>NC_063347.1:60002491-60185965 GCF_021869965.1 Rhincodon typus | reverse complement strand
TTACACCATCTGAAATATAACTGCAACAGCCAACCCGCATTCACACAAGACACAGACACCCATGAGCAAAGATGATTGCAAAGAAAAGGTAGCATGTGTTGATATCTTCTAAAATGATCAGAATTATTGACAGAGGCAAGAGAGGGGATTATTGGGGCCTTGACCAAGATCTTTGTATCCTCACTAGCTGCTGGAGTGGTCCCGGAGGGCTGGCGAGTTGTTGTTCCGCTGTTCAAGAAGGGAAATAGGGATAATCCAGGAAACTACAGACCGATGAGTCTCGCATCCGTGGTTGGGAAGCTATTGGAGAGAATTCATAGGGATAGGATTTATACACATTTGGAAAAGCATGGGCTAATTAGGACAGTCAGCATGGCTTTGTGCAGGGCAGGTCATGTCTTACTAACTTGATTGAATTTTTCAAGGAGGTGACAAAGGTGATCAATGAGGGTAGAGCAGTGGATGTTGTCTGCATGGATTTTAGTAAGGCTTTCGACAAGGTTCCTCATGGTAGGCTCAACCATAAGATTAAGATGAATGGGATCCCATGACTACGCCGCATGGATTCAGAATTGGCTTCCACATAGAAGACAGAGTGCAGTGGTGGAAGGGTATTTTTCAGGCTGGAGGTCCGTGGCTAACAATGTTCCGCAGGGATCCATACTGGGACCTCTGCCGTTTGTGATCCAAATAAATGACTTGGATGAAAATGTAGGTGAGTGGGTTAGTAAGTTTGCAGACAATACAAAGATTGGTGGAGTTGTGGTTGGTGTAGAAGGTTATCAAAGGATTCAGTGGCATATAAATCAGTTGCAGATATGAGCGGAGAAATGGCAGATGGAGTTTAATCTGGGTAAGTGTGAGAAACTGCATTTTGGAAGACCAAATATTGAGGAAAAGTATACTGTTAATGGCAGGACTCTATTCTAAATTGCAGAAGTTAAAAAAATGCCCATTGTCTTTTTATGTTCATTGACAGGTGACACTAGTATCACCATGTGATATAGCTAACAGAGGAGAAGGGAGGCTGGGTGGGTGAGTCAATGGTTACCACATTCCTTGATGACTACAGTACATGGTAGAATTAGTCCCAGTAGCCCCACAAAGGAGTGAATTATTACACTTCCATGAAAATGTAGTGCAGCCTGATTCAATCAGTGCCAGCAGGGCTCGTGTCAAGCATTGCCTAGACTTTGTTGACTTCTGCACTCTGTCACCTTGAACTGCTCTCCGGCTCCCCTGGGCATTTGGTTCTTTGCATGACTGGGAGTTTCTGCATTTTCCACACCTCCTTCTGGTCATATAAATTCCCCGTTGCATGCAACATCAACAAACATGGGCCAGTGTGATTATTTTTGCTCTGCAGATCATTGCAAATTATGAATGGCAGAGTCTCACTGAGCTATAGATACAGTGTTTAGCAGCCAGGAAGCTGGGATCAGAATTCAGTGCTGGAGGCAATCCTCACACATCATTCTTATTTGCTGAGTCAGCCATGTAAAGCACAGAGCTAACAAATGAGAAAGAATTGATATATTCATGCCCTGCAGATATCCCAAATTTCTTCTCAGCCTAAGTACAGTTTGGAGTGCTGCCACTGCTGTAAAGTAGGAAATACCAGAACCAATTTGTGCACAGAAAGCTCCCACAAGGAGGCATGCATTAATGTTTTCGGTCTTACCGTGCTGCTGGATAATCCATTAACAGAGATTGCTGCAGCGAAGAAAACATTAACTTTATTCAAGAAACATCTTACCATGGCTTCAGCTTCATCTTCATGAAGCTGCAAGATAGAGCAAGGTAACGCAACATCTTAACACTTCCTGTGCTGATGCTGTGTCTCATTAGCCTAACACACAGTCAGATCTAACCCCTCACAACACTGTTACATCTCACTGAGTTTGCTTGCTGGAAATCAAGGCCCACTATTCCTGGACCAGTTATAAAAGTTTAAAGATTTTAAAAAGTGTACACAATTCACCAATCTATCTGCCTTTTAGACCCAGACAGAAGGAATAGACCAGGTTTCTGTACTTAACCAAAATTATTATTTATTACATATAAATAGATTCACTTGGCCGACCCGCTTCTGCAGTACACACACTTGAGGTTATCCAAAACCTGTATCCTAAATTACATCAAGTTCTTGCTCACCCATTGTCCCTGCGTTCACAGTCTAACAGTTTACACAGCCTAATGATACAAGAGTAAGCCATTTCGGACTGAACTGAGGAGAAATCGTTTCACCCAGAGAGTGGGTGAGCCTATGGAATTTTCTGCCACAGCAAACAGTTGAGGCCAAAACATCGAGTGTTTCCAAGCATGATTTAACTATAGCTCTTAGGACTAAAGGATCAAAGCATATGGGGAGAACAGGGCACTGAGTTGGATGATCGGCCTTGAATAGCAGAACAGGCTCGGAGGCCTATTCCTGCTCCTGTTTTCGATATTTCTATGTTTAACACTGGTTCCTAATCCAGCAATATTTTGCTTTTAAAATTCTCATCATTGTTCTCAAAATCCTGTGTAGCCTTATCCCTCCTTTCTGTATAATCTCCTCCAGCTCCACCACCCTCCAAGATCTCTGTTCTCCTCTGATTCTGGCCTCTTGCTTGAATTGTGGAAAGAAACTTTATTACCCACAATGGCTTAGTGCTAAAATATTGAATGCAATGCAGAAAACGATAAGCTAATTCTGTTAATAGCTTACTAACTAACTAGGGAACAAGGTAGTAGGAACTGCAGATGCTGGAGAATCTGAGATAACAAGGTGTAGAGCTGGATGAACACTGCAGGCCAAGCAGCATCAGAGGAGCAGGAAGACTGACGTTTCGGGCCGAGACCCTTCTTCAGAAATGGGGGAGGGGAAGGGGGTTCTGAAATAAATAGAGAGAGAGGGGGAGGCGAATAG
Organism: Rhincodon typus; assembly: GCF_021869965.1. Lineage (NCBI taxonomy): Eukaryota > Metazoa > Chordata > Chondrichthyes > Orectolobiformes > Rhincodontidae > Rhincodon > Rhincodon typus. Next base: position 60,183,054 of record NC_063347.1, on the reverse strand, counting down.
AAGATGGATAGAGGAGAAGATAGGTGGAGAGGAGACAGACAGGTTAAAGAGGCGGGGATGGAGCCAGTAAAGGTGAGTGTAGGTGGGGAGTTAGGGAGGAGATAGGTCAATCCAGGGAGGACGGACAGGTCAAGGGAGCGGAATGAGGTTAATAGGTAGGAGATGGGGGTGGGGCTTGAGGTGGGAGGAGGGGATAGGTGGGAGGAAGGACAGGTTAGGGAGGCAGGGACGAGCTGGACTGGTTTTGGGATGCAGTAGGGGGAGGGGAGATTTTGAAGCTTGTGAAATCCACATTGATACCATTGGGCTGCAGGGTTCCCAAGTGGAATATGAGTTGCTGTTCCTGTAACCTTCGGGTGGCATCATTGTGGCACTGCAGGAGGCCCAGGATGGACATGTCGTTTGAGGAATAGGAGGAGGAGTTGAAATGGTTCGCAACTGGGAGGTGCAGTTGTTTAGTGCGAACGGAGCGTAGGTGTTCTGCAAAGTGGTCCCCGAGCCTCCACTTGGTTTCCCCGATGTAGAGGTAGCCACACCGGGTACAGCGGATGCAGTATACCACATTAGCAGATGTGCAGGTGAACATCTGCTTGATGTGGAAAGTCTTCTTGTGGCCTGGGATGGCGGTGAGGGAGGAGGTGTGGGGGCAGGTGTAGCATTTCCTGCGGTTGCAGGGAAAAGTGCCGGGTGAGGTGGGACTGGAGAGGAGTGTGGAGCTTTGGTGGTGGGGTCGGATTGCAGATGATGGACATCCTCCGACACTTCCGCCATCTGCAATCCGACCCCACCACCAAAGACTTTTCCGTCCCAACCCTTATCTGCTTTCCGGAGGGACCACTCTCTCCGTGACTCCCTTGTCCGCTCTACACTCCTCTCCAGCCCCACCACACCCGGCACTTTTCCCTGCAACCAAAGTGCTTTACCTGCCCGCCCCCCCACCTCCTCCCTCACCCCCATCCCAGGCCACAAGAAGACTTTCCACATCAAGCAGATGTTCACCTGCACATCTGCTAATGTGGTATACTGCATCCGCTGTTCCCGTTGTGGCCTCCTGTACATTGGGGAAACCAAGCGGAGGCTTGGGGACCGCTTTGCAGAACACCTACGCTCGGTTCGCACTAAACAACTGCACCTCCTAGTCGCGAACCATTTCAACTCCCCCTCCCATTCCTCAGACGACATGTCCATCCTGGGCCTCCTGCAGTGCCACAACGATGCTACCCAAAGGTTGCAGGAACAGCAACTCATATTCCACTTGGGAACCCTGCAGCCCAATGGTATCAATGTGGACTTCAAAAGCTTCAAAATCTCCCCTCCCCCTACCGCATCCCAAAACCAGCCCAGCTCATCCCCGCCTCCCTAACCTGCCCTTCCTCTCACCTATCCCCTCCTCCCACCTCAAGCCGCACCCCCATCTCCTACCTACTAACCTCATTCTGCTCCCTTGACCTGTCCGTCCTCCCTGGACTGATCTAGCTCCTCCCTAACTCCCCACCTACACTCACCTTTACTGGCTCCATCCCCACCTCTTTGACCTGTCTGTCTCCTCTCCACCTATCTTCTCCTCTATCCATCTTCTATCCGCCTCCCCCTCTCTCCCTATTTATTTCAGAACCCCCTTCCCCTCCCCCATTTCTGAAGAAGGGTCTAGGCCTGAAACGTCAGCCTTCCTGCTCCTCTGATGCTGCTTGGCCTGCTGTGTTCATCCAGCCCTGCACCTTGTTATCGAGGGAACAAGGTCGTAAGGCAAACAATCACACACAAAAAAAAGGGGAAACTGGCATGAGGAATTAATTGAAGAGAAAGCAGTTCTGAAGAAGGGTCACAGGAAATGAAAAGTTAACGCTGCTTTCTCTCCATTGATGCTGCCAGACCTGCTGGGCTTTTCCAGCAATTTCTGTGTTCTTTCTGAGTTCCAGCACCCTCAGTTCTTTGGTTTTTTTCTTGTTCGGAATTCCTTAGTTAATTGTGTTAAAATGTATAGAGGCTTCATCCTTACCACTTCCAATGAAATCCTAATTTAACTTTTCATTGTGGCCCAGAGGACGGTTTTAATTCTGCGCCTTTGATCCATTTCTTTAGTGTAAATTTGGTTAAATTCGGCTTTTGTCGCATGACCCGATTAAAATGTATATAAAAGAGACAGCTAAATGGAGATGGAGGGTGGATTTGAATGGAGAAATAAGCTCTCTGCAAAGAAAATAAAGAAGCTTTTCCGAAGCATTTTCGTCTCAGTGTATGTTTCAGTAACAGCCTTGGAATCTGTTAAACAATTACACATTTATATTGGCCCTCATTTAAACACAGTAGGAGACCACGTGGTGGGGAATCTTGCAGGATGAAAGCAGTCCTGGCTTCTGCAGTAGATGAGGCCCATTGCAATTTTAATCACTTGGCCCCCCCATTTCTGTCAAGGAAAGAGAGTTAAATTCATATTTCTAATATATATCAAAAATTGTCAGGCATCTCTCGGGACAGTAACACCAGTAGGATTCTAAAGATCAATGTGGACTGCTTGGTTCTGAGTTCTGAAATTGACGTTATACTGAACTAAAGAATTGTCAATGTTCTTGATCCAAGGGATACATGTTTGATAGGACTTTAGGAAAACTCTGCTGCTCTGTCTTTGTACCAAGCGATCTTTTATATCTGCCTGAGCACAATGATATGCCGCCATGATAAAGGGACGGGTCTTCCGGAGTGAACTGCAAAGTAGCCACTGATTTGGAACATACTCTCAACTGCACTAGCTGGTGGACAAGCCCAGAAACAATTATGTAGGAAGTGAGGGTGTCAAAGTGGTACAGACACTTGAGTTTTAACTAACTTTGTGGTGCCTGAGCTTTTAACCCCGGCACAGGTGGTCCATCCAATCTTTTGTTGAGACTTTGTAGTGATTGATAGGCATACCATTTGGCTTGCTAGGCCATTTCAGAGGGCAGTTGAGAGTCAAACACATCGCTGGGGCTCTGAATCATATGTAGGCCTGACCAAGTAAGGATGGTAGGTCCCCCTCCCTGAAGGATGCAAGTGAACCAAATGGGTTTTTCTGAAAATCGACAATGGTTTGAGTAGGTTCTTAATTCCAGATTTTTTTTGTTGAATTTAAATTCCACCATGTGCCAGATTTGAACTCAGGTCCGCAGAATATTAGCTGAGCTTCTGGATCAATTGTCTAGCGATAATGCTACTAGGCCATTGCCTCTTCAGATTTCTGCTCTGTGTTGAGTTGTTTTCAGCCAAACATTTGTCTCCATTAAAGTTAAAATCAATGCTCTTGAACAAGGAAGGACAAAATCAGTCAGTGTTCCCATTTCTGATTTTTTTCTACTGACTGTGAGTGGAATGTCGATGATGAGCGAATACAGAGTCAGGCTGAGAGAGTAACTTGGAACTAAGTTCTGAGAAGCAGCCTTTGACCTGAAACATTAACTCTGATTTTCTGAACACAAAGACCACCAGACTGCTGAGTATTTCCAGCATTTTCTCTGTTCTTTATTTCAGATTTCCAGCACCAACTATTGCATTTTTTAAATCCATTCACAGGATAAGGGCGTCGCCATTTAGGTCAGCATTTGTTGCACATCCCAGAGGGCAGCTTAGAGTCACGCACATTTGCTGTGGGTCTGGAGTCACATGTAGGCCAGACCAGGTAAGGATAGCAGGACATTAGTGAACTAAATGGGTTTCCTCCCCCACAATCGATAATTGTTCCATAGTCATCATTGGACTCTTAATTCAGGTTTTTATTGAATTCAAATTTCACCATCTACTGTGGCAGGATTTGAACCCAGGTGATTCCTGGACACCCCAGATGTCCTCCTATTCCAAGGACTACAACAGCCCCCCTCTGGTGATCAAAAATGCCCTCGACCGCATCTCTTGCATTTCCTGCACTTCTGCCCTCACACCTCCTCCCCCCAACAAAAATAAAGACAGAATCGCCCTGGTCCTCACATACCACCCCACCAAACTCCATATCCAACGTATCATTCTCCGCCACTTCTGCCACCTACAATCTGACCCCACAACCAAAGAGATGTTCCCCTCCCCACCACTAACTGCTTTTCATAGGGACCGCCCTCTCTGCGACTCACTCGTCTGCTCCACACTCCCCACTAACCCACCAACCGCCGCACCTTTCCCTGCAACTGCAGGAAGTGCTACACCTGCCCCTACACCTCCCCCCTCACCTCCATTCAAGCCCCAAAGCAAACATGTTCACCTGTATGTCTGCCAACTTGGTCAACTGTATCCGCTGCTACCGATGTGGCCTCCTCTACATTGGTAAGATCAAGCGTTGACTCGGAGACTGTTTCGTAGAGCATCTGCACTCTGCATGCAACAAATGACAACACCTTCCGATCGCGAACCATTTTAACTCCCCCTCCCACTCCCTGGGTGACATGTCCATCCTGGGCCTCCTCCTGTGCCACAATGACACCACACACAAACTGGAGGAGCAGCACCTCATATTCCGCCTCAGGAGCCTACAACCTAATGGCCTAAACATGGAATTCACCAGTTTTAAAATCTCCCCAAACCTGGCCTCATCCCATGTCCAATCCTCCCTCTCATCCCTGCCTCCTTGACCTGACACAACCTGTCCATCTTCTCTCCCACCAATCTGCCCCACCCACCTCACTGACCAATCCCCAGCACTCCCCACCTGCACTCACCTATCACCATCCCACCTACCTTCCCCAGTCCCACCCGTCCTCTCTTTATTTATTTCCCAGCTCCCTTCCCCTTCCCCCATTTCTAAAGAAGGGTCCCAACCCAAAACGTCAACTTTCCTGCTCCTCTGATGCTGCCTGGCCTGCTGTGTTCCTCCAGCTCCACACTGTGTTGTCTCTGACTCCAGCATCTGCAGTTCTTGCTATGCCCAGAACAATTCCTTGGTTTTTGGATAAAAGGTCGAGCAATAATACCATTAGGCCATCACCTCCCTTTTGCTTTTGAGAAGCTAAGAAGCAATTCTGCACATGATACGGAGAGGGGAGATCTAAAAATGTCTCCCCCAGAAAGTGGCTGAAGCTTAGGTTCAATGAAATTTCAGAACTGATGTTGACAATTCTTTGTACAGTGCGGGTATGAATGGATTTGAAATCATCTCGGTAAATGAAATTGAGGTACAGATTGAAAATGTCCTAATTGAATGTCAGGGCAACCTGATGGACTGGAATGTCACCTTGCTCCTTTCTTCCTGTGGTGACAGAAAAGGTTTGACATCTACTAAAGAGGGCTACAGCTTCTGGCCATTGTTATTTTTACTTCAGGTTTACAGCATTCTTCATTTGCAGATGACACAAAATTTCAAAGTGCAGTGATCAGTGAAGAGGATAGTGATAGACTTCAAGTAGATGTAGACAGCTTGGTGGAATGGATTGTTGCACAACAGATTAAACTTAATGCAGAGAAATGTGAATTGACATGTTTTGGAAGGATAAACAAGGACAGGCAACATTAACTAATGTGTACAATTCTAAAGGGAGTGCAGGAGCTGAGGAACATGGGGCTATATATAGCAGGCTGAAGAAGTGATTAAACAGCATACAAGATTCTGGACTTTATGGATAAAGGCATAGAGTTCAAAGGGAAGATGCTGTGACAAAACTTCATAAAACACTGATTTATCCACAGTGCCAGGGACCCGGGTTCGATTCCAGCCTTGGGTGACTGTCTGTGTGGAGTTTGTACATTCTCCCCATGTCTGCGTGGGTTTCCTCCAGGTGCTCCTGTTTCCTCCCACAGTCCAAAGATGTGCAGGTTAGGTGGATTGGCCATAGTAAATTGTCCCATAGTGTCCAGGGATAAGCAGGTTAGGTGGGATTGGTCATGTTAAATTGCCCCATAGTGTCCAGGGATGTGTACTCTAAGTGAATTAGCCATGGGAAATGGAGGGGTTATGGGCATGGGCTGGGTCTGGGTGGGATGCTCTTCAGAGGTTCGGTACAGACTAGATAGGCTGAATGGCCTCTATTAGAATTGTAGGGATTCTGTATGCTTGCATTTGCAGAGACCTTGAATCTTGAAAATTTAGCATGCAGGTTCGTAAAGAACTAAGGAAGGCAAATGATATGTTAGCTTCCCTGACAAAGAGATTGGTAAGTAAGAATGAAGAAGTTTCACCCCAATTACATATGGCCTTAGTGAGGCCATATCTGAAGTATTATGTGCAGTTTTAAGTTTCCTTACCTAAGGAAAGACAAACTTACCATGGAGGAAATGCAACTACATTTAGCTGGACGGAGGGCGGTGAGGATATTTTTCTGGCAAGATTGAGTAGCCTACAGTCTTGGAGTTCAGAACGATGAGAGGCAATTTCATTGAAACATGAACATTTGGACAGGTACGTGGATAGGAAAGGTTTAGAAGGAAATCTGGTCGGCATGGACGATTTCGGTTGAAGGGCCATTTCCTCTATGACTTTATGACTCTGTATAAACCTCTAGAGGCAGCTAACAGTGTAGAGTGTGAGAAAACGTTTCCCTGGCCTGGAACATCTGGAATATAAGATCACAATCTCAGAATATGTGGTTGATCATTCAGAATGAAATGGAAAGAAAATTCATCAAACACAGCTAAGTTAGTTATTATTTCATTTTTAGTTTTGCAAAAGTCACTGTTTTTTAATGGTCAGTAACACTTTTTTTTAGCAGAGTGTCATAACATAATTTCTAAGAAATATTTGACTTAAACTAAATGACTAGACAAAAGAGAAAATGTCTGAAGTATTCACTGAAATAAGATTTATAGTTCAGAAAGAGACAAAGAATGTCCCAAGACCGACAGCATTTTGAGTTTAGAAGTACCACTCAATACCTACAGATGTAGCATTGAGCAGCTTCAAAGTAGACAAAATCACGGAAACATCAGTGAGTTTTTGTTTCTGTGTCACGGGGATAAATGGAAAGAATCACTTCTGGAGAATAAGCAGAATGTCTCCAAAACGAAATACTCATGTCCTCAGCAATTGAATCAATGAAATTAAAGAATAAAGATAATAGCAATACTTCACTGAAGTTGAGTGTCTGTAAATGATACTGCTGAGAAAAAGGGTTGAATCTTTCTTTTTCCTGTTTAGTATTAGATTTTTCCAAATTATTTCTTTGTATTTTCTCTGAACTTATGTGGCTGAATTTTCCCTTTGTTTTCAGTTGTGTTATTTTGGGGAACTTTATGTAGAGTCTTTTTTACAGAGACTGAGGGGTTTGAGTTATAAGGAGAGGTTAGATTGGATGGGACCTTTTTCCCCTGCAGCATAGGAGGCTGAGGGGTGACCTTATCGAGGTTTATAAAATCATGAGATGCATGGATAGTGTGAATAGAAAAGGTCTTTCCCACAGAGTAGGGGAGTCCAAAACTAGAGGGCATAGGTTTAAGTTGATGGGGAAAAGATTTAGAAGGGAATTGAGGTGTGACTTTTTCACACAGAGGGTGGTGCGTATATGGAACAAGCTGCCAGAGGTAGTGGTAGAGGCAAGTACAATTAGAACATTTAAAAGATATTTGCACAGGTACATGGATAGGAAAGGTTTAGAGGGATATGGGTCAAACGCAGACAAATGGGACTAGGTCAGTTTAGGAAACCTAGTCAGCATGGACTGGTTGGACTGAAGGGTCTGTTTCCATGCTGGATGACTGTTTGACTAAGAGTCACACTGGACTCAAAACGTTAACTCTGTTTCTCTCTCCACAGATAGGGCAAGATCTGCTGAGTTTCTCCAGATTTCTTTGGGTTTATTTCATAGAGGGTCTCTTGCCATGGCCCATGGTGACTTTCCTTGTACAATTCTCCATTGCTTATCCCATTAATTATGGATTTGGGCTCCGCTTAGCCCTTCTCATTCAATAATGCAGCAACAAAGGTAGATATGCTTACCGTAGCAGGGACCTTGTTCAGTTCACACTGTGGGCTCTATATTTAAACATAAGCTGTGCACCACTTCAAATGCTGCAAGCCAGCATTTCATGGATGAAGAGAGTGGCAAATAATAGATTAACAATCTTCTGTGCTTCTGAAGGATAAGTGCCATTATCTTCTCTCTGCTCCCTCACATTCACTGTAACTCTGCCAGTGCATAGTAATATCACCAAGGCTAATGGTCTACAACTCAATCATTACACACAGCATTTTCACTCAACAGCTCTCACCCCACCTCATCCTCATAAACAATTCAACTTTTCTACCCTCTGTGCTTCCTACTCACTCACTTGGGAGACCTCTTCCGCTGCCACCAATTGTTCTCATCTCCTTTGTTCGCACTCAACCCCTTTTTTTGTCTCATTGCAGGAGAAAATGTCTCGTTGAGCATCAAGATGTGAGACACTGCGGCCAATATTCAGCTCCTCACTGCCTATGGGGAGGAGGTTCTCAAGATGACTAAAAAAGCCAGAGATCACTCATATGGGGACATCAGACCTTCATGTCAAGGCAACCCAGTAACACTTCTTTATCCCATGATGCACTGCTTTCCCGTTACTACCACTGGTAACCCAGTCTTAAGATTTTGAAGCTTCCAACACTATTGTGTAACTAATAGGCTCTCTTTTGCTTCACATACGTCAGCACCACCACAAAAGCCACGACTTCAAGGTGGTCTCAGTCCATCACTTCCTGCTCCTCCACCTCTGCAGAAGAAGCTGCAGATTTCTCAGAGGATGTAATGGCAAGTCTGTCTCCTGCATTCTCCACCAGCTAAGATGCTTTCACCTCAGGGTGTTCGCTATCTAAATTAGATTCAGGAGCAGACATCCAGTGGGCATATGACTGGCACATCACCACAGCTGGTTGAGGGAGAAGTGCCCCCAGTTGCTTGCACTGACAGACACCAGGCACCTGGACATGCCAGGGAGAGGATGACCACCATGGTGTTGGCCATCTGTACAAATGTACAGACAGTTACAGGGGCAACAGACAGTTTTGTCAGACACTCAGTAAACTGGATGGAAGCTTTCCACCAATATTACCAGTACAATGCTGGCTCTGGCATGTGTACATCTCCACAGACTGGTTGGCAGCTGCAATGGAAAGCCAGGTTCAGCAGAATTCCCAATGGCTGATGGAAATGCTTGCAGGTTTACGCTCCATTGCTTTAGTTGACGCTCAGGATCAAAAACAAGGCCATTGGGGGACCTTCACCTCACTCCACATGCGCATTATCTCTCAAGGAGACAGAGTGGTGCCAGAGGAGATTGACGATGTAATAGCCTTAAGAGGTGAATTTTCTCCTGTTTTTTTTTATGAAGAAAGGTTGAGACAGAGGTACCAGTTGATCTACTCAGAGCCAATAAAGTAAACAGTTTGTGAGGTCTTGGGTTTTTTTTAAAGTTGGAACAATAGAAGCAGCCTGAATGGGTGTGGTCAAGCTCCCACAGAACTAGTATTTTTAGTTTTAGTTTTTCAGTAGCAGTTGCTGAGGTTTTGAAGCTGGGTTTGGAAGCTCCAAGACAACTCTCCCTGCTACACACCCTCTCAGAGTTTTCTTTTGATGTTTTTCCATGTGGACTGGAGAATTACATGTGAGACATTGTACTTAACTGAATTTGCCAAGGGTGTGTTTATGGAATGTTACTAAATTGGAAAAATGATTATTTACTAGTTAAATAATCTATTCTTCTGTTATGTTTTCCAGTAGAGTTGTTATTCCTATTTCTTTTTTCTTTTGTTGAATTTTAGCTAAAGTGTATGAATAAAGTTTGCTTTGCTTCAAGAATGATAGTTTGACCAATCAAATAGCATCCGGAATGCAGCACCTAGCACTTGTCTTTAAAATAAGACGAAGTTAGGGTCTAAAACAGAAGTTGCTGGAAAAGTTCAGCAGGTCTGGCAGCATCTGTGAAGAAAAATCACAGTTAACGTTTCAGGTCTGGTGACCCTTCCTCAGAACTCAGGATCTAAGCTATCTCCTTAATATATTTTAAGGGGTTTTGAGGGTGTCGAGGAGGGTGGTCCTGCATCAGGGCAGGACACTCTCAGAGTGTCTGTGCCCCAGCAGGCTCTCCACAGAGCAGGCTCCCTCTACCTTAACAACATTTAAGAGGCACCTGGATGGTTACATGACTAGGGCGGAAATACGTGGATATGGACTAAATAAAGGCAGAAAGTTTTTTTTTATTAGTTAGGGCATGATGATTGACACAGGGTTGGAGGGCCAAAGGGCCTGTTCCTGTGCTGTACTTCTCCTTTGTTCTTTTGTTCTTTTTTGTACCTGTAGCTGCAGGCCCCAGGGCTGAACCTAAACATGGACACATAGGTGGCACACCATTACAAATACAATACATAATATACTTCTAATGGTGACATGTTAGATTGGCTGTCATTTTAGTAATAGGACCTTGTTACATTGCTGCCATGTCAGGGTTAACTGCCTCTTCAGCCCCAAGCAAAATACATTGGCAAGGCAAGGTACATCTCTTAGAAGCATCCTGGACAACAACAAACGTTAGACATCCGTTAATCCTTATGTTGCTGAAGAGAGGCAAAACTTTAGCATTTCAATGAGGAGATCACTGAGGCTGAAAGTAATTTGAATACTATATAATTGGGCCTCTGTGCTTATCAAGGGAATGCAAGCCCAGTCACGAATGAGTGATGAGCAATGCTACAATCCAACCTCGATCTCAGAGGGTAAACGTACACAGTCTACCTCACAGATCAAACAAAAACTGAAACTTACTCCACTCACTATGAATGTGTTGGCAACCATTTTTTTTCCTATTACGCAGTTGAGGTTCACCAGAAGGTGGACACTCTCCAGGTCACGCTCCTGTGAGTGAGTGCCAGGTTCCAAATGACCATTAAGATTTCACCCTCCCCCATACTTTATGTAAGCTATTGTGCAACTGTCCCTGTTAGCCCCATCAGCTTTCAGGCTCCCCATGTTCCCAACCAGCCCTTTTATTTCATGGTCAATATCCCCAGTCTTCCCCCTTTACCCCACCACATTAAAAGGCAAGACAGGGATGTTGTGAGAGTCCAACTAAACATAGCATGAGTGAGTGCTAAGAAAGCAAGCTAACAGAAATAAATGACACCTGTGCTGATGCATGAGGTAGGTGTGACGCATGGCAACCTGGCAGATGTATTGCAATGTAAGACGTTCATGAGCTCCAAAGTACAGTAGTGAAGTCCCAAAATGTATTGCAAGATGTTTTTATTCATTTGTGAGATATGGATGTTGCTGTCTTGCCAGCATTTTTGTGCCCGTCCCTACTTGCCTTTGAGAAAGTAACGGCTGAGCTACCTTCTAAAACTGCTGTAGTCCATGTGCTGTAGCTAGACCCACAATGTTGTGAGGGAGGGAATTCCAGGATTGTGACCCAGTGACAGTGAAGGAACAGCGATATATTTCCAAGTCGAGTTGATGGCTTGGAGGTGACCTTGCAGGTGGTGGTGTTCCCAAAAATCTGCTGTTCTTGCCCTTCTAGATGAAAGTGGTCGTGGGTTTGGAAGGTGCTGTCCAAGGATTTTGGCTGAATTTCTGCAGTGCATCTTGTAGATAGTATAACTGTGACTACTAAGCGTCAGTGGTGGAGGGAATGGATACTTGTGGATGTGGTGCAAATCGAGCAGTCTGCTTTGCCTTAAATGGTGTCAAACTTCTTGAGTGTTGTTTGAGCTGCCCCCATCCAGGCAAGTGGAGTGTATTCCATCACACTCCTGACTTGTACCTTGTAGATGATGGATGGGCTTTGGGGAATCAGGAAGTGAGTCACTTGCCACAGTATTCCTAGCCTCTGACCTGCTCCTGTAGCCATTGTATTTTGTATGGCAAATCCAGTTGAGTTTCTGATCAATGGTAACACCCAAGATGTTGATAGTGGGGACTCAATGATGATAACACTATTGAATGTGAAGGGGTGGTGGTTAGATTGTCTCGTATTGGTGATGATCATTGCCTGGCATTTGTGCAGCGCAAATGTTACTTGCCACTTTCCAGCCCAAACCAGGATATTGTACAGATCTTGTTGCATTTGAACATGCTTGCTTCAGTATCTGAGGAGTCGTGACTGGTGCTGAACATTGTGCAATCATTGGCAAACATTCTCACTTCTGACCTTATGATGGAGGGTAAATAATAGTGAGTATTTAAATAGGAGGAAAAATCTGCAAGTGTGTCATGTTAAAATGTTAGAGCGATACTATGAGCGGGAGGATAGTCAGAACTGAAATATATTTATCGTGATGAAAGAGCTAAGGAGTGGGGTGAAAATACCACAATGATTGGTGAATGAATCAAAAGTTGAATATTTAGAAATTGACCCTTTAGTAATCACATTGGATAATAGGGAAGTAGTTGAAAAGTTAGATGAAACAAGTGACTTAAAAAGCAACTCCAGACTCATAAATCATATTGTTTAAATGAGCCAGGAAAAATATCTTTGGATATACACAATATTAATGCTGGGAATATGTTACTCATAAATCAAGGTCCCTACACACTGAAGCCAGCAAAGTTAGCTCATGTGAGAAAAGGAATCAAGTTCATGTTAGACAATAACATTATTGAACTGAGTCATAGTAGCTGGAGTACATCTATTGTGTTAGTGCTGAAACCAGATGGATCACAAATATTGTGTATAGATTATTAAAAGGTTAATGTAGTGACAGAGGTGGATACATATCCAATTCACAATTGGAGAATTGGATTGAAAGAATTGGACAAGCACATATGTTACAAAAATGAACTTGTTAAAAGCATATTGATTGATAGACCCAAAGAGGTATCGGCTTTTGTAATCCTGAATGGACTCCATCAATGTAAAGTCATGATGTTTTGAAAGAAAAGAAATGCAACAACAACTTTCCATTCATTAACCAATAAGGCCATTGAAGGATTATGCTACGGTAAAGGTAAAGTTGTTATAGTCCTATGGTACAATAGGGCTGCTCTTTCTTATTGGAGAGAGATGACTGGTGATGGTTTAACAGAGGATCATCACCCTTTAGGCGAGGGGAGAGGTTGAGAAGGAGAGTCCTTCATTGTAACTTCAGCTGGAGCAAGAATTGAACCACGCTATTGGCGGTATTCTGCATTACAGACTAGCTCTACAGCCAACATGGACAACTTGGTTGTGTTCAACCAAATTTAAAGTGTGACCAAAAAAAAAATTTGTCATAAATTTGGCTGAAAGTGAATTTGCTAAAGCAAAAAGTGGCTTATTTGTATTATCATTTGGGACAAGACCAAATAGTACCAAGAGAAACAAAAATACAGACTAGCTTGAATACACCTGTGCCTTAGCCATCACAACTATCAAGAGTATTTTATTGAAAGCATGTTCCAAATTTCAGCATTGCATTGCCTCCTCTGACAATTTTATAAAAGAAAGGCATTACGTTTGAAGAATAGAGTATCTTTGACAGTTAAAAGCTGTACTGACTACAGCACTCATTTTAGCAACATTGAGTTATGATAAGCCAGTTAAATTCACATTAATGCCAGTGATGTTGATGTTAGTGCAGTATTGTAACAGAAGGGTGAGATGGGCCAGTCACTTATTTTTCTAGATGATTGAATTTGGGCCAACTGAAATATTTAATAATGGTGACCGAAACACTGTCATTGACTGTGCAACATTTTAAAGTCTATATATCTAACAACTCTATAGAGGCTGTTATTTATCCAGAGCATATTCTTTCAGTTTTTTTAGTGAGATTAGATACCAACTATTTGAGACTGTTTTGTTGGAGTTTAATGCTACACCAATATAATTCGCAAATCATCCATATGGCAGGGAGAGACAATAGAACATTGTCACAATCAGGTTTGGACAAAAACAAATGTTACGTTCAACATGGACCTATAAGGAATGTGAATATTATGAAAATCCTGTGTGAGTGTGTTTAATGTAAATGTATATTTTACTGTTAATGCAAAATGCAAACAGCAGAAAGAAGAATCTTTATTAGAAGATGAAACTGTCTCTTAAAGATATCTTTGGTGGAAGAGAGGCAATATGATGGTTTATTACATCTTATTCTTATCTGGGAGCTTGGGTTGTAAAGTAGGAGCAACGTGGCTTTAATTTACAGTTCTGTGAATTTGACATTTCTTAATGTCAATCTTCAGAAACTCATTTGTTTTAGGGGTTGGTCAAGACAGTATTTCCAAGAAATCGCATGACTTATTTGGACTTCAGTTGACATTAAGTTGCTCTTCTGAAGATTTAGAACTCAGTATAGTGCATTGCTCACAGCTAGATGCAAACAGTGCAAAAATGACAAGACAACCTAACTTGTGAGATAGTTGCTGCTGGGTTTATTAAATTGACTTTTTATAATTTACAGAAAGAGAGGCCAGTGGCCAGAAGCAGGTCCAGTTCAGAGGAAAAGATCCATACCAGCAGATGTGCTGTTTAGCAGCCTCAAAGTAGTCAAAGTCAAGGAAGAGTCAATAAATTAGTGTGCCTATGAGTGGGGGATGAAAAAAATCACATCTGGTGAAAGTGCAGAAAATCACCAAGAGGAAGTGCTGGGGCCTTGTCAGAAATTGAAGAGTCATGATGAGAGTGATACCTCATTGGGATTGACTGTCTGTTGAGGATATTGCTGGGAAAAGGATTGGATCTTTAGTTTTGCTGCTTCTGATAAGATGTTTCCAAACTGTCATACATGCAGAGCTCTTTTTACGTAATAAACTTATATTGTTTTGATCAGAGCATGTAGGCAACTTTGTGTGAATATGTTCAGTGACTGACGACCATGTTAACCACATGGAAATTCAAGACTTATGGCCTGTCAAGCCTCGATTCATCCTAAGTTTTGATTTGTCCCGTATTACAATCAGCTGGAATCAAAACGCCACCTAGTTATGCAAGATATTTTTATGAAGTTTATTTGGACTTTAGTTGAGAGTGAATTGCTTCTCTGAAGGTTTAAAACTCAGTAGAATGCATTTCTCACAGCTGATGTAAACAGTGTAAACATAATCCCTGAGGGTTGCCGTCGAATCAGAAATTTGTTTGTGTGCAAGGGGAGAGGAGTGTTTCCAGTTTCTCTAGCAATGACTACAACTGTGGATTTTCAAAGTGCTTTCTTCAGCTGATAAGCCACATGACTTCCACACCTCATGACTTCTATTGTTACCACCTCCAAACCAATTGAAGACGATACGGTGGGAACATTGAAATGTTAATGTCACAATTTGCAGGGTAAAATGCAATGTGCACAACAGAAAGAAAGGAATTTGGGCATGAAATCTGTGACTGTTGCTGAGAAAGCAGTCTGTTCCAATGCTTACAGTGTTGTGAAGGAGTGGGCAGTGTGATAATGTACCCTTCTGTCAGTGCAAAAGTCCTTTCCCTGAATACAATTTCTTCTGTCAGTAGTGCTGAGTGGTAGATGGAATTGAATGCTGCTGAGTAGGATAACTAATTAACAATAGTTCTTGTGCAATGTTGCAGACTTTCCCCAACCCCCCAAAAAAGCTAATGCTTAGTCAATTAAAACTCTTTGCAAATGCATACGTGCATTTACTGCCGTCCCGCACAGTGGAGTGTCATTTAATAGGGCAGGTGAAGGATCTATCACCTTTCTGCCTCTATCCCAATTAGAAGGAATGTCTCATCACCAACTGAATCCCTTAAGCGGCCGATAATCATTCCTTTAGATGCCCCATCCCATCACTTCTTGTATTAACTCAGACGTAGGGAGGAAGGATGGGTTGGCCTTGGGGAGAAGACAGCTCATCAAGCTAATCTGTGTGGAGTTTCTTGTGGCCTCCTGGAGAGAGGCCCCCTTGTTCAAAGGCACTCAAAAGCACTGTTCAAAAGACACCCCTCCCCTTCCTCCCTCTTACCCCCTATTCACAGCATGCAAACACCCTCCTGTTGTCTCTCACCTGTTTGCCTCCATCCCTCCTCATTCAAAGTCAGAAGTGACACGACACCAGGTTTATTTGAAATCACAAGCTTTCGCAGTGTAGCTCCTTTGTCAGGTGAAGTCACTTCACCTGAAGAAGGAGCAGCGCTTCAAAAGCTTGTGATTTCAAATAAACCTGGTGTCGTGTCACTTCTGATCTTGTTCACCCCAGTCCAACACCGGCAGCTCCACATCCTCAATCAAAGCCTCAGTTGTCCTGGCAACAGCCACCATCTCCCCAGAACAACCGCCAGCTCGGCAGCTCTTAGTGAGTTTGACATGAACCCCTAGGGTCCTCGATCCCAGTGGACTGCTGCTGGTCACCTGTCAAGTTTCTGAGTGGCACATAATTTGGAATAAACGAACAAGTGGATCTTGCTAGCTGTCTCACTCGTGGGTGAGATTCTGACCACATCCATTAAATACTGCATAATCTGTGTAGGACGCATGCTGCGGTATGCTTAACACTCTAACAATGTTTTACGGCTTCCTGTCTCCTTAACTCTAGCAAGACCCATTATTGTGCTGTTGAGTGAACCTGGTCAAGGGAAAATTAAAGAGTGATTCAAAATCATAAATCATTTTTGTTCTGCACACCAATGTTCCATGCCAAATCTCCTCTTATCTCTTCCTCTGGAAGATACTGTTTTCTTAGTGTATGGTTCCTTCAATCTCCAGTCTATCCAAAATGACTATAATGTTAGATTGAGCTGTCACAATGAGTATCAGCTTTTCTGTATTGCTTTGTAAGTTTCAGTATGAAAATTTATATCACGTTCCCTTGTTTAAGCAATTGGTTAGAACCAGACTGGTGGAGTCAGTCTGCAAGATAAAGTTTATGAGCTACATTTGAAGAATAATAAATTTATTTCCATATTTCTTTTCTGACCTGGGATTACTGCTAAATCCAAGTTTTTATTTTTAAGAATAATATCTACCCAAGACAAGTTAACTCAACACAGACTGAAGAATGATTTATGATCTATCTAGTGCTTAGTCTGTCACTGATTAAGCTGGGTGAGGTTCTGGGGAAAGTCAAGTATTTTTGCCATGTAGGGAGTCTGTTGTTAGATGAAAACAGAGATGAAGTAAATGACGAGATAGCAAGAACTGCAGATGCTGGAGTCAGAGACAACACACTGACCTGACACAACCTGTCCATCTTCTCTCCCACCTATCTGCCCTACCTATCCCACTGACCAATCCCCACCACTCTCTACCTGTGTCCACCTATCACCATCCCAACTACCTTCCACAGCCCCACCACTCCTCTCTATTTATTTCCCAGCTCCCTTCCCCCTCCCCATTTCTGACGAAGGGTCCCAACCCGAAACATCAACTTTCCTGTTACTCTGATGCTGCCTGGCCCGCTGTGTTTCTCCAGCTCCACACTTTATTGCCTATGAAGAAAACTATGATTGTTAAACAGGTCTGAGAAGGGTTGCTAGACTCAAAACATTAACTGCTTTCTCTCCACAGATGCTGCCAGACCTGCGGAGTTTCTCCAGCAATTTCATGATAGTTTCAGAGCTATCATTATAGCTGCTTATTAGTGAAAACTTGAGTTTTGATGAAAAAAGAGACATGCTGATGAAGCTTTTTATCTTGGAACTTGTCAATCAAACAAAAAAACCTTTCCCCAAGAACAATAATTTTTTGCTTCCTTTGAAATTTGGCATTCTTGCATCTGTCCTGATGAACGAATTTGGATCAGCAAATCAGTTCTGAAAAGATTAAACAATTCCTAATCTCATTACAAGTGGGATGTGATAGCACTGGAGAGGGTGCAGAGGAGATTTACCAGCATGTTGCTTGGGCTGGAGGGTTTAACTAATGAAGGACAGACTGGGATTGTTTTCCTTAGAGCAGAGGACTTAGAGCAAGGGGACATGATTGAGATGTATAAAATTATGAAGGACATAGATAGGGTAGACAGGAATTTTCCCCTTGGTGTAGGAATCAATGACATGGGGGTGTAGATTTAAGGTAAGGGGCAGGAGGTTTAGAGGGGGTGTGAGGAAAAATATTTTCACCCAGAGGGTGACAGGAATCAGGACCGAACTGCCTTTGAGGATGGTAAAGGCATGAACCCTCATAACATTTAAGAAGTCTTTAGAAGTGCATTTGCAATGCCAATGCATAGAAGGCTGTTGGCCAAGAGCTGGAAAGTGGGATTAGAATAGTTAGGTGGTTGTTTTTTGACCAACACAAACTTGGTGGAATGAAGTGCCTTTTTCTGTGTTATAGATCCCTATGACTCTAGAATTATTAGCACACTACAATCTATGTTTACCAACTATAATGATAGTAGAAGCATCATCTACAGGACTGGAGGCAGTGCTATTTCAAATTTAAAAGGATAGCAAATGTAGAGTCAGCTATGCCTCCAGCTCACTAACGGAGACAACCACAACAAAGGAGCACCGGGAAATGGACTTATTCACATTTAAGGAAAAAAATCTTAATTACAGCCATAAATTTTAATTCAAAATGAATTGATGTGAACCATTTGCACAATATCACAGTAGATGCAGTCATCCAATTCCTCAAAAGAATCGATTCTACTCATGGGACCCTGACAATGGGCCAACTCCAAAGTTTCGCTGACAAATATGGCTTTGTTCAGATTGCTAACTTACCATGCTATCATCAAGCAAATGGAGATGTTGAGAGAGGGGCACGAACAATTGAAGCTTTATTAAAGAACAGTGGAGACCTTAATCTTGCTGTTTTGATCCGTCAATCTGCACCAGGGCTGAATAGGTTAAGAATCTCAGAGTTACAGGGTGGGAGATTGAGACCATCTCAGTTACACACATTAAAACCTACCATCACAGAGAACATCAACAAAAAGGTAAACCAGTGGGAAGAAGTGAACAGGGACATCAGGCTCAGAACTTCTACTGCAGGCATAGAGCATATGATGTACCAGCGCTGAAGTCTAAAGATGGGGTATGGGTCAGAAACCATCATAAAGAAGGTACAACCTTTAAAACAGAGCCACAACTGAGATTCTATATGGTTGAGACAGACTGTGGGTCTTATAAGAAGAAACGTAATGCCTTAACACTTTTAAACAGGAGATCAAAGGAAACATGGGATTACTACTCAGCTGATGAGAAGAAATAATCGGAACTCCATCAACAAGCACATTGAACTGGACCCGATACACAAACCACTGAAAAACAGAACCAGAAGTGATGCTAACCATCCCAGCAAACCGAGGCATATAAATAACAAGGAGACAGAACACCGACGCTTCACCAGAGGCGCACTGACAATGTTGCCTAGCAGGGTGACAAAACGTCTGCAATCAAACACACCGGCTCGGTGAGCAAGTCTACAACCTCATCCACAACCCGAGCTACAAATCTTCTCAAAAACTTTGCAAAGAAATAAGCTGTACAAGTTCTACAGCCACCCAGGAGAAGAACACTGACACTAACAGATGGGAGTGTGCAGAATTTCTTCAACATCAAAAGGAGATCAGAAACAGAGTGGGGAAATTGGTCAAGGCACCAGAGAGATGCAACCCTGTGAAGTCTGATATTTTGACAGAGATTTATACAATGTAAATATGATCAGGTCAAAGACTTGGGAGGAGACGAATAGCAATATGGTTAACATCAGAAGTATTTATGTGATATAACAATGCTGTCAGTGCCAGAAAGATCTGGAAGGAACAGAAGCTCTAACCTCACTTGAAGGGCCAATGCATAAAGTTAGTTGTGAATAAAGAGTTCTTGCTAAAGAAACCATAGCATACATTTGGGAAACTAGCCAACCCCAAATAACTCTCTACAGCCAAACCACACAACAAAGCAAAACCACTGATCATCTCCACTTACACCAACCTCGGAGGCAGCAAGCTCGAGGTCATTCTCTGAGTAAAATAGCTCTTTCCAGACTAAAAAAGGGC
Organism: Rhincodon typus; assembly: GCF_021869965.1. Classification (NCBI taxonomy): domain Eukaryota; kingdom Metazoa; phylum Chordata; class Chondrichthyes; order Orectolobiformes; family Rhincodontidae; genus Rhincodon; species Rhincodon typus. Next base: position 60,163,267 of record NC_063347.1, on the reverse strand, counting down.
CAACATCAACTAGCTTATTGTCTACAATCTTTGCAGTCATGTGATACAACAACGATTGAAATGCTGAGCAATTGATTTCTGTCAATTAGTCTGGAAATGGCCAGGACACAAAGTGAGGAAAATCCAGGGCTGGTGCAACTATGATAGAGTTGGTTGGGGCAGTGAGATTTACAAACATATGAACGTATGATAAAGGAACAGATGTGAACCAATCAGCCCTTTGAGCCTGATCTAGCATTGAATAAGATCATGGCTAATCAGTTTGTATTTTAAATTCCACATGCCTATCCACCCTTAATAACTCTTCATTCCCTTGCATATCAAAAAGCTCTCCACCCTGTCTTAAAAATATTCAATATTTTTAAACAGTGGCCTCTAGTTCTGGAATGATGCACAGGAGGGCACAGTCTACCTTGTCAAGACTATTCAGGGCCTTATACATTTTCAATCAAGTCGCCTCTCACATTTCTAAACCCCAGTGGAAACAAGTGTAGCGTGTCCAATCCATCCTCAGATCAGACAACATACTCATTCCAGGTGTCAATCCAGTAAACCTCGTTTGAACCATCTCCAATGCATTTGCGTCTTTTGTTGAATAAGGAGACCAAAACTGCACACAGTGTTCTCACCAATGCCCTGTAACACTGAAGCATGACATCTTTATTTTTATGTTCAATTCCTCTTGTAATAAAGGATATATCCCATATCCATCTTGGTTACATGCTGCACCTGCTTACTAACAGTTTGTGACGCACGAGCCAAATCTAAATCCGTTTGCACCTCGGAATTCTGCAGTTATTCTCTGTTCAAGTAATAATCTGCTTTCTCATTCTTTCTGCCAAAGTAAACCCTCCTAGAAGCAAAGCCTACGTCACTCTAGACAAAGGAGCCATGCAGTTGTATAAGCGGAACTCTTGGAAGTTGGCTTGATTGGACTAAGTGATTCAGGATGTTCTGCATAGACTGAGGAAGCATGTAAGGTCATTTGGATTTTCCTCAGCTCCAAAGTGGATTTCAACTCAAAATGCAGCTTTGAGTCAATGTCTAGCTGAGCATTGTTAATACCAGGGTACTTGTAATTGGAGTACAGAAGCATTGGGTATAACAAACAAAGGAGTGTTCCAGGTAATGTAACTCATTTTTTAAAAAGCTCACTTGAAAAGTTACCAAACTTTGGCACAAGAGGTACAAAATTGAAAAATGAGCGTGTAACACTGTTGTTATAATAGAATCTGCATCCATTTGGAGGACTGTGTTAAGGTTACAGTGCCTTATTGTTTAAAGACATAATGTTTACCATGTTTATTCCTAGAATGAGGCCTGTAAATTGTGATGAGAGACTTGATAAAAGAGGATTTTTATTGCCTGGGGATAACGCTGGGAAACGATTCTCCCTCTGACTGGGGAATCAAAACAATGGGACATGATCCTTGAATTAGAGCTTTGTTTATTTACATCAAACCCAGCAAAAAAGAAATGCCTTTACTGCAGTTTGGAGCATGTGGAATTCATTACCTTTGACGCAGAATTAGCTGTGGCGTTAAAATGAAGGTAGGAAGTAAGAGTAATCCGACGAGCAAAGCAGCAAATTATCGGGATTAAAAAAACAAAGCATTGCCATAACTAAAACAAAAGGTCAAAGCTGGTTGAATGAACAAAATAGCATACTCCTGGACTTTTCTTTCAAGGAATGAAGGATTTGTAGTATCCAGGTTTAAGGTCTTCGGCACGATTGAAGTGAATGGAAATTCTGAAGAGCATGGATTGAATTGAACAGCATAGAAGCCCACTATGTCTTCACCACCCTCGAGTACCTCAATGACATTCAATAGTTGAAGACTACATGTGGTGTGAAATGGGGGTTCTACAAAATGGAAGATTAGTGTTACCTAGGATGCAACATCTTTAATTCTACAAACCAGAGTCAGGAGATGCATCTTGAGCAAAAAAGTATTTGGCACGGTGGCTCAATGGTTGCCAGTGCTGTGTCACAGCGCCAGGAACCTGGATTCAATTCTGGCCTCAAGTGATTGTCTATGTGGAGTTTGCACGTTCTCCCTGTGGGTCTGCGTGGGTTTCCTCCGGGTGCTCCGGTTTCCTCCCACAGGCCAAAGATGTGCAGGCTAGGTTGATTGGCCATGCTAAATTGTCCATAGGTTCCAGGGATGTGCAGGCTAGGTGGGTTAGCCATGGGAAATGCAAGGTTACAGGGATAGGGTCTGGGTGACATGGTACAATGATAACAACCCCTCTCTCAATGTCAGCAAAACAAAAGAACTGATCATTGAACTTGAGAAAGAAAGGAGGAGAACATGCCCCCCACCTACATTAATGGGGCGGAGGTTGAGAGGGTTGACAGGGTCAAGTTCCTAGGTGTGACGATAACCAACAACCTGTCCTGGACTTCCCACATAGATGCGACAGTCAAGAAAGCACAACAATACCTCTTCTTCCTTAGGCAGCTTAGAAAATTCAGCCTGTCCATAAGGACCCTCACCAACTTTTACAGATACACCATGTCCGGGTGCATAATGGCCTGGAATGGCAACTGCTCTGCCCAGGACCATAAGAAACTACAGAAGGTGGTGCGCACAGCCCAGACCATCACAGAAGCCAACCTTCCATCCATGGACTCCATCTATACATCTTATTGCTGTGGAAAGGCTGACAACATCATCAAAGATCCATCCCACCCTGGTAATGCTCTCCTACAATCTCTGTGTCAGGCAGAAGATACAGAAGCTTGAAGACACACACCAGCAGCTTCAAGAACAGTTTTTTCCCTGCCGTTATTAGCCTGATGAATGGACTCTCTAGCTTCAAATAATTTTGATCTTGTTAATGTTGATCTTGCCTCACACACATCCTGTGCAATTTGACATTTATGTCTCTGTCTCCCAGTTTCTTTATCACCCTATGATCTCTATGTCTTTGCTTACCAAGATCTGGCTGTGCTGCTTGTGAATAAAGCTTTTCACTGTTGTTAGGTACATGTGACAATAAATCAAATTAAATCAAATCAAGGATAGGATGCTCTTCAGATTGTCAGTGTGGACTTGATGGGCCAAATGGCCTGCTTCTACACTGCAGAGATTCTATGATTCTATTCACTTTTCCCTTCAAAAGGCTGAGCAAATGAAGCAAAGCACAAAACCTAAACAAAGCTATGAAGATGATTTATTGATTTATTGATTAATTGTTACTAAAAGACCAACTGCAGGACACCAATAATTCCAGGTGATGTACTAAATTCAAATGAAATAAAATTAATTTGTTTTAAACATGACAAGTTTATAATGTTGTGGTAAATCTCTCAGAAAGAAGGAAGCAGAAGGAATTTGAATAAACTTGACATAATTTCTGTTGCTAGCTTTAGCTGACAGAAGTTTGATGCTTTACTTGTGTCATTTCTTGGCTTTTGATTAAAACACAGGCTTTAAACTATTTTTAAAAAGCACAATAACTCTGGCCTCAAAATGATGGACAAGGGAAGATCACGAACACATTAAATACTGACACAGAAATAGTAGCTACAGTAATTTGTAGCCTAATAAAGAATGCTGTTTTCTCTTATCCATTATATATTTATAAATGAGTACAGATACACGTGTAGCATCGTATGTATACATATACACACAGGGATGCATTGATAAGGACTTTCGAACTAGGAGCAGGAGTAGATAACTCAACTCCTCGAGCCTACTCCAACATTAAATACAATCGTGGCTGATCTCTCTCGGCCCCACCTCCACTTTCTTTCCTGCTCTCCACGAATAATTAAAAACCTCGCTCTCTCCTTCTTAAATTTACTCAGTGTCCTGGCATCCACCTCAATTTTATACTTGATTCCTTTAGTAATAAATGCCAAAATTCGATTTGCTTTTCTTATTATCTGCTGTACCTGCATTTTTTTTTTGCAATTCATGCACGAAGACACTGAAAATACTCTGCATCTCTGACGTTTCTCTACATTTAGGTAATGAGTTTTTCTATTCTTCTGACCAAAATGAATAACTTCACAATTATCCATTTTAAACTCCATCTATCCACATCAATTTGTAAATTTCTTATTTCTTCCCTACAACTAACTTTCTCACCTAGTTTAGTGCCAAGCTGTAAGGAAGAAATAAGAAATTTACAGAGAGATGTGGATAGATGGAATTTAAAATGGGTAATTGTGAGATTATTCATCTGCATATCTGCAAATTTGGCTACAGCATCTTCTATCCCTGCATCCAAGTCATTGATACTGATTTAGCCCCCGAGGACTGAACCCTGTGGCACCCTACTGGTTACAATTTGCCAAGCAGTAAAAGACCAATTTTTTTCTGACTCTCTGCTTTCTGTTGGCAAGCCAATCCTCCATCTAAGTTAATAAATTACCCCTAACCCATGTGATCTTATTTTGGTGTATACATGCAGAGGTGGAACCACGTACCAACACAGATATGCACAGAAATACATACTCAGATATGCACAGCTACAGAAAGACACACACACGCATGTGCAACAAACATGCAAACCTTATGAACAGGAAGATGAGATATCCAGTCTATGAATCTGTCACTGATCCTACTAGTATGTTCGTAATCTTCCATCTTATGTTGAGTGTTGTGCTTGTACTGTTTGGTGACGGAAGCAAGTTAATTGCCAAACCATGCCCTTGACTTGTAGCTCACATTCTAGTTGTCAATCCGGATGAGACATAGCATTTCTTAGAAAATGAATGAGCATTTTATGAGTAACAGCTGTACTCACAACTGAGCATGACTGAGCTATCAATATATTACACTGGCACTCCAAGCCAATTGTTGCGTCGAATGGAGTGTGTGCTATGTGCCAATACACATGAACAGAAAAGGTATTCCATTTCCATGGTGCGTTGAATGGAACAGGAGCTCTGTGACAGTGGAGTCTTCAATGAATCCCATGTGAAATGGTCACAAAACTCCCACTTCAGGGATGGAGATTCTAGATCTTGAGGGATGGAAGGAGACACCACATGTTTTCCTGGACTTCTCCGCCTGTTAGCCCCATTTAAGAAACATCTTTCGCTTAGCTTTGGGAGACCCTGCTTTGGGCAACTATTAACTGGTTGTCTTCGCAGTCAGGCCTAGGGTAAATTGCAATCGGTGTAGCACGATGTATAACCGAATGAGGCTTCTTCTGCAAAGTGCCTCAGAAGTGCAGTGACAGGTTAAAATGGTGTTCAGAAGGCAAAACCAGTTTAAAAAAAGTAATACTTGGAAATAAGTGTCGTAGTCAAAAAACAAAGAACTGCAGATGCTGGAGATCTGAAACAAAAACAGAAATTACTGGAGATCTCCAGCAGGTCTGGCAGCATTTCTGAAGAAAAAACAGAGTTGATGTTTCAGGTCCAGTGACCCTTCTTCAGTGTCATACTGTACCTCCATTTTGGAGTATACAAGGTGAGACAGACCAGCATGTGTCATTCACCAGTTTTACTGGTTTATCCTTCTGAGTCACCAGTAAGATCCCAATGGGAATGGGCAATTAAGGATACGCAACTTTTTAAACATTCTTTCCTTTTCTCTGACCGCAGGCCCTTGTCATCGACACTAGGTAAGGCAGCTCATAATTGACGCCTGCGTTCTAAGAGAAAGGATTGAGGGATATGGTTAGAAGATGGGTATTTGTATTGGATAAACATAGAGTGAAACAGCAGAGAAAGAGGCACTTGACCTATACTGGATCTTTGAAAGCGCCATTGCAACATAAGAAATCGGAGCAGGAGTTAATCATTTAACTGTACCTTGTAACTCAAACCTGTTCCAACATTCAACATAATCAACCCTGATCATCTGCCTCAACTCCACTTGTTCACCCACTCCTCATATCCCTTGACTCCCTGAGATGCCAAAAAATCTGTCTATCCCAGCCATTAATATATTCATTAGTGGAGCATCCACAGATGGCGAATTCCAAAGTTTCAAATCCTTCGAGTAAAAAGCTTTCTCTCATCTTGGTGCCAATTGATCATCACTTATCCTGAGACTGCGCCCTTATTAGTCACATTCCTCATAATCTTGCACATGTTTCCATTTGAAGTATTTATGCAGTGCCCCTTTGCAAGTTATTATCGAATTTGCTTCCACCACCCATTCAGGTAGTGATTCCAAATTGCAACAACATGTGTAATTTTGTCCTCCTGTTGTTTCTCTTGTCAATAGCCTTAAATCTGGTTAGTGCAAGCGGGAAGAAATTTTTACTATTTGCCACACAATATCTTTCATGATTTTGAACACCTTTAGCAAGTTTTCCCTTTGCCTTCTCCATTCTAACTCAATTTTTCTGATCTATCTTTGCGACTGAAGTCTTTCATCCCTGGTATCATTCAAGGAAATCTCATCTACACTGTACATCCATGACATTCTTCCTAATTGTGGTCACCAGAACATGATCAAAATCCCCCAGCTGGAGCCTAACCAGTGTTTATAAAGGTTCAGCAAAACTTCCTGTGCTCAGTCTCTCTATTTACAAAGCTAAGGATTCCATATGTCTTTTTCTTAAACAGTCTTTAGGATTCTGTATGTTTTTAAGCAGCTTTCTTAGCTGACCTACAACTTTCAAAGATTTGCGTACTTACACTCCCAATTCTATCTGTTGATGCACTTCCTTCAAAATTGTAACTTTCCTGTTCGCCAAATTCATATCAACAGAGCAACTGCCTTTTTGCTAACAAGGCTATCACATGCCTTTTACAAGTCCATGTACACAATACCAATTGCAGGACCTTCATCAACCATCATCAAAATATTTACTCAAGTTAGACAAGCATGTCCTTCCCTTTATCAAATTCATGCTGGCTTTAATTAATTAGCACATTTTTTCCAAATGCCACCTAATTCTTTTTGGGGTACTGGCTACATAATTCTCTCTGACACCGTGACTAGCCTATAGTTAGCGAGTTAATTCCTCTCCTCTGTTGTGAACAAGGACATTTTTAGTCTGTCTAATCTGGCCTCTTCTTGAAGACTTTCCATTCCATGTCAATATTTGATTCCACCCTGAGCCAGAACCACTTGTAACTCTTTCTTGAATATTTTCACATTTTCCCTTTCCTGAAGTTTACCTGCAAGTTTGAGATATTATGATCACTCTTTCCAAAATGGTCTTCTACCAAAACATGCTCCACTCCACTCCCAGAACTAAATCCGGAATTACTTCCTTTCTCATTGCGCTGGGCAAAACTCCAATCAAGAAAATTCTCTTATACACATTTCATAAATTCCTTCTTCTCTTTCTAGGGCTATTTTCTCAGTTCATATGAGGATACCCAAAGATCCCCATTATCAACACGAAAGTTTTTTGCATTTTTTTCTGCATATTTGCTCCTCTGTTCCGTTCATGGGACTTGATTGCCTAGAAAAACACACAGTATTATAATTGGTCTTCTGTTACTCCTTATTTCGAACTAAGTACATTCACTTTCTTAGAAGCACACCACACCCCTCCCACCAGAAAACATTCTTTTTCAACACTCCAACAGTATCTTTGATCAGTACGGCAACTTGCATCTCCTTTTTCCCTTCTCTGCCATTCTTAAGTATATGTCAATTCTGAATTTTACATGTTCATGCCTCCATTTTGGAGCTAGGTCTCTGTTACACTGCCAGAAGTTCAGAGTTTGTTTGGCTACGTGTGCCTAGCACTCTCATATCAGTTATATCACAAGACCGTAAGATATAGGAGCAGAATAAGGCCTTTCAGCCCATCGAGTCTGCTGTGCCATTCAACTAAGGCTGATATGTTTCTCAGTGCTATTCTCCTGCCATCTCCCCATAACCCTTGATCCTCTTACCAATCAAGAACCTATCTATCTCAGTCTTAAATACTCTTAATGACTTGGCCTCCATAGCCCACTGCGACAATGAGTTCCACAGATTAACCAACTTCTGGCTGAAGAAATTCCTCCTCATCTCAGTTCTAAAGGGGCATCCCTTCACCCTGAATTGTGCCCTTGGGGTCCTAGTCTCTCCTACTAGTGGAAACATCTTCTCCACATCTACTGTATTCAGGCCTCTCAGTATCCTTAAGTTTCAATCAGATCCCTTGTCACTCTTCTAAACTTCATTGAGTACAGACCTAGAGTGCGCAACCATTCCTCATATGACAAGCCCTTCATTACTGGAAACATTCTTGTAAAACTCTTCTGCACCTCTCCAACGCCAGCACATCACTCCTTAGATACAGGGCCCAAAACTGCTCACAATATTCCAAATTTGGTTTGATCAGTGCATTTACAGCCTCAGCTGTATATCCCTGCCCTTGTATTCAATAAATCGATTTTAGACTACCTTGCATTTCTCCAGTCAGATTTCTAACACTGAATTACTTTTTCACTGACGTTTGTATCTCATTTTTAATATTTCACCTTGGTGCTCCTCCCCTTGCCAAATTAATTTAATCCCTCAACTCTATTGCTCCCACCAGCAATAAAGGCCTATGGAAAAGGAAGGCAAAGATAGCCCAGTTGGAATGATAAATGAGCTCTCTGTTCACACACGAAAAGGTTCATTGAAATGGTGGCTGCTGTGGGCCTGTTCGGTTAAGTTTATCATTGTCTAATACGGGTATACTGAAAACAAGTCACTGTGAGTGATAGAGAGATTGGGAATTCCATGCACGTGTATTTCCAACAGATGCAAATGTAATAAAGATAAACTGCAGTTCCACACTACATGGAGAGCACAATTTCTTTGTTCTGGCCTCTTTTGCTCATAGATAAACAACCATTATTGCTCCAATTTCCTGTTCTCAACATCTGAATAATGTAACAGTCCCTTTTGCTATGAAACTTCCTCTTAAATTATATCACCGCTTGCTTGGATTTTGAATAGGGAATAATGCATCATTTCACATATGTGTCCAAATCAGACTTCTCTCAACAACTACCAGGTGTAACAGTCCAATGTGGATGAGTTTGGGGCGCTTTCAATTTTGATTTAAGTGTGTGCAAAGCCTCTGGCTCAGTGGTTGCACTATTGGTACTGAATCAGAAGATTGTGAGTTCAATCCCCATTATAGAGATTCTGACAAGCACTACCACAAGACTTTTGTGCTGTTTATTTTGATTGAGATGTTAACTCAAGTCCCTATTTTCTCAATTTATCTCTGCGAAAATAATGGGAGCAGAATGTAATGTTTGTTGATTATTTGAGACAGAAATTTCCAAAAACAGGTTATACAGCTTGCAATGAAGATGTGTCATCCAAAATCTTGATTTATAATATCTTTGCATGGAAACATATAGAACATAGAACAGTACAGCACAGTACAGGCCCTTTGGCTCACGATGTTGTGCCGAACTTTTACCCGAAACCTAAGGTCTATCTAACCTCCACCCCTATGTTATACTATCACCCATATGCCTATCTAATAGCAGCTTAAATGCCCGGAATGAGGCCGACTCCACTACCCTCTCCGGCAATGCATTCCACACCCCTACCACTCTCTGAGTAAAGAACCTACCTCTGACGTCTCCCCTATATCTACCTCCATACACTTTAAAACAATGCCCCCTCGTAATAGCTACCTCCACCCTAGGAAAAAGTGTCTGGCTGTCCACTTTATCCATACCTCTGATCATTTTGTACACCTCTATCAAGTCACCTCTCATCCTTCGTTGTTCTAAAGAGAAAAGCCCTAGCTCTCTCAACCTTTCCTTGTAAGACCTTCCTTCCATTCCAGGCAACATCCTGGTAAATCTCTTCTGCACCTTTTCCAACGCTTCCACATCTTTCCTGTAATAAGACAATCAGAACTGGACACAATATTCCAGATGTGGCCAAACCAGGGTTTTGTATAGCTGGAGCATAACTTCACGGCTCTTGAACTCAATCCCTCTATTAATGAAAGCTAACACACCATATGCCTTCTTAACAACTCTATCCACCTGGTGGCAGCTTTCAGGGAACTGTGGACATGAACCCCAAGATCCCTCTGCTCCTCCACACTGCCAAGAATCTTTCCGTTAACCCTGTATTCTGCTTTCAAATTTGTCCTTCCAAAATGAATCACCTCCCACTTTTCAGGGTTAAACTCCATCTGCCACTTCTCAACCCAGCTCTGCATCCTATCAATGTCCCTTTGTAACCTAGAACAGCCCTCCGCACTGTCCACAACGTGACCCACCTTCGTATCGCCCGTGAACTTACTAATCCACCCTTCCACTCCTTCATCCAAATCATTTATAAAAATCACAACTAGAAGAGGACCAAGAACAGATCCTTGTGGTACACCACTTGTAACTGAGCACCATATTGAATATTTTCCATCCACTACCACCCTTTGTCTTCTAAGGGTCAGCCAATTCTGAATGCCAGTTTTCCCTCTATCCCATGCCTCATTACTTTCTGCATGAGCCTATCATGGGGAACCCTATCAAATGCCTTACTTAAATCCATGTATGCCACATCCACTGCTTTACCTTCATCCACATGTTTGGTCACCTCTTCAAAGAATTCAATAAGGTTTGTGAGGCATGATCTACCCCTCACAAGTCCATGTTGACTATCACGAATCAAACTGTGCCTATCCAAGTGATCATAATTCCTATCTCTCAGAGCCCTTTCCAATAATTTGCCCACCACTGAAGTAAGGCTAACTGGCCTGTAATTTCCAGGGTTACCCCTATTCCCTTTTTTGAACAAGGGAATGACGTTTACCTCTCTCCAATCTTCTGGCACTATACCCGTGGACAGTGAGGACGAAAAGATCATTGCCAAAGGCTCTGCGATCTCTTCCCTCGCTTCCCATAGAATCCTTGGATAAATCCCATCAGGCCTGGGGGATTTATCTATCTTCAAGTTCCTCATAATTCCTAGTATGTCTTCCTTACTAACATCGACCTCCTCTAGCCTATCAGCCTGTCTCACACTGTCGTCCCCTACAACTAGGTCCCTCTCAGTTGTGAATATCAAAGAAAAGTGTTCAGTAAGGACTTCTCCTATCTCTTTAGGCTCCGTGCACAAATTCCCTTTACAATCCTTGATTGGCCCTATCCTTTCTCTGGTCATTCTTTATTCCTCACGTACGTGTAAGAAGCCTTGGAGTTTTCCTTGATCCTATCTGGCAAGGTTTTCTCATACCCCCTTATAGCTCTCCTAAGCCCTTTCTTCAGCTCCTTCTTGGCTAACTTGTATCCCTCTAGAGCCTTTTCCAATTCTTGTTTCCTAAACCTTATATAAGCACCCTTCTTCCTCTTAACTAGTTGTTCGACCTCTCTCGAGAACCAAGGCTCCCCCACTCGACCGCATCTTCCCTGCCTGCTAGGGGCAAACATATCAATCACATGCAGTATGCATTCCTTAAACAATCTCCACATTTCTGTAGTGCTCTTCCCTGACAGCATCTGTTCCCATTTTATGTTATCCAGTTCTTGCTTAACAGAATTATAATTACCCTTCCCCCAATTATAAACCTTACCCTGCTGTATGTACCTATCCTTTTCCATGACTATTGTAAAGGTAACAGAGTTATGATCGCTATCGCCAAAATACTCTCCTACCAACAGGTTTAACATTTGGCCCGGTTCATTGCCAAGCACCAAATCCAAAGTGGCCTCTCCTCGTGTTTGTCTATCTACATACTGTGTCAGGAATCCTTCCTGAACACACTGGACAAAATCCGTTCCATCTAAACTATTACAACTAAAATGTTTCCAATCAATATTTGGAAAGTTGAAGTCACCCATGACTACAATCCTGTGACTTCTGCACCTTTCCAGTATCTGCCTCCCAATCCGCTCCTCTACTTCTCTGCAACTATTAGGGGGTCTGTAAAAAACCCCCAACAAAGTGACTGCTCCTTTCTTGTTCCTGACCTCAACCCAAACTGTCTCTGCAGACATCATTCTCGAACTGCCTTTCAGTAGCTGCTTTACTAGCCCTGACTAGCAATGCCACTCTGCCGCCTCTTTTACCACCCTCCCCATTTCTCTTAAAGCATCTAAATCCCAGAACTTCCAACAACTATTCCTGTCCCTGAGTTACCCAAGTTTCTGTAATGGCCACAACATCGTAGTTCCAAGTACCGACCCATGCTCTAAGTTCATCCGCCTTATTTCTGATACTTCTAGCATTGAAGTATACACACTTCAAACCATGTGAATTTTGAACCTTTAGAAAATGAGTCTTTGCAAAACAAGAGAATACAGCGGCAACAATGTTTCTCTTGAAAGGAAAAAGTGACTTCAATAGCAATGCAAGATCTGCAGCAGAGAGCAGAAACATGCTCTGGTTTGTGTGTGAGAAAAGGTACAGGACTCGAGCACAAAGATTCTGAGATAACTTGCCTCAGGAGCAACAGCTTTTGCCGTCCTTCTCTTTCTTTGAGTTGGAAAACAACAGAAAGACTTCATCAACATTAATGGAGCGCTCCTAAAGTAGAAGCCTTCATGCTACAACCTAAGAGTTCCGAAGGGTGAATTCCAAATTGATTCTACTGTCCGCAGATCAGACGGCCATAACTGTTCTGGGAAGAAGTTCTGTTGCAAACATCCTAGTTAACAAGGTGTAGAGCAGGATGATCACAGCAGGCCAAGTACATCAGAGGAGCAGGAAGGCTGACGTTTTGGGCCGAGACCCGAAACGTCAGCCTTCCTGCCCCTCTGATGCTGCTTGGCCTGCTGTGTTCATCCAGCTCTACACCTTATTATCTCAGATTCTGCAGCATCTGCAGTTCCTACTATCTCTCGCAAACATCCTAGCCTCTGGATTAAGGCTAAAAAGCTATGACCTACTATGTCAAAGTAATAATCTTTACTGTTGAGCCAATCTTTTTTTTTCATGTGATGTGGGTGTCACTCTCTAATCCCAATCCCTAATTGCCCTTGAGAAGATGGCAGCGAGCTGCCTTCTTGAACTGCTGTAGCCCTTAGTGCACACGGACAGTGCCGTTGGAAGAGAATTCTAGGATTCTGATCCAGTGGCAGTATTGTACATTGCTTAGAGGGGAACTTGCATGTGGTGGTGTTCCCATGATTCTGCTGCCCTTGTCCTTCTAGAAGGTAGTGGTCGTGGGTTTGGAAGGTGCTGTCTGAGGATCCTCGGTGAGCTGCTGCAGTACATCTTGTAGATAGTACACACTGCTGTTACTGAGAGTCAGTGATGGAGGGAATGAATGCTAAAAGTGATGGACATGATGCCAGTCAAGCGGGCTGCTTTGACCTGGATGGTATCAAGCTTCTTGAGTGTTGTTGGAATTGCCCCCATCCCGGCAAGTGGGGAATAGTGCCTTGTAAATGATGGACAGGCTTTGGGGAGACAGGAGATAAATTACTCACTGCAGTATTCTTCATCTCTGATCGGGTGCTCTAATAACACTGCTGTTGCAAGGATGCTATGAATTTCTTCGCCAAGAAATAGTATTAAACCAGTTTAAAGCTTTTCAACATGGCACATTTAGAGATTGTTGGGTTCTGATACACTTTGCTTAGGTAAACATAGAATCACTGAAGCTTACAGAAGAAGGACTTTTTCGCTGAGTACATGTTTGCTCGCCATTTGATGCGGTCAGTTGTGATAGAATAAAATGTGTACTCATGCTTCAGCTACTCAATGCTAGCACAGGCAATCGACTTGAATCGATACAGATTGCTCTGTGATGTACCCCAATAATATGCTTTTATTGACATATCAGGAAGGCACCTGCAATTTGTCATGGTCTGACTGTCTGAAAGGGTGGTAGAAGCAGATTAGGGTAACTTTTAAAAGGGAATTGGATACATAATTTAAAATTTGTAGGCTTGCAGAAAAAGAATGCAGTGAATGGGGTCTTCAGGGAACCAGCACCAGCATAATGCTTTGAATGGTATTCAGCCTGTCATACCATGCTGACTTATAGGCTTTCTGAATGAAATTGCTAGTTTCTGCTGAAGTGTAGGGCAAATTTGTGCTCTTAACTGTAGAGACCTTTTTTTTTGTTGTGCATTTCTCAATTATAGACTGAAAGGAATGAGGGTGATTTTAGATACTGTGGATTGTTGAGGGATCGTTGCGTTTTTGTAAGCACGTGGCCTGATATGCATTGTAAGTACTGTATACACAGCTGCAGTAAATGGTTTGCAAGTGAAGCAAAACCAAGATCTTTGTACAAATCAAATTTCAGCCAGCAACAAGTAGCTGATTGGTTTATGGACTAGTGACCACTATTCAATGACAAATGCCTCTACCTGTCAACAGCTATAAGATTGGTTCCCAGGTAGAATCATAGAAACCTTACAGTGCAGAAGCAGGCCATTCAGCCCATTGAGTCCACACCACCCCTCCAAGGAATCCCATCCAGAACCATACCCCTACTCTATATTTCCTGTAGCTAATCCACCAACCTGGACATTATGGGCAATTTAACATAGCCAGTCAACCTAACCTGCTCAGCTTTGGACCATGGGAGGAAACCCACACAGATATGGGGAGAACATTCAAACTCCACACAGACAGTCACCCCAAGGCTGGAATTGAACCCAGGTTCATGGCAATGTGAGGGAGCAGTGTTAACTGCAAGGCCACCATGCTATTCAGGTAGCTGAACACCCTGGGTCTCAAAATGAGATAGGAAGAAACCATCAAATTGCCACAGGCTCAGAATATCTCTCAGTGCTCTGCCTCAAGAAAACCAGTTTAGTTTTCTTTCAGCAGTTGTTGTAAACTCTGATTTTTAATTAATAAGTCAGAGACCTTTTAGAAGTGTGAACCAGTCACTCTGTGCTTCCTGTAAACAAGTGAAAGCATCTGGAGAAAAAAGACTGAGAAGCAGGATGCTGATCAGGGAAGAATGAAGTCAGCAAATTCTACAAACAAGAACCACCAAACTGCTTTCCCAATTTTCCCTCCACCGATAACACCCATTTTTGTTTTCCTGTCTGGCCTTGTCTGTATGTGTGTATGGAAGGGGAGATTATAAGGGGAGGTAGAGTTTTAATGTGCAGTTATATACGCAAATAGTTCATAATTTTCTATCTGTAGCTAGAATCTATTTATTTGGAATAAATAGTCATTCTTTTCTATTAGCCATTGGATGAAGATCATGTGACAACATCTCCCAGAAATGCAGTAAGCAAGAGTTGTCAATCCTATACTCCCAATAAATTTGAACTCATCCAAAATGCTGTTGCCCATAGCAAAACTTGCACTCACTCATTACACCTGTGCTGTCTGACCTGCATTGAATTCTAAAGTCAACGGGAATAAAATACAGAATAAAATAGGCCACCAATTCGCGATTGCTCACTTCATATCATTGCTTGAATTCAAGATCTATCTATGGTTGATGGAACGAATTATTCTCTGTAAATGTAATTAAAATGGCAGAATTAAAGAGAATTATTGATCTGGGGCAAAAGCAGGTCAGAAAACTTTGGAAATCATTCGTCTGATGACTAAAGACATCTGGATGCGTATGTGAATAGGAAGAGCTTAGAGGGATATGGGCCCAGTGCTCACAAATGGGACTAGAGTATCTGGGCGACATGGACGAGTTGGACTGAAGGGTCTTTGTCTGTGCTGCACATCTCTATGACTCTATGAGTCAACATATTGAAGCTTTTTCATACGTTGAAATGACAGTGGACTGTGACAGCAGGGATTATTGCAAGGGGTGGCCTGAGAAGAGAGTTGCACTTTGTCTATGCCTGTCATCATCCTAGAGGATGACCCAATCTTCCAGCTGTTTCGGTGCCAGCCCAGTGCCTTCATGTTCACAGCAGGGTATACATCGATTGAGGAATTGACTCAACACTGTAGCTGGAATTCTGCTAACAGAAATCCAGAGAGACTGTCCCCTATTTTTTATTGTCTTGTTGGTGCTCCAGAGCAATCCTGGCAGCTACAACAGTCAGGAACTTCTGGCTATTGATCATCTGGGCATAGCTCCTGTCATTCACTGCCACTAGGAGAACGGCATGTTGTGATTAGGGCACATCTGAACAGTTAGCTAACACTAGGTTACCCTTTGTGCTACTGATGCCCAGCATCCTCAAGGAGAGATATTCTTTGATGGTCAATCAAAGCAAAGGCTTTGCTGCTTCTGAATCCAAATGCAGGTCAGTGGTCCCTAAGGACTAGACATTGACTAGCGGAAGGTCGGATATTTTTCTGTAGCTCTTCCACTTAATTCATTTATTCCCAAATAGGAAAATTCCCATTGGGAAAACCATTGACGCCAACAGAGGTATAGTGTTGGAGGCAAAGAGGAGAGTTGAACCAAGTTCATGAGCACTTGAATGTCGTCAGGGATGAAATAAAAATGATCTAAGTGAAAAGGCTGAAGAATTGACGATTGCAGGCACTTTGATCATAAAGTTATCCAATGAGTAGCAACACAGCTGACAATGGATAATCCAGGTCCTACTGCCTGTGTTCACGCATGGAGAAACATCAATTCATAATTTGACCAGTGGTACATGTGGAACGAACTGGACAACAACAGTTACTGGCTTAGAAGAGCGGGGGAGAAAACTGAAGAGAAACTATCTATTAATCAAAATTAAAATCTGAGGAAAAAATTCATAAACAAATCAAACTGTAGAAATTAGTCCTGGAAACTATAATGTTTGTCCTGTCAGGATCGATTTATCAAGTTTGTGTTCAAATCTGGATCTTGGAATGTTGGTGTTGATAGCTAGGCTGCTAATCACCAGGATGATACCAGGATTTAGAGGGTTAAAATATAGGATTATAAATATAAGAACAAATTGCACTAACGCAGCTGTATTCCCTTATGTTTTGAAGATTGTTGATCTGGTTGTGGTGCTTAGAATGGTAAAAATAGAGAAGATACTGACAAACTATGTTCGTTATTGAAAGAGAATCCAGAACAAGAAGGCATAATCTTAAAAGTAGAGGTAGGCTATTTGGGCATGAATTCAAGAAGCACTTCTTCACTCAAGGCTAGTGGAAGCCTGGCAGCTTGTTCATCATCAGGCTTTCAATGCTGAGGCAATCAACCTTTTCAATACTGAGCCCAGATCATTTTTGTTAGAAGCACGGCTAAAGACTTTCGTACAAAAGAAAGACAATTGAAGTTGAGGCAAGGATCAGCCATGATTGAAGTGAACTTTTGTAAATCCAGCTTGGATTATAAATTGCTGCTGTAAAATTGTGTACCTTGGCAATAACACACTACATAGCTGAAATACTTAACATGAGAGCTGGTTACAGGATAGTGTAATTTGAAAATCATTTCACACTCAGACCTGGAAAGTGTTCCACTTTTTGTCCTAATTTCCTTCTTTAATTGTTCAGCAGTTGTTGATTAATTGACAGGATTTTGTGTAAAATGTTTGTTTTGATGCTTTGCAATTATCGTGCAAAGTGGTTATTATCTTTAAAATAGTGTTATTAAAAAGTACGGTGCAATTAAAGTAGGTTTATTTTAAGTTTGCAAAATCCCACAAAATTAAAAGGCTGTGTTTTTTTTTCTGGCCCTGAAACTTTAAGCCATATTTTAACGTAAAGAGCAGAATTTTCTCTTGTAACAAAAAGCAAACCTGAGAAAATCTGGGTCAAGGTCCTCCTGGAAATACTTGGCCGGTTTGGCAGTATCTCTAGAGAGAGAAAGAATGTCAACATTTTCGGTCAATGCCGTTATCAGACTTTATCAAATTTTTGAATGGACCTCTTTAATGCTAATGTTGATCTCTCTCTGCACCTTCTCAGCAGCTGTAACATTGTATCCTGTACTCTGTTCTGTTACTCTGATGCACTTGTATAGTACGATCTGCCTGTGAAGCATGTAAGACAACACTTTCCACTGTAACTTGATACACATGACAGTAATAAATCAAAACAAGTCAATGACTCTTATAGCAGCATCGGGAATAATTCAAAATCCATTAAGTTTTTTGAAGTGAAAGCCAGAATGAATTACAGAATTGTTGGGTTATAGAAGGAGGACATTCAGTTCATTGTGCCTGCAATGGTTCTATTCCCTAATGCCAATCTCCTCACTTTTCTCCATATCCTTGCATACCACTTACAACCAAATAACCATCTGACGCCCTCTTGAATAAGGAACAGTCTTTGATTGGGTGGACAGTATGATATATGTATATGGTGTAGATTTATGGTATAAAAGCCAAAAAGAGTGGTAACGGTCGTGGTAAAAAATAAAGCTTCAGTGTGTGAATGACAGAATAAGGAATAGTGATGTCCGAAAGCAAAGATATGAATTCAAGATTAAGACCAGATTGACCAGACCGAACCCCATCAAAATATATTCAGAAGATGGTCTACACCCTAACGTTTTCTTATTTTAAAGGTAAGTGTAAAGTGTTGTGTTCCAGATGCAATTCAAAAGATCAAACTACTCAACTTTAAGGAAGACACACTTTATTTTATCTTGCTGTTAAAATACAGACAAAATAAAAAGAAAAGAAAAGAATTGGCTTAACTGTAACTCTATTGAAAGGCTTAACAAAATAATATATATATTAATTATTACCAATTAATTGTTCCAATATAGTAAAATCCTACAAACACACCTTTGGCAAAGGTATGCTCAGGAAAACAGATTGTCTCACATGCAATTCCAGCAGCAGGAAGAGAACCCCAGCTTTTAGGTGTAACAGAGTGAGGAATAAGGGCTTCCACATGCAGCTTCAAGACCCCAGCAACCGCTGAAAGCTAAAACTGAAAACCCTGGTTCTGTGGGAGTTTGACCCCATCCATTCATACTGCTTCAACTGTTCCAACTTTAAGAAAACCTAAGACCTCACAAGCAGTTTACTTTATTGGCTTTGTACAGAACACCTGATACCTCTGTCTCGACCTTTCCTTATTTAAAAAATGAGGACAAAATATACCTCTTAAAGCCATAGCATTGTCACAGTGGATTAGAGATCCCAGACAGAAATTGTTTAAATCAGTGCTGAGTCCAGAAGACATTAGAGTGTCCAGTCAAATGATGAGGTACCATACCACAAACTTGCACTGAATTTTACTGGAACATCAAAGCAGGCCAAAGCTGAAGATATCCTTTTGATAGCAAGGCAAAGAGATAAAGGGCATGCAACCATAAGATTGGAGTTATGCTTGTGGACTGAGTGAAGGTGTGGTCATCCCCCAGCATAGAGGAGACTGCATTGTGAGCAGCGAATACAGTGACTCAAGCGAAATTTATACATACATATAGTGGGCCTTGACCTGGAAGGAGTGTTTGAGGCCTTGAGCACTGTGGAGACAGGAGGTAAAAAGGCAAGTGATACATCTCCTGTGTTTGCAACTGATTCACACTTCTCTGCATTAAATTCTGTCTGCCACTTGTTCACCGATTCCACCAGCCTGACTGTGTCCTCATGAAATTCATCACTCTCCTTCTCCCAGTTCACAATATGTGCCATGTTTTGTGTCATCCTCAAATTTTGGGATTGTGCTCTGTATTTCCACATCTTGGTCACTAACATAGAATAATCAAAACAGGGGTAGCGTCACTGACCTCTGGTAAATCCCACTGTAAACCCTCCTCCAGTCCAAAAAAACCACCGTTTTACGTGCTATTCTCTTTCTTGTCACTCAGACAATGTTGTATCCACATTGCTACTGCCCCATTTGTGTCTTTTATGATCAGCTATGAACTGTACAGCTTTAAGATCTGACAGTGCTACTGGTACTGTTCTGGAGATCACATGGGCTTTTGGACTTAATCCATTTGAGCACAAAGCTGTTCCATGTGGAGATTCCTTGAACCTAACGGGTGAACGCACATGCACCTAGACCAACCAAGTGCCAATTGGTACTAGTTATCGAAGCTGGCATTGGGGCTTTTGGGTGGTGTGAGGCATGGACAATTGCATGCAATGCAATGCAGCTTGCCAGTGCGATGGTTATAAGCAACACTATTCATAGTTTAGCGGAACAGATTCAGGAATCCTCGTCAGCCAGTAAGGTCACACCTGATCCCAGCCTGGGATTCCAGTGAAATAATTGCCTGTAGTTTGTGTGCCAGCCATAACATTGCGAATTTGTGATCCTGCTCCAAACATAACATTGTCTAAATGAAACTACTTTAAAAGCATTTCATGACCTTAAAAGCTATCAGTCGATGTAAACAACTTCATGAAATGTAGCAAATCACTCCCATATTAATGAAATCCTGTGTCTCAGTCTATTGCTGTCAGTTCTCATGTTACTGATATTGCACTGCCAAATGTTAAGACCGGGTGTAATGTGTATTGATTACGATTCATATTAATAGCATATTCAGCAAAATCTTCCCTTGGTGTGGCACTGAGCAGTACTGGTGTTTAAATGTCAGGTCTGTACCAGTTGCTGTAGGTGGCAAGGGTGGTTGGGGACTGCTCTTATGGTGTATTGGTAATGTCTCTACCTCTGGACCACAAGGTCCAGGTTCAACTCCCACTTGTTCCAAAGTCTAAGGTACTGGATTAAGGTTCACAGCCTCTTTGGAGATGGTTTCAATCCCATCACTGCCAGTTGAGCTTATAGCTTGAATGGGACCCTTGGGTGATGCAGTGGTAATGTCCCTAACTCTGGGCCAGGAGGCCTCAGTTCAAGTTCCACCTGCTCCAGACTTATGTCATAACATCTCTAAACAGGTCAAACAGATGATACTTATGAGTCAAAGGGGCTGCTGGTCCTCACTGCCACCCAGGGGCACTTCCTGAAAGTATGTGTCTTTGCAATGTTCAGGTTTGTTCTCAATGTTCAGCTTTATTCATTTGTTCTTATATTTTGGATGATGCTGGCAAGGTTGGCATTTAATGCCCATTTCTATTTTGCCTGTTTTCGAACTGTGACATTCCTCACCTTTATATGGACTTACATAGAGTATTGAGTACAGAAACACATCATTCAGACCAACCTGTGAATGCCAGCACTCATGCTCCAATCAAGCAATCTCTGATCTTTTCTTATCTAACTCTACCAACCTAGCCCTGAATTCCTTTCTTTTTCAACAAGCTTAACTGCATCTATCCTATTCTCCTCAAACACTCCATGCGGCGTCACATTTGATATCTGTGGTAAAGAAGTTTTATTTCTGAATTCCCTACTGGATGTCTCGGCGAGTATCTTACATTGTTAGCCTCTCTAGTTTTCCTTGTCCCCACAAGAAGAACATACTGTTTTTTACATGCTTTCAAAATATTTCACAAGTTTAAAAAGATTTATTAGGTCACCGCTCTAACCTTCTCTTATTTACTTTTTACTTAGGTGTAACGTTGCATTTCTGCCATCATCCTTGTAAACATTTTTTCTACCCTGTCTGGTGCTTGTACATTGTTTCTACTTTTTAATATCATGACCAGATATTCAAAATGAGATCTAAACAAGTTTTGATAAAGGTTTTGCATAACTTCTGTTTGTTTCCAATTGCAAAATCTCTAGAAATGAGCTTAAATACTTAGGTTGATTTCTTTATAGCCTCATGAACCTGCATTGCAACATCTACTGAGTTGAGTGCTTGTACTCCTTCGCTTCTTTAGGCCTTGATTTTTGTACAGCAGTACAGCATCTCCAACATTGCAAAAATGGTGAAAGTGACCAAATATCAGAGGTCATGCCTCAGAACATGGCACTGATTATTTTTGCAGTGGGCAGGTCACATTTTACACATGCATTCATCATAGAATCAAACCCTTACAGTATGGAGTAGGCCATTTGGCCCATCGAGTCCACACCAACCCTCCGAAGAGCATGTCAACCAGACCCACCCCTCATCGTTTCTCTGCATTTCCCATACTACACACTATTGGCAAGTTAGCATGGCCAGTCCACCTAACCTGCACATCTTTGGACTGTGGGTGGAAAGCGGAGCAAACCCACGCAGACACGGGGAGAATGTACAAAAGGCACACAGACAGTTGCCCGAGGCCGGAATTGAGCCCAAGTCCCTGGGGCTGTAGGGCAGCAGGGCTAGCCACTGAGCCACTGTGCCTCATGCAGAGAGCTGCCTATATCAATCAGCATCCACTCATGTCTAATTTTCATAACCGCGGTGTCTGAAACAGAACAGCACAGATTAGACCTGGTAGGAGTAGCTTTCAGCTTTGTACATTTGTTTGGACAGCAAAAGTATACTTTTGGAGAGACAATGTATCTCTTTGGATATGGTCTAGGACACCTTTGGTAGGAGGTCAGGTGGTATTTGGAGACACAAAGTGCCTTTTCGGATTGTTAAAAGTAGACATGGATGTATATAAATCAGTAGGAGTATGAAGTTCATTGGAACAGTCAACAACAACTGTCAAAAGGAACCATCAACTCATCAAAGCATTTGAAACAACTGCCTTTGAATCTTTGAACACAAATTACCTGGAGGACTAACAAAATAATTATTTGCTACGTCAGTGTGTTGATTAAAACCTGAGGCAACTGGATTAGTGCTGCAGGACTGATTTTTACAACTTTACATTAGTCCAATGGGTGGCCTGCCATTTCATAGTATGAGTACCAACTGAAAGTGCTTATAGACTCTTTAAAATTGGACTATAAATTCCAGTGCTTGTTGTTACAAGGGAATGTGCAATTGAGTGAAATGCTTGTTCTCATAAAGGAGTATGTATTGGAAGGAATGTAAATGTAGTGAATATGATTTATGAATGAGGGTGTCTACAAAAAAAAATAAAGTTTGCAATAGACATTTAGAAGTCTATCTCATTTTATTTTAGCATGAGCACTGAGGATTGTCTATGGAAACTGAATGAGATGGCATGATATTGCAAGGACAAATGTTGGTGGGAGGAGGCACACAGGTTGGCATCAAGTTGGCAGAAGAGTTACAAAAGGGCTATGGTCCATTGGTAGAGGGCATAGGTTGGCCTGGAGAGTATGACAGGTTATGGGGGCGGGTGGAGTGCATAGGTTGGTATGAGGAGTTTGCGGGCTGGACAGAGGAGTACAGGTTGGCATGGAGGATATAATGATGGTGGGTGGGAGGAATGAGGTACCATGGATTAGTATGGATGAGGCATTGGGAGGATGTGCAGTAATGAGGGGTGTGGGTATTGAGGGCTGAAGGACTGCTTTGTGTCTTATTTTTTTTAAATCGTAAATGCAGTGCCTGGTGTGCAGCTCACCTGACAAGGTACACAGTGTCAGCAATTCCTAAAAAGCTTCGCCACCCTGAAATGAATATTCCACCTTCTAGCGTATTTCCTTGTGGTTCAGGATTGTAGACCCTGAAGTGAAAATTCAGGCTTTATTTTTATTTTCCAAGTCTTATATGAGTGCGTGGGTTTCTTGCCAAAATGTAACACACGCACGCGCGCACGTGCACACACACACACACACACACACACACACACACCTTTGTGTTTCCTCGAAGTTTTGGTAGTTCACTTCAGACGGGACCAGTCCCTTCAATTTGGTGTCATCTACAAATGTAGAAACTTGACAAGCATGAATTAAAAATGATAATAGTGATATATATTCACAGCTAAGCATAATTTTTGAACGTAGTTTCACCCTGAGAACAATAAATTTTATGTGTTCTTTGTGAACGAGCCCTCACCTTCAGTCTGTTTAATCAACCCCGTTTGCATCTATTGAAGTGAAGAGATACCAATGTCGGCTACTATCAGTTTCCCATGTAAATATCAGCTGGGTTTTTGTAAACAGCTCTCTTGCAACTGGGTCAGAAATTAAGGTGTTGAACTTCTCCACTTGTCAGAGATGTTGTCTTTCAGATGACATGTTAAACTTCTTGGGTGGTTGGCCATTTTGAAAGATGACAGGGGAGTTTTCCACAACGTCCTGACCAATAATTATCCCTCATCAGGCATCATAAAAATGTAACTGTTCTGGTCATGAAAATATTGCTGTTTGTAGGACCTTATGGTGCACAAATAGACTGCCATGTTGCCCAACATAGCAGCAACTTCACTTTGAAACAATTTCATTGTTTGCAACTCTCCTCAGGACATTCTAAGGTCATGAGGAGTGCTAAATGAATGCAAGTTCATTCCTTCCTTTCTAACAACTGTGATTGGGAGACAGGAGTTTGGCATCAACACAGACCACATCAGAGCTCTAACTGTGTGCTGACTGCCAGCATCGCTCTGGGATTGTTGCCATCCTAATCTGAAGCATACCGAAGCTTCAGCTTATTATAATTCCACATGTTTAAAAATCAGGCAGTTATGGGTGTGTATCTCTCCCACAAGGCAATCTGTTTCTTTCGTTGCAGTAATTGTGTCAAATTGATGTGCATCTGTGAGCCAACATGTTCTTAGAGTGAAATTGGGATTTGGTTCCATCATGTCAGTCATAGATGAAGCCATCTCTCATCACTCTGATGGCCATTCTCCACATAAATTTCTCCTCACCCTCCTCTCAAACCTGCTTCCTTCTGCTCCTATCCCTGGAAAGTCTTTCTCTCTCCATTCCCTCGCTTTCAATATCCCAACTTGAAGGTTTTGGCCCTTCGTTCACCACAATGTTTCTGTAGCTAGTAATTTGCTTAATCACACCTTCACCTCCACCACTGGTGCCACCATCCCTAATGAAACCTTTTCATTGCTGCTCTCTCATGCCATTCCAAATGGACAGCCCTGTCCCTTAAACCCGTAGATGTAAATTTGAAATTATATGGTGAAGACAGGTGATTGCCGTTCACATCAAGGTAGTGACTGGGTGACCACTTCGCCGAACACTTATGTTCTGTCAGCAAAAAAATGACCCTGAGCTTCCAGTTGCCTGCCACTTCAACACACTGCCTTGCTCCTTGGCGAACATCTCTGTCTCAGGCTTGCTGTAGTGCTCCAGCGAAGCTCAGTGCAAGCTGGAAGAACCGTACCTCATTTGCCACTTCGAAACTTTAGAGCCTTCTAGACTCAATATCGAGTTCAACAATTTTAGGGTTTGAGGCACCTGCTCCCACATCCACACACACCAGGCTATGTTATCACATGGTCTGCTATTACACCCAACTTATTGTGCCCATTAGTAGCTATTCATGTTTCCAGGCTGATCATTACTGCTCCTTTGCCTGTCTGACTGTTCTCTCTCTTTGGGCTCTATTTCCACCTACTGTTTACTCCTTACCCTTTACCCCACCCTATATTCTGCATAAAAACCAACGTTTTCCCAGCCACCATCAGTTCTGAGGAAGGGTCACAGGACCTGGAACATTAACTCTGAATTCCCTCCACAGATGCTGCCAGACCTTCAGTTTTTAAATCAAGATAGTGTTTGTCGAAGTGTGGCATCAAGGAGCCCTGTAAAATTGAAGTCAATAGGAGTAACGGGGTGGGGAACAGGGAGATCTACCGACTAGTTGAACTCATACCTGGTTCAGAGGAAGATGTTATGATTGCTGTAAATCAGTCATATCAGCTCCAGGACATTGCTGTAGGAGTTCCTCAGTGGAGTGTTTTAGGCCCAAGCATCTTCCACTGCTTCATCAATGATCTTCTCTCAAGCTTAAGGTCAGAAGTGGGAATGTTTGCACAGTGTCCATTTGCAACTCCTTGTACGATGAAGCAGTCCCTGCTTGCCAATAGCAAAACCTAAACAACATTCAGGCTCATGATTTCTACATATTAAAAACATCAAGGGATATACGGATAGTGTAGGAAAATGGTGCAAATGTAGAAGATCAGTCATGATCTCATTGAATGGCAGAGTGGGATCAGAGGGTTGTTTGACCCATCCTGGTCTTATTTCTTATGTTGTTATAATAACTGGCAATATTCACACTGCACAAGTGCCAGTCAATGATCACCTGCAACAAGAAAGAATCTAATCATCTCCTTTTGACACTGAAATGCATTACCATTTGTTGAATTCTTTCGCCTATCAACTAGCAGAAGCACAACTGGACTAGCCATATAAATGCTGTAACTACAAGAGCAGCTCTGGTTAGGAGCTGTGCACAAAGAACCTCATCTCCTGATTCCTGAAAGCTTGTCCACCATATAAAAGGCACAAGTCAGGAGTGTGATGGAATAATCCCCACTCTCCTGGATGGGTACAGCTCCAAAAACACTCAAGAAGCTTGATGCCATCCAAGACAAAGCGGCTAGATTGATTCATATTCCCTTCACCATTATTGCAGTGGGCAACATTTACAGGATACACTGCAGAAATCCGCTAAGGCTCCTTCAGCAGAATCTTCCAAACCTCTGATCTCTACCACCTAGAAGAATAAGAACAGGCTTCTCTCCGAGTTGCAAAACATCCCAACTTGGAACTACATCACTGTTATTTCACTGCTGTTGGATCAAAATGCTGGTTCAAATTCTGCTACAGCTGATGAAACTAAAATTCAATTTATAAGGCTGGACTCAGTAATAATTCCATAAAACCACCACTGATTGTGGCAAAATCCTGTCTGGTTCAGCAACGTACCTTCAGGGAGGCGATTTGTTATCCTTACCTGGTCTCGCCTCCCGTTACACAGAATTGTGGTTGGCTTTTAAGTGCCCTCTGAAATGTGCCAACAAACCATTCAGTTCGAAGGACAATAAGTAATGGCCCACGTGCCACAAAGAGCAAAAAAAAATTATCCATCAAGACTAGAGATTCTTTGGCCCTGAAATTTGTCCTTCTCCAATGACGCTAGTGTCACTATGCTGAAGGAGCAGGATTTATGAGTATGCAGCTTAAGCTAATTTCACTTGCCTTAGTTGTTTAATATTAGCTCTCGACAAAAATAATGTGAAGGCATATTAATCAGCCAACACGATGTGCCAGAGGGAGTGATGGTGTGGGCCAGAGTATCATTGCAGTGTCTGACAGGAAACATCAGATGGGCGTGCTCTCACAAGATATATGGCACTCAGGGGAAGCACCACTCTCTAACTCAAGTCTGCTTCATCATTACATTCCAGAAAAAAAAGCTACCTAATAAATTCCATTCGGACGCAGCAGTGAAGAGGTTTACGAACCTTTCAGTAACTGAAAGAAATATTTCCAGTAACATGTCCCTGTTGCACCTCTTGTCACAACTAAAATGAAACATTTCTCCACAAGATTCTCTCAATTGAATAGTTCTGACCTTGGGGGATGTTGGCTGTGTAAAAGCTGAGACATTGAAGGTTGCTTGAGTTTTACTTGGCACCAATATTTAGGAGATCTAATTGTATTTTCATAATAGGTGTGATTCACAGGATTAGAAGGACAACAGGCAAATAATAAACTCTCTCTCTCCTATCTCTTTCAATCATTGAAACAAGGAAAGAATTTGATTTGACGTCGTCCCTTTATTTCATCCTCAAGACATTCCAAAATGGTTTACAACTATTTAGTGTTAGTTGAAGGGTAAAAGTTTGCTGGAATAGCAGGAGAACTTTCTACAATTCTTCCAGGAACAAAAATGAATCTTTTGCGTTATACTGAAAAACAAGGAAATCATTAATCAGACTTCACATGGTAGCAATCTAATTTTGTTTGACAACCTTTCCATGGGTATTTGAACAGGACTTTGGGCTCTAGGTGATTCCCCAAATCAAGAGCTATTGTCTGAAAGTTGGAGGTGATCTATCGAGGGAAGTGGAATTGAAGAGCTGATTGGTTTTTCTCACATGCCCTACTTTGTCTGCACCCTATTTTCTGAAGTAGGGTCATATTTGGACTCTGCTTGTCTCTGCACAGCTGCTGACAGACCTGCTGACTTTCTCCATCATTCTCTATTTTTATTATACCCTACATTCTAGATTCTTTTTGCAAAACCGTCTCACAAAACCTAGCCCCTGGGCATCAGAGTCTACAAAGGGTTAAGGTAAAATAATAAGAACACGTGGGTGGCAGCTATAGAATCCTGGTTTGTTTTGCACAGTTCAGGTTGCCAACTGACTCCACCATTCGTTGAATGTGGCAACATAGTCACTTGTGGCACATTAATACGACTCAGCAGTGCCGTCTGCCCCTTTTCCGTTTTCTCTGAATGCTGCACTGTTTCTGGTTTGGGTTGGGTCCTTCCAAGGCCTCTTGAATTAATTAGACTTCAGAGCAACCAATTTGCTTCTGCTGTACATTCCTATTTTTCTGCGGTTTGCCTTGAATGCTTGCTAACTACTTTCAGCTGAACATTTCACCCTGTATCCTGCTTGTTGTTAGGTTTAACTGTTACAATAGAGAGTGTTCCAAGCATTCCATTCAAATTCCATGTGGGATGGGTGGAGAGGAGGGGATGTTTTGTTCTCTTCAAGGTATCATCATTACAGATTTGGGAACATTTTTCATTCACTCATGAGACATGGGCATCACTGGCTAGTGCAGCATTTATTGCCTGTCATTAGTTGCCCTTCAGAAAGTGATGGTGCTATGCTTTCAGGAACCACTATAGTCTGTGTGCTGTAGGTAGACCCACAATGTTATTAGAGAGGGACTTCACGGATTTTGACTCAACAACACTTTGGAATGGCAATATATTTCCAAGTCAGGATGGTGAGTGGCTTGTGGGGAAGCTTGCATGTTGTGGTGTTCTCATTGTCCTTCTAGATGGTAGTGGCTGTGGGTTTGTCTGAGAATCTTTATTGAATTTCTGCAGTGCATCTTGTAGATAGTACAGACTGCTGCTACTGAGTGTCGGTGGTGGAGGGAGTGGATGTTTGTGGATATAGTGCCAATCAAGCAGCTGCTTTGTTCTGGATGATGTCAAGTTTCTTGAATGTTGTTGGGGCTGCATCCATCCAGGCAAGTGGGGAGTATTCCATCACACTCCTGACTTGGGTCTTGTAGATGGGGACAGGTTTTTGGGAGTTAGGAAGTATGTCACTCACTGCAGTTTTCTTAGCCTCTGACCTGCTCTTGTAGCTGTAGTATTTATATGGCTAGCCCAGTTGCCATTGAATGTCAAGGGCAGTAGTCAGATTTTCTCTCATTGAAGATGGTCATTGCCTGGCATTTGTATGGCATGAATGTTACTTGTTAGTTTACAGCAAAGACTAAAAGGTATTTCCATCAGAATATGCATGCTTTCGAATGATACAGATTAGAATGAGGCCAGTTTATCCACTAGCTGCTTGGGAGCCATTGTTTCCAAATAGTCCCTACTCCTGATTTCTTCAAGTAAAATTGTAATTCCAGTTTCAAAATTACATTGTTTTGTTCAACCATCCTTTCAACCAATGCAATCCAGTTTATAAAAATAAACTTGCTGCATCATCTTTATTCCCATTATTTCAGATCTGGTTCTTTCATAATTCAGCTTAAATTGGGACACAGCAGGCCATTTCAGAAACAGATAAAACTTTTAGAATCATTGAATAGAATTCATATCATTTAGACAAAAGCCTACAGAACTTGTAGACCATGTTCTGAACAGATGCTCATTATGTAAATTTTCAGATGAAGGGCCCCTCCCCTGCTCGAATAAGGCAAAGTTGTGTATACAACTCACCATGTGTTTCAGTAACATTAAAAAAAACTGTAAACACGTTCCTTGGTTAAAAACAATATCTTTTCCCACCTTTTTACTCCACAGTCCAAAAAGAAATTGGTCTTTCCATCGTAAATACTTAGATTTCCTTCCGCATAGGAAAGCAATGTTGTGTGGGTACTTTGCCTTTAAGAGAATTCACCTTTAAGGGCTTCATTTGTTTTCTGTATACAATGTTGTGACTCTACCTGCTAGTAATTCTCTGTGGGTCTGAGAGCTGCACACCTAGAAATCATTTTGTTTGCCGTAATGTTTTAATGCTATAAAAATCAATTGCGCAACAGAGGTTGTTTAAATCTGCAGGGTAGTTTACTTAAAACAGTAAAAGCACATTATAATTTATGAAGTAAACTGAAATAACTGCTCAGAGGCCGGTATCCTATCACCAAGTCACCTTTTATTTACACGTGCACAGTTTACTGCTTATGGCCAGCTAGCTCAGTCAGTCCCTGAAATGAGGAGATTCTGAATTCCCCATTTATATTTGTCAGCCAAGGCTTCCTGATTGGCCCAGGTTAACAACTACAATTTGGATCTCATAGTCAACGAGATCCACCTGGTTCCAATCACTACATAAACATACAGCCATGTTACTTCATAACTTACAATGTTTTAAATAAACAACCCTCAGAGTTAATCAACATCTGATAAGCAATTGGTTGTTATTCCATTAACATCATATGATAAAAGCTAGCAAGATGGAATCTAACCATTTCTCCTTGATGTTCAATGGCATTTCCATCACTGAATCCCATACTATCAACATCCTGGGAGTTACTATTGACTAGAAACTGGACTGGACCAACTATTTAAATGCTGTGATTACAAGAGCAGGTCAATGTCTCCCGTTACGGTCCACTTTTTTTTAATGGAATACTCTCCACTTGCCTGTTTGGGTGAGCTCCAACAAATTTCAACACCTTTTTTTATGGAATCCTCTCCACTTGGCTGGTTGGGTGCAGCTCCAACAACATTCAAGAAGCAACAAGGACAAAGCAGTCTGCTTGACAGGCACCCCATCCACCACCTTCAACATTCACACCCTTCACCACTAATGCACAGTGGCAGCAATGTATACCACACACAAAATGTAGTTCAGTAACCCACTAAGGCCCCTTTGATAGCATTTTCCAAACCTGCAACTTCTACCATCTAGAAGGATAAGGGCAGCAGAGGCACAGGGTCTTGGAGATTCCTCTTCAAGCCACACACTATCCTGACTTGGAGCTGTTCCTTCACTCTCACTGTGTCAAAACCCTGGAAGTCCCTTCCTAACAGCGCTGTGGTACATACACCAAATTGACTGAGCAATTCAAGAAGATAGCTCACGACCACCTTCTCCATGGCAACTGGGATGGGCAATAAAGCTGACCTAACCAATGATGCTCATATCCCATGAATGAATTAAAAATAAAGATTGACTTGTTCTATCATAATGATGCCAAGACAAAGGTGGTCAAAATGTGAGAGGCAAATATTGAGATAAAAATCATATGAGATAGAGAAAGAAAAGATGGGATCACAAGATGGAGTTAGAAAAGGAAGAATAATTGAGGAAGCAATGGCCAAATACTGAGACTCAATAATTTTTGCCAAAGGCAAGTGTAGATATGGAATCGTAGAGTCTCTACAGCAAGGAAAAGAGCCCTTCGGCCCACTATGTTCATACTAAGTATCTATCTATTCTAATCCTATTTTCCAGCACTTAGCTTGTGGCCTTGTTGACAATGGCTAGATCTAGACTTTGCGTAAATGTGTAAAAATAAGTAATAGAGACTCAGTATCCCATTTTACTTCTTTCAACATCTTCAATCAGAACAATTGGGAGAGATGATAAACAAGGTGGTGTGTCTACCTTAGACTAACACATAAAGTCAGGCTCTGATCCAAGGACAGAAAAAGTCAATGAAAGACAGTGGAAAGTCAGAGAATGAGAAACAAAGATGCAAAAAGCAAACCATAGTTTAAAACAAGGTTCGCCTCTGAGGCCATGGGTGATCAATAGCCATAACTTAAATACTTCTAATGTAGGCAATGTTTAACAACTATACGTTTCCTTCTGAATGGTTGACACAAACCTTTGATTTTTTTTCTAAATGCAATTCATTAAAATAAGAATAGAAAGCCAGGGCTGCTATGATGAAATGTTCATGTAGGGATAAAGCCAGTTATTAAATACATCAGGTCTTTTTATGATGGACGGGAGACAACTTGCTGTTGAAACTTCTCGTTGTTTTGATTTTCAAGCAGTTAGTACCAGATTGAGTGAAATCATCTGGACTAACCAACCACTTCCAATTCTCTATTCTATCCCTCTCCTGGGCCAGACCCACCAAGCTACCTTGCTAACCCACTCTGCAATCTAATGTCAGCCCCACCACTGTATCCACTGGAGCCTCCCTCCAATCTCCCCTCTGGAATCCTCCAACCTGCACAATCTTCATCGTCAATCTCACCACCCCCTCCCTTCCCATACCATTCATGCCTGCTCTTCCTCTAACTTCACAGCCCACCTCCCCACCAAACCACAGTGATCTTTGCCATCAGCCTGATTGCCCTCCCCCCACCGCACCCACATCCCTTTCCCACCAACACTGATGCTCCTGCCAGCCCTGCAATCTCTCTCTCCCTCCTCGACACTTCCTGTCTTCAGAGGGGTGCCTCAGCTTACTGGGCTCACATTCTGGCTGGCTGTGATGTTGAGAAGCAATGCAAGGTTGGTAGCCAGGGCCTGCTATCAAACCTGTTCCTTCCAGTCTCCAGGTCACAACCCCCTTGCAGCCTGCTTCCCTATAAATACTGGGGGTCCTCCCTCCCTCCCTAACCCCATTGTGCCAAGTTTCTGATTCCCTTCAGATCACTGGGTGGAGGCACAGAGCGAAAGAAGTCAACGAAAAGCAAAAGGATGAATCAGTTGCCACGTTCTGAATGCGATCAAGGAGTAAAAGAAAACATCCAATGAGAAAATCAGTCAGAAGATTCAATTTTATTTCAAAGCTGAGATGCAGGAGACATTGTCATTATTAATAACATAGGGTCACATGGTCAATTCACAAACTAAATATATACATACCTCAATGAGAAAAACAACAAATGTACAGAAATAAAACACAAAAATAAAATTAAATAATACACTTGAAAGCATTTAATACCTTCAGAACCTCTTCCCATTATGTCGGACAATGCGAATGCTTTTCACACTTTCCTACATAAATGTTGCCCAGGTAACAACTGTCTTAAATAGCTTTACATTTACACTTTGTAAATGAAGTCATAAATAAGCTGGAGCTACTCACTGCATAGGTTATTCACCTCTGACCTATGACCGAATTTAACGTTATGAAGAGTATGTCATCATTTTTGTAACCTAATTATAACTAATAGGTGTACTAAACCATGAATTTAAAAACTATAAAGCCCAGGGACTGCATAAAATTTTTGAAAAATTCAATTAAGTTAGAAATCCTCAGTGATTGTAACCTGATAGAAAAACTGTGTTATCTGAAAAAGGTGGAAAGTTAGTGAAAAATAAATGCTAATGGACTACCAAGGCTTCTTTGGCAAAAGCTCCCAAACCTACGACCTGCATTAATTAGAAGGACAAGGGCAGCCAGCACATTGGCAATGCCATAATCTCTGTGTTCCCTTTCAAGCCATACACAACCCTCACTTGTACATTTAACACTGCTCCTTCACTATAACTGGGTCAAATTCCTGGAGCTCCCTCCCTCTCAGCATTGCTGTGATTCAAGAAAGCGACTCATCAACACCTTCTCAATTAGGAATGAGCATTAAATGTTGGGAATTGACAGCGGTGCCTATATTATTGGAATGAATAAAGCAACAAGTCCACTGTGCTTCAAACCAAGCCACCCTTCCTGAAAATATTGCCTCAACCCCAAACTCTGGCCAATTTGCTTTCATGCATCCTATAGAGTCTTCAAAGCCTATAATTTCTTGAAGACCTCTTTCCTCCCTTCCCAATTCCTAATCCCTGACTACGTCCCTCTTCACAGCCATTGATTGCACTGAGCTGGCATAGGTTTCCAATTCATAGGGACAGACAAAAGACACTGTCCATATCCAGTTATTGAATTCAAAAGAGATTGCATCTGAAATGCTGGGCTGAAAAGGCAGTGTTTTTAACTGATATTGCCAGTATACCGCTCAGTCCATGGACAGTCTTATTCAAAGTGGTTCGTACTTTGCAGAAAACTTTCTTTCTAGTCACTTGCCAGGTATTAATAATGCATATTAGGGCTTTGGTCCATAATGTGATATCAATTCTAAGAGTTATTGTAGAAAATACACACATAAACAAGAAAACGTGATCAACATGGTGAAATTACTGACCATTTATACAACTTCACCTTCCTACTGAGGACAGAACAACAATCTGTATTTGTACATCACTTTTAATGCAGAAGAATGTTCCAAAAGACACAGGCCATGACACTTTTATTGGAGTTAGAGGTAACACATGTCGTGACTACACTATACCTCTTGCATCTCCAATTGGAAAAAAAAATATTGATTCGAGCAGGTCACCTGTGTTGAAATGTTGGGAGGATTTGCACAGGATGATTATATTTTTCCCTGTTAGTATTTAGAGTTTTGCACTTTTCATAATTTTGTTAATGTATTTATCAGTGTGATAAGTGACAATCCTGTGATTTATTTTTAAGGATGCTCTTAACACTGAGTGCTCAATAGCAAGTAAAACAGGGTCAAAACACAAAGTGTATCTAACCTAAGCAGAAATTTCACCCACAAAATGTCCATTTCCCACCTAGAGTGAATGACATTACTACTTTGGTTTCTTGTGCAGTACATTAAGGGCACTCATAAACTGTCTCCTTACTACCTGCTGGTTACTGGGTTAGGGTTATCCAAAACTAATGGAGTTATCACAAGTTTGCAGCCTTTACTGCACCAGGTTGGGCTAGACTTACATCGAGGTCCACATTTGAAAGGCCAATATTCTGACCCACTGAGACAACGTGGCTATTGTAATCTGGAAATAAATGGTGACAGGTTTGCTGCCTGCTTAAGCAGCTTCCATCAATATTTTGTTGCAATAAAATCAAGGTGGAAGTCAACTGGTTTTTGCACTAAAAATTGGAAAATAATTTTAAATTGTTGAGTTCAGTGATCAGTAGATGGGGAAAGTTTTGTGATGGAGTAGACAGAGGCCCTGACACCAAGACAGAAGCTTCAGATTTGAGTCTTCCTGCGGGGCTTGTTGGCCACAGAAGACACATTCATAATGTGTCCAAAACAGGTTGACTATAAATCTGTACATTATTCAATATTCCCATGGTAGACGGTAACAGTGGGAGAGCCAAAGGTCAGGATGCTAGATATAGAGTGGCACCTAACAAATCAATGCTTTGTCTGCCTCATATGTCACCAGACTTGGGAAAGCCTCTAAGTCTAAGATTCAATGATAGCATTTTAAAATTTTGCATTGTGAAATAACTTCACACAGGCCAGTATCCCATCACCAAGTCACCCTTTATTTACATGTAGAGACTCCTTGATGCCGAACCAGCTAGCACAGAGCCAGCTCTCAGAGTGAACAGAACCGCTGACACTCCTCTTTATATCTGTCAGCTAGGGCTCCCTGATTGGGGCTGTTAATCTGGTCCAATCAGCGAACTCGTATTCTATGAGGTCGACCTGGCTGACCTCATTACAATCAATACACATCGTTAAAACCGAAAACTAAGCAAGAATGGTACAGACAGTAATAGGAGTCAAACCAGAGATAACGTGATAACCAGAGATTCTCCAATAGGAGTGATTGGGAGAAAATCTTCCAGCCTGAATAAAATCGTACCCTGTAAACAATCCAAACTGACCGATTTCGATTTAATTGTGAAACTCTGAAGTGTTTCAACAATAATTTAAGAGGTTCAATAAACAGGATTAAAGAAGGGGAAGGTCATTTGTAATATTTAGCTCAGAATTGAATGCGTTCCAAGTGAACTCAAGGATCAGTTGCAGGATGCAAGCTTTTATCTCGATTTGCAGAAATTAGGGGCTGGATTTTCCAGCGCGCATCAGGATCCCAATATATAGCTATATGAGATCTGCTCATATTGTCAGTTTGCAGCACCATAGGAGCCAGGCAACTAATGAGCTACCTTTGACTTCACCATCTTATTGAGCTCAAGGGGTGGGCCCCCGAGGCTGTGGATCCATAAGGCTGCTGGCCCACAGAGCGATCCCACAATAGCCACAATGCGAG
Source organism: Rhincodon typus (assembly GCF_021869965.1). NCBI lineage: Eukaryota > Metazoa > Chordata > Chondrichthyes > Orectolobiformes > Rhincodontidae > Rhincodon > Rhincodon typus. Next base: position 60,127,656 of record NC_063347.1, on the reverse strand, counting down.
ACATGGATACTGGTTGAGGCAGGCAGTCACAAGTGTGTCTGAGCATGGAGGGAACAATGGTCATCTGCACAGCAGTCATCAGATGAATAGGCCTCAATTATGGTCATCAGGATGGAGGGAGAAGATTCCTCAGCAGGAGTTATGACGGGCATGCTTAATTGTGGCATTTCATCCCTGCAGCCCCTTCACTGGAGCTGGGAGTCTCAGATTTTAACCGCCATCCAGGTGTCATAGGAAGTGCCTCGAATGAGCAAGCAGCCTCAGGAGGTGTTGGCTCTTTGTCCAAGATTGCCAGCAAATTCCAGTAAAATTTTATTGCTTGAGTAACCAGCCTTCACTGTGAGAATTGATAATGAACACTGGTGCGGAAGGAATAGCTGATCCTGACCTTGATGTTACTGAATGCATTATGAGCAAGGCTTCATGGGAAATGATTGTGAACTCTGGCGAACCTGATTTGACCCCAGCCAGCATTTCTAATAATGTTTCCCAACATCAGCATGTTTCAGGTCTGTTCACTTTCTGAAGTCCAAAGATTCAATGTAGATATCTCTGTATTCTATCCCAGAATATGCCCCAGTATATGTTCCACATCCCCAAGTGCCCTTGCTAGGCCATTCAGAGGATGGTTCAGAGTCAATTACATCACCGTTGTTCTGGAGTCACATGTAGGGTAGACTGGGAAAGGATGGTGAATTTTCTTCCCTATAGAGGCATATTCATGAAACAAATGAGTTTTAGAAGGAGACCATTCAGCCCATACCAACCTTCCAAAGAGCATCCCATCCAGATTCACCCTTCCACTCTATCCCTACATTTCCCATGGCTAATCCACCTAGCCTGCACATCCCTGGACACTGTGGGCAATTTAGCATGGCCGATCCACCTAACCTGCACACCTTTGGACTTTTTTTGCACCATCGCTGATAGTCTTATGGTCAACATTACCGACACTAGCTTTCAATTCCAGATTTTATGAATTGATTTTAAACCCTACCAGGTGCCATGTTGGGATCTGAACCCACTCTCTCACAGCATTAGCCTTGGCATCTGGATTACTGGTCCAATGACATGACCACTATGCCATCACCCCTCCCTCTCACCTTCCAGGGAACTTTGGTGGGGCTGTTCCATGAGTCATTGGGAAAACATTAATGCTGTGTGGAATTTTTCAATCTTTTGTTTTACTGAAATAGCGTAGTGTCTGCAGAGGTTCATTATCTTGTAGGGCTTTCTAAATAGTGGTTGAAATGATTATGGCACTTTCTACTTTTCCATTTGAACAGCCACTTATCCAATTTAATGGCAGCTAAATGTCTAGAGCTCTGGTTTAAGCCTATTCTCTCTCTAGTGGTGTTTTTGTGATCTTCTTCACTGTTAGCCAACTCTTTCAACCCTTAGGCTCATAAGCAGCCGAACAGCTCATGTCAAGACCCTACATAAACCTATCGTTATCAGAAAATACACTTAGCCAAAAACCACAAGCTTTCCTCAACTCCCTTCTGTGTCAGCTATGGACTAACTAGAAATCCCTCCACGACAGGGGAAGAGAGATGTGTTGGACAACTATATAACTACCCTCAGCCAAAACAAGGCAACTGTTCTGTCAGTTCAAAGATTGTATTGCATGCGAAGCCTTTCATTTACTGGAGTTGAAAAGGTTTTGGAAAGATCTAGAGTTTTGGAGCCTTCTGTTGCTATACTTTGGATGAGTGTCTCTGCTGTGGTGAATCTGGGTAGTGCTAGGTACTGCGGGGTGACCGTAGAAATTTGGCATGTGGTTTGTTTTTGTTCCGTCTGCTCCTTGTCGCCGGCTTGTTTCTCCGGCTGGGCTCCACGCTACGGTGATTCTTGCTCAGCCGCAGCTTGTTCCTTTTCTTCTTGTAGTCTTTCTGCCAGACCTGCTCGCAGTAGAAGTCCATCTTGGAAGGATAGTTGATGAGGGTCATGATGTTCTTGTACCAAGGCTGAGGGCTATGGCCAGGGCCCAGAAGGGTGTGGTCCTTCACGGGACCAGCTAATTGCTCAACGCCTTCATGCAGGTTCACCATCTGGCCAGCGGGGATGACATGCAGTTGCAGCTTCAGCAGGGTCCAGCGAAAACCATGGTCCTCAATTTGGCAATGGTAGGTACCAGCGTCCTGGAGATCTGTCTGGCGAATCAGCAGCCCTTGCTCGATTGGAATGATCTGGTCTCCAAAGGTAACCTATGAGCAAACATTACATTGAACTCTTCCAGTCTCATCATATTGAGAAATGTACATTGGAGCAAGGTTACATCTACCTATAGACTATTCAGAATGTGGGGTGGGGGTTGATTGTGATAAATTAGTTACAGAACTAATCAGATCTCCCTGTTCTTGTGTCATGTCAACAGACAATCTTTTTTCTAAACATCTGCCACCATGTCTCTACTACAGAGTACATTGGTGACCCCCCCCCCCATACCAAAGCATCTGGATATAGGAAGCTCAGTGTCTGTGTTATTCTTACATGGTCATAATGGTGGATATAATGAACTAGAGACAGAACTAAAGACTAAAGACAAGCCTTTGTTTGCACGTGCGCATTCACATGTTTGTATGTTTGTATGTTTGCATGTTCGCATGTGCATGTGATAATGCTTTACCTCACAGTTTGGTCAGACTGCAGGGCATATTAGTGTGGAGGAAGGAATAGACCTGGGCTCCTGGAGTTTGGGTGATGGGGGATGAGGGGGAGAACAGATGGAGGGTTGGAAGAATTAAAATCAAGACCGTGAGTGGAAAATTTTTGGAAATTAGAATTTGAGTGGTATGCTAGGATACAGGGGCGTTCAGGGCTGTTTGGAAAGGGTCATTCTAAACCCACTAACCTGATGCAAACTTAGTCGGTATGCAGTTAAAGTCCAACAGTTGATTTAGTCACCAATGTCCATTGGGAACTTGCCATTGTTAATGTTTTCTGCCATCCAGCAGGTGGAGTCTGTCTTTAAATATGCAAATCAGGGTCCAATGAAAAATTTAGACTGTGGCTGTAATATTAACTCTGGCCTGAAGGGGGAGGCACTATGACTTTCCCTTCAGGATGAGGACCACAGACATTTCTTAAAAAAAACTTCCCTGTGGGTCTAAGAGGCGCATCATTGCTCATACAAGCCCCCGCTGAGACATCTCCCTCCATCCCTGCCCTCAGGAATCTCCTGAAATGCCCTCACTGTGACTTAATAAGTGCTGGGGTGGGTTCAGCTGGCTGTTTCCTGATGCCCAGTTTACCCTCCTGCCTGCTGACATGCCCAGGGCAATATCAGCCAGGCCCGACTCTGTCGAGTCTAACAGTTAATGTTTCCAGAGCATGGACTCTGGGAGAGGAGGAATGTGGGTGCGTGGGCAATTCTGGGAAGTGGTAGGGCGAAGGGCGAAGGGATAATTTTAGTAAGTTTAGTTGTTTGTAGTCTCTGAGCAGTGAAGGAGAAATAAGGGATTCTGAGGAGGAATGTCTTCCAAGCTGTTTCCACCTTGACATGGATCAACTCAGCTGAATCGGTCTTCTCATTATCAGTGCCATTCCTCTGCAATGGGTCAGAATTGGCAGCAATTCAGATGCCAATGCCAACTCTTTCAACAGGTGTGATTACGCCATACAGGGACAGGTGGAGTAGCCAATCTCAAACGACTGAGGATGTGCAAAGTTGGGGCTGTTTTCCTTGGACTGAAGAAGGTTGAGAAGATATTTGATCGAGGTTTTCAAAATCTTGGGAAGTAGCTGTTCCCACTCATAAAAGGACGAAGAACAAGACCGGGCATAGATTTATAGAGTCATAGAGTCATATGGCACAGTAAAAGACCCTTCAGTCCAACTAGCTCATGCTGACAAGATGACCCAAACTTAACAAGTCCTATTTGTCCGCTAAACCTTTCCTCTTCATGTACCTGACCAAATGTCTTTTAAATGTTGTAATTGTACCAGCCTCTACCACTTCCTCTGGTGGCTCATTCCATATACACACCACACTCTGTGTGAAAAGGTTGTCCCTCCAGTCCTTTTTAAATCTTCCCCTCTCACCTTAAATCTATGCTCACTAGTTATGGACTCCCCTACATTGGGAAGAAGACTGTGGCTATTCACCTTATCTGTGCCTCTCATGATTTTATAAATTTGAAGTGATTGGTAAACGAAGCAAGAGTGATTTGTGAAAAAAGACTGTTTTCACATCGTGAGTAGTTAGGGTATGGAACGCAGTGCCTGGATATGCAACAGAGGCAGGTTTGACAGGCATTCAAGTGGGCATTGGACGATTATCTGGATCAAAATGGTATGCAATGGCATTGAGAAAAGGCAGGAGAGAGATCTTGATGAACTCTGTCAATGGGCTGAGGAGAGGCAGATGCAGTTTAATTTGGATAAATGCAAGGCATCGCATTTTAGTAAAACAAACAAGGGCAGAACTTATACAGTTAAAAGTCAGGCCTTGGGTAGTGTTCTAGAACCGAAGACCTAGGTGTTCAGGTACATTATTCTTTGAAGTTTGTGTCACATGTAGACAGGGTGGTCAAGAAGGCCTTTAGCACACTTGCCTTCATTGCTCAGACCTTTGAGTTTAGGAGTTGGGACATCACATTGGGGTTGTACAGGATGTTAGTGAGGCCTCTTCTGGAATACTATGCACAGTTCTAGTTTCTTTGTTATAGGAAGGATATTATTGAGCTGGACATGGTTCCAAAAAGATTTACAAGGACGTTGCAAGGTATGGAGGGTTTGAGTTATAATGAGAGGCTTGATAGTCTGGGACTTTCTTCACTGGAGCGTAGGAGATTGAGGGGTGCCCCCCAAGGTCTGATTTTATAAACCCTGAGGTTTATAAAATCATGAGGGGTATGGATAAGGTGAATGGCAGGCATTTTCCCTAGTGTGGGGGAATTTCAAAGTCAAGGGGCATATTTTTAAGGTGAGTGGAGAAAGATTTAAAAAAGGCAGGAGGGGCAACTTTCTTACACAGAGCGGTTCGTGTGTGGCATGAACTTCCAGAGGAAGTGGTGGATGTGGGCACAGTTACAAATTATAAAAGACATTCGGATAAGTACATGAATAAGAACTGTTTGGAGGGATATGGGCCCAGCATAGGCAGGCGGGATTAGTTTAGTTTGAGATTATTATCAGCAAGGACTGGTTGCACTGAAGGGTCTGTTTCCATGCTGTATGACTCTATGACCAGGGAATAGAACTGGTGCAGGCATTATGGGCCAATTGCCTCGTTCTGTGCCATAACAATTCACAAGGTAAAAGGTTGGTGGCTGGGGTCAATCCATGGGGAAAATGTGGTCCTCTAAACCTCACTGTGCCAGCTTTCCAATCTTAGGTTGCCAACATCGGTGAGGATTCTCAGCCCAATTCTAGCTGACACCTGGCCACCTGCTCACCCCCAACACAATTGTGGCATTCTTGCTATTCTTTAGAAGGAGATGTCTCACTGGGAGTTGAGGCGGGTTGGGAAAAGACAGGAGTACCCCATGAAAAGGATTATTATACTTTGATACCATTCCAGTTTTACTGGCAATGTTCCAGATGTGCGTGCGTAGCACGGTTTATTATTTGAGGTAAAATCCACCATACAGTAAATCCTTACCTCTTGCAACGGCCCATTCGGGTCACCTGACTCCACCAGCCAGTTAACAGTGGCAAGCCGTGATTTGGGAATGCATTCCAGGTACGTGCTGTTCCCCTCCACCACAAACATCGCCTTCTCCTCAGCCCAGGTATGCATGGCCCCTACAGTGAACACGTAGATTTGGGAAGTTGAGTAGTGACAGGGGGAAACGTGGGTCCACTGACTGTATTACAACACCTTTATGGCACAGTTAATCCAGCCTCAGTGGTTACTCTTCACCGTGACAGGTATGGGATTAATCTTTCTGGAGTAATGAAGCGAAAATAAAATTACTCATATTTTCCAAATTTGTACCTGATGGAAGACGGCCAAAATGAGTCTACCGTATGTGGCCACTGCTAATTACGGAGGGTACTTTTCAGTCAAATGTCTAGACATTGCAGCAATTATATTGAGATGAATGGCTGTGTCTAAAAAGGGTTGATAAGTAACCTTCATTTTATATTTACCTCAAACTCCTTAGCAGTTGTCTGTCAGCTTACGACAGATACTGCAGTGTGGGAATCGAATTCGAAGCTTCACTGAGTACAGTCCAAAGCAGCTCTCACTAACTGGAGTGAGGGATTTGCACTGGACCAGCAGGTCAGACTGAGTACCACTCTCCATTCATTGCTGAGTACGTCAGGGTGGGGCCATGAGTTCAAGATCAAATCCAGAAAACTGTCAGATGAACTCAAACACACTAAAGTTACACTATCGATTCGAAAAGCTGCTTAAATCTTAAATCCAAGGCCCGTTGGATGAATTGAAGCACTTTACTGCAATGCTCCAATGTACCATTAACATTATCAGAACTTAGTGACAGGAAGGAGAGAAGGCCATTCAGTCCATCTGACTTGCTGCCCAATTCATGTAGATAATAAATGATCTGTATCTCATTTACCTCTCTTTACTTCACAAGTCCATACCTAAAGAAAAACTGCTTATTTCAGTCCTGTCACAACATTTCTTCAGTAATCAATTTGCTTAACCACAATCTCATTTCTACCTGTAAGCTCCTGGTCCCCATGAATTGACTACTGTCTCTCTCACTCTCAACCTGGCTATTGCCCTGCTCGGACCTCATCTCATAAGTTCAATTAATTCAGACACAGACGAATATGGTGGAAAACTGGTCTACCGATTCACTGCAGGATGATTCTGCAATGGTAAAATAATCTCTGGTTAGCTTTCTGTACTGCTAGTCATTTCATGAAACTCCTCATCACTGACTCCTCCATTAACAAGGTGCGAGAACTCATGGATTTCTGTGATGCCAAGAGTAAGGCCATCAGATTGACTGTCTCTGTCACTTCCCTCATCTTACCCACCGGTAGGTCAAACTCCCTCCACCGACATGTTGTCACCTCCCAAACTCATGCCGATCTTTCCCAGCACTCTGTGGTTGAATCCCTCCAATAAAACTCTTGCTGGAATGGCTCTTATCAAAGTCACAAAACACAATGTAGTTGATGACAAAGGCAATCTAACCCTCCTCATCCTTCCTGACCTGTTTGCAACATCTAACACAATTGATCAAACCATCCCCACCACTAAGACCATCTACTTTCACCTCTATAAGTTTGCCCGAGTCTGGCCTTGGCTCAACATTTCCGCTGCTGGAACCCTCATGCATGCTTGTTGTTACCCCTGGACCCGACCATTCCAACACATTCCCAACTGGCCCCTCACATTCTACTCTGCAAAGCTTTGGTGCCTGTGGCCTAACATGCACCAAATTGTGTTAACCCATCATCCATACTTGTTAAACTGCTCTGACTCCCCTTTAAACGATGTTTCCATTTTAAAATTCTCACCATGGTTTTCAAATCCCTCCCTGACCTGGTTCCTCCCTATCTCTAATTTGCTGCAGCCCTACAACCCTCTCAGATACCTGCACTCCTCTCATTCTTGCCTCTTGAACATCTCCAATTTAATGAATCCAGCGTTGATAGCTGTGACTCCTGTGCACTACTCTCTGACATAACCTGGCTATCTCTCCCTACCTCACTTTATTGCTTCCAGACTCTCCTTAAAATGTCCTTCTTTGACCATCAGCTTAATATTATCCTATTTGGCTCAGTGTCCAATTGTGCTTCATAACACTGTTGTAAAATGCTTTGGGATGTTTTATGTTTTATTCATATCAGTTGGTGTTGGTGGAAGCTCTTAGTAATCTTACATCCCAAGCCAAGGAACTGGAGGAAGTGAGGAACTGCTTCCTGACTTTCTTCCTAAATGATTGATTGTATTCAAGATTCTCCCACTGGGCGGACAATCAACTCACTAAAGGGTCTGAACACCTCTTTCAGGCCAGGTCTAAACCTCCTATGTACACGTAATTTGAGCTGACCTGAATAAATCTTATTACAAATATAACTCAGTACTTGGAAAACTTGAAGCACTAATGCTTGGTTTGGAAGACAGAGGATTGTCCCATTGTAGCAAGAATGTTACCTTGTTCAGGTAAATGCAAGGAATTGAGGCACGGCAGCTAATGTCACCATTGCTGGTAGATTTATTGTAATGTTGTTTTTTAGTATGGTTCCAGGGTGGCCTGTGCTGACCTTTTACCTCTAACCCCAAGGTTTGAATCTGGTGACCTTGCAAAGCTGGCCAGAATTATGTGGCAGCTCTTGTAAGGTTATGCACGCTAAGATTATTAGCATCTCTACCAGACTTGGCGCAATATTAAAAGGGCAGTGAAATAATCTTTAGCCTGCTCCACCTCACATGGTGTCAGATCCAAGAGAGTATAATGATACTAATCCAAGGCATTTTACCCAGCATATCTTGTCCCTGACCCTGGAGCAATTGGTGCTGACAAAGGAAGACAAAAGTGCACATTGATGTCCCATTTCTCTTAGCTGCACGTGTTCACACCCATACAAGAGTCCATAGAGCCAGCCAGCTGGCAGTATTTTTCTAGCAAAGCAGCTTACTAATCTTGCAAACTCTCTGATCATTATTTCTCTGAAATCCAAGCCATGATTAAACTTGGTGAATTTGTGGCTTGTGAAGAGAGAAGGTCCTGAACGACATTTGAAGGCGGCCTGACCTTCACGTTCCACGTTCGTCACTCTGCCAACCTCTTTCTCACATCTCAGTTTGCTTTGATTTTAAATCCTCATTTCTCTGTGACCACCAAGCTGTCTACCCCAAACCCACACCCCCAACTCTATCGAGCCAGCCTGAAAGGAAGTCCCGACTTTGAACTGTGTGCCCACTCTGGTTCAGTTCACTCAACGCTTGAGATTTAAAACAGCATCACTGAGTAAGGAAGGAGAACGTTCATTAGTGTTCTTACTCCTGATCATTGCCCAGTGGCTGGTGGTCAAAGTATTACTGACTTCCAAGGTCAAATAATCCACTATGGTTCATGCCCCAAAGGGCGATATGAGCAACTGTGATGATTTTGTAGGACCACCTCATTTAAGTACGGAACACCAAGTTAGGTGCTCAACTCTCAAGCAAGCTTTGAGTAAATGAGGAGGAGGGGTTGGGTGCAAATGTTGGGGCAATGTTTAGAAGGGTTTAAAAGCTGGTTCTATGTTAAGATGGCAAACAGCTGGTTTGTGATTTTTTTATCCTTCATCTTTTGCCAGTGCTTTTAACTTCACGCACGGTTGGCTCACGAGGTTATATAGGTTGGCGTACACACAAGAGGTGTGAAAAGCTTCTTAAATTTCTGAATCAGAAGCAGGTCCTGATCCCTAATCATTCCCCCCTTCCCCTTCAAACTCAACTTTCCAAATGGACAGTCTGTCATTTAACTTCCAAATCTGTGCAGTTTTACTGTACGATCTTTCCCTACTATTACATTAGATGCAATAAATTAGACCATTTTGGAAGCTTTTATAAAATGCTCTCACACAAGACAGTCTGGTTGTCCTCTCCAAGATCTCTTTCCATTTCATGTTAACATTTTACCTTTAAGTTTGAAAATTCTTGAAACTACTCTTTAATTTTTCTCATTCATTGCCCTGCAGAAGGTGCTGGTGAGTTTGAACCTCTGCAACCTTTGGGGTGTGCCGTCAGGTAGGGAATTCCAGGATTTTGATCCAATGACCCGAGAGGAACAGTGATATATTTCCAAGTCAGGATGGTGCATGGCTTGGAGGTGATCCTGTAGGGAGTGGTGCTCCCATAAGCCTGCTGCTCTTGCCCTCCTATATGGTGGAGGTCACAGGCTTGGGAGGTATGTCAAAGAAGCCTTGAAGAGTTGCTGCAATGCCTCTTGTGGATATCCAAATAAAATGGGCCCCCTTTCACTTCTCCGTGGCTGATTATGTTGATTGGATCGCTTTTTGTCTTCTGTATTTGAGGGCAGCAACACTGGAAAATTATTCCATTTTTTGCCAAAAGAAAAAGGCCTTTTGCACAACTCTAATTTAAAGTCAAACAGTTCGACAGGCTTTTTCTGAAGCGCAGGGGTTTCAAAGATTACATTCAGGAATTTGTGATACTTACCTCCCTGGTTGAAGCACTGGGTCAAAGGATCTCCATTCAGAGTGACCTGTCGAGTGTGTCTTCTGCAAGCAAACATAACAGCAAGGGGTCAGGTTCAACAGCAATCCATTGAGATCTCAGCCCAAAGCACTCTCTTTTATCCTGTGGTTTATTTGAATTGTATCCAACAGCTAAGAGTTCAGATGCCTTGTGTCAATGGCCAAATCTGTTGCCTCAGGAAGGTTTTGAAAGCTGCCCAATCCAAAGTGGTTACCTCACAGATAGTCTCATTATGTGGTGAAATTAGAGGGTAATAATTGCATTTAATAAGGGAGGGCGTGTTGGATGTTTATATATAAAATGGATCCCCAGGAGATTTATAAACTGGAAACTAATCCAAGACTTTGAGGTGTTTACAAAGTATATATACTTATTATTTCAATGAATGACCACCAGTGAGCTACAAGCAGGGATTTAAATGAGGGGTTAGTGTGGATTATTTATAGAGAATTGGATACTAGAAATGAGTGATAGACCAGGATTTAATTGAGGAGTTTAAGTGCTTTAAATATGAAATACTCAATATGAAATTTCATAGAAAATATGAAAACTGAGCACGTATTACTGGAGGATTTTGAACCTTATTTTTTTCCAGGGAGTACTATTTCTCCTGGAGTTCAGTGGCTGTTTCTTTTTTTTTTATTAAAGCTGGTAACTGGAGCCATGCCAGGTATCAGCAGCTAACACATTGCATTACTATACCAGTATAACAATAGTTCACGTGCAGGAATATACATAGTTTGGAGCACATAATTAGGTACCAAAAAAATAAGGGGATGCCTGTGTTAAAGGGCTAATGATTACTCTACACTGTGATTATTCAAAGCGTGTAACTGATGTACAAAACAATTGATATATTCACGTAATTCTGAAGATGCTAGTCCACATTTTGAGTAGTAACCATGTTACAAATCCAGTGACAGAATCATGAATATTTAACACCAGTTAAACGACACTTGCGTAAAACTTGCAATGTCTCTCATTCCGATGCTTAAGAAAAGGTGTGCCATTTTAATACCTTGTAGGGCTCAGAAGAGATTTACCGGGATGTTGCTGAGTATAGAGGGTTTGAGTTATAAGGAGAGGCTGGATAGGCTGGCACTTCTTTCACTAGTGCATAGCAGGTTGAGAGGTGATCCTAGAGAGAGTTATAAAATCATGAGGAGTATAGATAGAGTTTATGGTAGGTGTCTTTTCCCTAGGATAGGGGATTTCAAAACTAGGGGGCATATTTTTAAGGTGAGAGGAGACAGATTTAAAAAATACACGAGGGGCGAATTTTTATACATTCGCGTGTGGAATGAGCTTTCTGAGGAAGTGGTGGATGCGGGCACAGTGACAACGTTTAAAAGATACTTAGATAAGAACATGAATAGGAGAGTTTTGAAGGGATATGGGTGAGGAGCAGGCAGGTGGGACTATTTTATTTTGGGACTATTTTATTTTGGGATAACGTTCACATGAACTGATTGGACCGAAGGGTCTGCTTCCATGCTGTACGACTCTGTGATTCTGTCAAGATTATTTGGTGAACTAGGAGCCTGCCTGAGTGTTAATTCTTTGATGTTTCCTGATGATAAAGACCAAACAGGAAGGTTTTAAAGCAGCATTTTAAAGGAGGGAAGGGAGGTTACAAGGTGAAGAGATTTAGTGAGCGTATTTCAGAGCGCACCACCTCCTGGCAGAAGAATACACAGCCAACAGCGTTGGCATGATTAAATTGGAGATGATGAAGAGGCCAGAATTAGAAGTGCAGGGTTGTGGGAGTGGAGTAGATTAGAGACAGGGAGGGACAAAACCATGGAGGGATTTGAAAATGAGGATGAGAATTTTAAAACTGAGACATTGCTTAAGTGAGAGACAGTGCAGGTTAACAAGCATTGTCGATATGCTAACAGAATTTGGCGCAAGTCAGAGGTTTTGCTAAGTAGAATGTGAGGGGCCAGTCGGGAGTGCATTAGAATGGTCAAGTCTGGGGGTAACAAAAGGCATGGCTGAGGGTTTCAGCAGCAAAATTGTTGAGGCAAGGACAGAATCAGGCAAAGTTATAGAGGGGATGGTTTGATCAATTGTGTTAGAGGCTGCAGACAGGTCAAGAAGAATGAGGAGGGTTAATTTGCCTTTGCCACCAACTACATTGTGTTTTGTGACTTTGACAAGAGCCATTTCAGCAAAACTTTTATTGGAGGGATTCAACTGTGGAGTTCTGGGAAGTGACAACATGTTGGTGGAGGATGAGGAAATAGGTTAGCTAAACCTATTTCATTTCTGGGATCAAACATTCCCCAAGGCTGACAGAATACTAAATCCAATAGGGAATTTGGAACAAACCTCTTTATTCATACAGCATAATTGGATGTAGAAATTAGCACCATGTGGAGTAGTGAGCCAATAACATGGAAGCATTTAAGATGATGTACATGAGGGAAGAATGAATGGAAGGTTATGATGAAAGGGTAAGATGAAGGGGTATGGGAAGGGTAGATAAAATGTGCAGAATGAAGACCAGCATTAACCAGCCCCAGGCCTGTTTCTGTGCTGTCCCGTTCAATGTAATGGCTCCTCTCTGTAGTAGCTGTGGAGTTGTTTCACCCAGTTCCAAATAGGTGTGTGCCACTAGTGCAGCACCCCTAGTCTGGACCAACTGGCCTGTTCATTCAGAATGACTGCCATGCAAAATGCAAATACTACATCAGTGCATTGCTGAAATTTGGGTTGAGGCACATTACTGGGAGCTGAGAAATTCTACAACTGAGTCTCCGTGTTCTCTCAAAGAAATGCATGCTGGCACATAAAATGCTCCTCATTTCTTTTGCCATATCTCTTGATTGGTGAATGCAAACCCTATTACCCTGGTAATCCACAGACAAGTGTTCAATCTTAGCAATGCTCAGCAATACACTGCAGTACTTACTCAAGGGTGGTCAGCGGTAAATTGGAAGCAAAGTGATGTTGAAATGCTAAGATGAAACTGTATTTGATTTGACCTCCCCCTGAGTCAAGTTCTGGAAGGTGGAGAGGGAAGATGGTGCACACGGGCACAATCTGAGGCTAAATGCAGTGGGCTTTTCAGGCATTGGTAAGGCCACACTTGGAGTATTGTGTACAATTCTGGTCATCCTGCTATTGGAAGGATGTTATTAAACTTGAATGGGTGTAAAAAAGGTTTACAAGGATGTTAGTGAGACTGGAGGATTTTAGTTATGTCCCTGGAGCATAGGAGGCGGAGGAGTGACCTTACAGAGGTTTATAAAATCATGAGGGGCATAGATAAGAATAGGAAAGGTCTTTTTCCCACAGTAGGGGTGTTCAAAACTGCAGGGCATAGGTTTAAGGTGAGAAGGAAAAGATTTAAAAGGTACCTGACGGGCAACTTTTTCTCACAGAGGATGGTGCATGAATGGAACGAGCTGCCAGAGAAAGTGGTAAAGATGGGTAAAACGACAACATTTATAGAGTCATACAGCACAGAAATAGACTCTTTGGTCCAACCAGTCCATATTCCCAAGATAAACTAGTCCCACTTGCCCGTTCCTGGCCTGTATCCCTCCAAATCTTTTCTATTCATGAACTTATCCAAACATCTTTTAAATGTTGTAACTGTACCATCACTTCCTCTGGCACTTCATTCTACATATGAACCACTCTCTGTATAAAAAGTTGCCCCTCATGTCCTTTTAAAATCTGTCTCCTCTGACCTTAAAAATATGCTCCCTAGTCTTGAACTCCGTCACCCTAAGGAAAAGACACCTGCCATTCACCTTGTCTATACCCCTCATGATTTTATAAACCTCAAGAAGGTCACTCCTCAACCTCCTAAGCTTCAGTGAATAAAGTCCCAGCCTTTCCAGTCTACTTTTAAAACTTACACCCTCCATTCCCAGCAACATCCTGGTAAATCTTTTCTGAATCCTTTCCAGTTTAATAATATCCTTCCTATAACAGGGTGACACAGTCCTCCAGAAGAGACCTCACCAAAATCCGGTACAACCTCAAAATGATGTCCTGACTCCTATACTCAAAGGTTTGATCAATGAAGGCAAGTGTGCTAAACGCTTTCTTAACCACCCTGTCTACCTGTGATGTAAATTTCAAAGAATTATGTACCTGAACCTCTCTGTTCCACGACACGATCCAGGACTCTACCATTAATTGTATAAGTCCTGCCCTTGTTTGCACTACCAAAATGCAATGCCTCACATTTATTCAAATTAAACTCCTCAACCCATTGACCCAGTTGATCAAGATCCTTTTCTAATCTTAGATAACCTTCTTCACTGTCCACTATACCACCAACTTTGGTATCATCTGCAAACTTGCTAACCATACGTTCAACGTTCTCATCCAAATAATTTATGTAAATGACAAACACAGGTGGACCCAGTGCCAATCCCTGTGGATCACCGCTGGTCACAGGCCTCCTGTCCAAAAATCAACCCTCCACCACCACCTTCGGTCTCCTGCCGCTAAGCCAACTTTGTATCCAATTGGCAAGCTCACCCTGAATCCCACGCGATCTAACTTTACTAATTAGTCTACCATGCGGAACCTTGTGAAAGGCTTTACCAAAGTCCAAGTAAACAATGCTTACCTAAAATACATTTGAACAGGTGGGATGTTAGGAAAGGTTTAGAGGGATATAGAACATAGAACAATACAGCACAGTACAGGCCCTTCGGCCCACAATGTTGTGCCGAACTTTTACCCTAAACCCAAGGTCTATCTAACCTCCACCCCTACCTTATACTCTCATCCATATGCCTATCTAATAGCCACTTAAATGCCCTTAATGAGGCTGACTCCACTACCCTCTCTGGCAGTGCATTCCACGCCCCTACCACTCTCTGAGTAAAGAACCTACCTCTGACATCTCCCCTATATCTACCTCCACTCACTTTAAAACTATGCCCCCTCGTAATAGCTACCTCCACCCTAGGAAAAAGTCTCTGGCTGTCCACTCTATATCTCTGGTCATTCTGTACACCTCTATCAAGTCACCTCTCATCCTTTGTCATTCAAAAGAGAGAAGCCCTAGCTCTCTCAACCTTTCCTCGTAAGACCTTCCCTCCATTCCAGGCCACATCCTGGTAAATCTGCTCTGCACCTTTACCAATGCTTCCACATCTTTCCTGTAATGAGGCGACCAAAACTGGACACAATACTCCAGATGTGGCCGAACGCAGGCAAATGGGACTAGTTCAGTTCAGAAACCCTGTCCGACATGGACGAGCTGGATCAAAGGGTCTGTTTCCATGCTGTATACCTCTACGACCGTAGCCAGCAGCTAGTCGTGAATTCCTCGTGTCTGGGTGAGCTGGTTAAGGTGAGAAAAAGCAGCAGGAGATGGGGGTGTCATTAATTTTGAAAAATATTTTGCAATATCCTGCGTGCGATACCTGGCCTGTGACAGACAGGCCAAGGTCAGGGTTTTTGTACGTCCAGGCAGTTATGGTGCGTACACGTTGATACGCTGACAAGATGACAAGCTGACAAAACATTACTCCATGCAAAGCAATTACTGTAGCAACTGACTGACCTGCGACTGCTGGGTAGGTAGGTGCTGCAAGAGCTTCCGTTCCATGTGCAGTAAGGGTCCCTTGCCAAGCAGCATTCCGCACAGCCCTTACCGTACAAATCACACTGGTACAAGGAGACCTGGGCCAAGCCAGTCTTTGAGCCCAAGTACAACCACTGCTGCAAATGAAAACCATAGTCATCAAATAATTTCCTTTAAGCTCAGGTCACAGCGCAGCAAGAGCCTATTAGGCCCATTCTGCTTGTGCCAGCTCTTTGAAAGAGCCGGTAATTCAGTCCCATTCACTCCCCCTTCTTTCCCCATTGTCCTGATGGCGTTTATCTTTCTCATACGTCTGAAAAAGTTACTGTTGAACCCATTTCACCTTCACAGAGCGCCCGCCAGAATGTGACAACTTACTTTAGGACAGGGGCTTATGGAGAACTTTCCTGCTCCTCCTCCAAACAGTGATGTTGGGACCTTTTACATCCAACTGAGAGTGTAGACAGGGTCTCGAGTTTATTGTCTTATCTGAAAGGGCTGTGGCGGTGCAACACTCGCTTAATGAAGCGTCAGTCTGAATTTTGTACACCAGTCTGGCTCTAGGGCTTGCTCTGACATCGAGAAAGTGGCGTGGACGTTGAGCAAGAAAGATCAGTGTGCTAAAGTCAGTGGGCAGAATGGCACAGGACAGTGTGCCTAGGGTATTCCATTGAGATACCAACTACATACGGGAGTGTGCAGGTATCACAAGTGCCCAGGGTCTTCCACTGAGATTCCCAGGACTCTGTAGGAATTCAAGTTCTCTGGTATAATCCTCTGAGAGACACAGAGATAGAGACACTCACAGACTCAATAGCTGCTCGCTAATGTTAGTGAGAGTTGTATGTGATATATGGGTTCTGAATCCTGAAAAGATGTTTTGGTATCTGGAAATCCCTCCCAATATTCAGCCTATCAGTTTTAATATGCAAAGTGTAGATGGCACTCCCAGTTTTCTCCTCCGAAGAGGGGGCATGAAGGGATCAGAAAGCAACATTGCTGTAAATGCTTGACCGTCAGACACCAGTTATCCCCGCGGCAACTTTTCTGTCACCTCCTGCTTCAAACTCAAAAGGCCAGAAGGATTGAGAGGCCCCACTTTCATGGTCTGCACTCGCACTGAAAATCAAAATCATGCGAGCTTTTGCCCTTCTGCTCCACAGAAGAGCTTCTGTCCTCCCCGAGCTTGCCTTGGGATACCTGTAGGATGGGTGTACTACCCCAGTGCCACTGTCCCCAGATTGGGTCACACCTGGTACCTCAGGCACTTCCAGCACAGTTCACCTCGCTGCCTCACCAGTTCAGTGAAAAAAGAGCTACTGTTTAATTTCTGCTCCTTTTAACTGGAAGCACATATTACTCAGGGCACGGACTCCCCCCTCAGAGTGGTGTGGTAGAGTATGAGGTCATTTGCCCAGGTGCTAAGCTACCAAAATACAGCCTGAACACACGATTGAGAAAAACAAGTCTGGCATGGGCCAGGATATTTTTTTTTCCTCCAAGAAGTGTTGATGCTTGTGCTGTACAGCTGGGCGTTGTGAAATCCTGTCAATCTTTCTCATAATTGGATGCAGTTAATAAGTTGCTGATTTTAGAAGTTACACAATTAAATGTGAACTTTTGGACTCTGTCAGCAATGAGAAGTACTCTCCAGTCTATTACTTCCCGGAAAAAATGTTCATAGTCTGTCACTCAGGATGTTGCGATCTTGAATTCAATGCGACAATTTAATTACGGCTTATCACAAATAGCGATCAAATATCCAGAATGTGTTTGCTTACCCGCTTTCTTGACAGGTTCAGTGAAGTGATGGGTGATTTGTCCTGAAGAGAAATTAAATCACAGTAAGAGGGTGGCGCACTATTCATGATGTTCAGAGTTGAAACTGTATTCTGTCATTTTTGTTTAAGGCTCAGAAGCAGCAGTGAACAAGGCAATTTGAATATGTCCTTCAGGGAAAGAAAACCTGCTGTCTTTAACAAGGCTGTCCTGCATGTAATATTAGTGCGTTACCTACTATCCTTCTGAAGTGTCTTAGAAAACCACTCATGAGAAATGACAACATTGGGGTGGAACAGTGGCTTATGGTCAGCACTGCTGCCTCATAGCGCCAGGGATGTGGGTTCAATTCCATCCTCGGGTAACTATCTATGTGGAGTTTGCACGTTCTCCTTGTGTCTGTGTGGATACCCTCTGGGTACTCTGGTTTCCTCCCACAGTCTAAAGATGTGCAGGTTAGGAGGATGGGCCATGCTAAATTACCCGCAGTATGTAGCCTGGGTGGATTAGCTGAGGTAAGGGCAGGGGGGGTTGGTGGTTGTGGGATGCACTTCAGGGGGTCAGTGTGGACTCAATGGGCTGAATGGTCTGTTCCCACACTATAGGGATTCTATGATGATGATAACAAATGCTGGTCCAATCTGTGAACTAGTAACATATCTTTTCCCTATGGTAGAGAACATCACTGTGTGAGCTTGTTTTGTGCCCTCAGGTCTTTCTTTAGATAGAGAATAATGGGTCGGCCTCCTTACTCCTGAAACCCCTGAAGAGTGGAGTCTACATCAAATGGTTAATGCAAAGGGTCCTTTCTGATCTGTTCTGTTCTGATCTGAGCACCCACCCCCCACCCACCACCACATTAAGTGTCCAGACATGGCCCTTTATTGTAGTTGGGCTAGGAGAGAGAACAAAAAGTAAATTTTCCTTCTCTGTTGTCTGGGCTTTGCTTCAATCAGATGGTCAAGGGTCTGATTGGTTAAGCAACGCCACAGGAGCAGGCTCACACAGCGGGCGGAAATACATTTCAAAAGAGATGTAGTACCATAAAAGGCTCTCAATAAGAGCCGGTATTCTGTCTAATCTCCTGGCAATAGAAATTCAGCAGCCGGCATTCATGTAGGTTTTAGCACAGCAGGCCTTAGTTTGGATTTTTCGATATATCTCATGCCAGACAGGTCCCTGGGGTACAGAAACCCACGGCAAGCACACTAACATGACTTGCCTGACTGAAACCACATAAACGTGCAAGTGATTTGCCAAAAAATATCTTTATTAGGATCATGCACACATCAGGAACATTACTAGGTTGCCTAAATATACAGTTTCTTTGCACTGGTCTCTCCCTGAACTGAGATCCCTTTGTTCCTCAGACGAATTAACCTGAATTTCATTCCCATCAGTCCTCTAACTCCACTGAGTGTTGGCTCCATCTCTTCTGTTTCCATTTCACAGTTTTTCTAAGCTTTCTGCCAATTTAAATCAGATGGCTCTGTTTGACTGTGATTGGACCCTTTCATTTCTCGGCCTCAGCAGTGGGACCATGTCGGGGGCAGGTGTGGCAGGGATCTTGTCCACTGGAGAGCTGGCCAAGGCACCTCCCCCCCGCCACCCCCGCTACCTCTTCCAGGGAAGGCCCACTGCAATCATATTCCAAGCGGGCACTGGTGAGACGCCCGATGGGACTTTGCTCGGAATTGAGACACCGGGGCACAAGTCCCGTTCAAAGATAGCAGCTGGCCTGAAAGTGCGCTCCCAGAATTCTGTGAGGATTAAGCAAAGCGGTTTGTTTGGGAGTTAGGGGAAGTAATTTCTCATGTCGGGAGACTTGAGGAGAGGGGAAGTAGGGCATTGGAAACGACATTCAGTCCCTTGTTGAGGCAATGTGAGCCTTTGAGTGAGGGACGCCTCTTGCAGTCAGGTCAATCCTAGCGGTGGTCCTTAATTGACCACTTCAGGACTTGAATTGGCATTGGGACAGGAAGGGTGACCATGGGCCTTCTCACTCAGAATTTAATTCTAGTGGAGGTAGGAAGCAGTGGGGCTTGTGTTCACCACTGCCCTATCTAATTAAGTGTCTTCAAGACAGTCTTCTCTGAGGTCAGAGGATTCTGTGCAGTATCTCTCACACTGGCTGCACTTGATCTCCAAATCTCCTGCATATTTTCTCATAGCCTTTCCACCACAACTGGACTTAATACAGCCCTGACCCAGTTCAAGCCTCCTCATGGGGCATGAGGATTTGAGGGGCAAAAAATCTGCAAAGGAAGATCGACAGGTTGAGCAATTGGGCAAGGAAGTGGCAAAACAGAGTATATCACGGGTAGATGTGAACTATGTCTGGCAGCATGTCTGGCAGCCGCTGTGGAGAGAGAAACAGAGTTAATGTTTCAAGAACAAAATTCCTTCTTTGGTCTGTTATTCTGTTTCATGAGGGGCTGGGACATGAGTAAAGAAGTCTTGCTGTGATAATACAGGTCTATGGTGAGGCCGTACCTGGAATAGGTTGTAGACTTGCTCGCCGAGCTGGTGTGTTTGATTGCAGACGTTTTGTTACCCTGCTAGGTAACATCATCAGTGCGCCTCTGTTGAAGTGTTGGTGTTCTGTCCCACTTGTTATTTATACGCCTTGGTTTGCTGGGGTGATTGGCATCACTTCTGGTTCTGTTTTTCAGTGGTTTATATATCAGGTCCAGTTCAATGTGTTTGTTGATGGAGTTCTGGTTGGAATGCCAGGCTTCCAGAAAGTCCCTGGCATGCCTCTGCTTGGCTTGTCCAATTATGGATGTGTTGTCCCAGTCAAATTTGTCTCCTTCTATGACCATGTGCATTGAGACCAGTGAGAACTGGTCGTGTCTTGTGGTGGTTAGTTGGTGTTTGTGTATCCTTATCCTTCCAGCTTGGCCTAGGTAATGTTTCTCACAGTCCTTGCATGGTATTTTCTATATTACATTAGTTTTATTGGCTGTGGGTATGGGATCCTCTATGTTCATCAGTAGCTATCACAGGGTGGTTGTTGGTTCGTGGGCTACTCTGATACCTAGGGGTCTGAGTAGTCTTGTGGTCATCTCTGATAAGCCCCTCTTGTACGGTAGGGTGACTAGTGTGTCTGGCCGTGTTGTGTCTTCTTGTTGTGGTCTGTCACGGAGGTAATGGCGAATTGTGCAACCACCCCAGCAAACTGAGGCATATGCATATAAATAACAAGTGGGACAGAACACCAACGCTTCATCAGGAGGCAAATTGATGGTGTTACCCAGCAGGGTGACAAAATGTCTGTAACCAAACATACCGACTCGGCGAGCATACCTACAGCCTCATCCACAACCCAAGTTACACATCTCAAAAACTTTAAACATACCTGGAATATCTTAGTCAGTATAACCTCTGTAATTAAGGAGGGGATATGCTTGTCTCAGAGGCTCATTAGATAAATTCCTGAGATGGCAGGATTATGCCATGAAGAGAAATTTCATGGAGCACTTTTTGGAATTAGGCAGAATAAGATATATGAGTTCATACAAGTCTCCCTTCTCCACCGGAAAGCCTAGAATCAGGGATCCTAATCTCACTATAAAGGTTCGACCTGTTTAGTCTCAGATTAAAAAAGCTTTCTTCTCTCGGGATTTCGAATCTTTGGCATTCTCTACCCTGATGCCTATGATTGCTATGCTGTTGAAGGCGTTTCAGACTGTGATTAATAGAATTGAGAAATATAGGAATGGGTTGGGAAAGTAAGGTTCATGGCTGTTCTTTTACCTGATCTGATACAATGGTAGAATAGGCTTGAAACACTGTACAGCTGCTGTTCCCTACTGTCTTCTTCCTTTATTCTCCTCTTCATGTCTGCGTTTCCCACACACTCCATCACTCCATCCACGTCTCCCCGCACACTCCCTTGCTCTGTCCCTGTCTTTCTGCACAGTCCCTCACTCCATCCCTGTTACCCCTCACACTCCCTCACTACGTCTAGCTGTCTCCCTGCCCTTCCCCTTCATGCCTAGTTCTTCTTAAACCTCACAAATTGAATTTGAAAACATCGTAACATGAAACTACTTTGTGCTGCTGTTGGGGACCATTATCCCCCCAACTGCAGCACCATTACCGTTGATCTGTTTGCAATTTTGACCACTCCCATCTCAGGCGCTCTGCTGTACTCAGTTGCAGCTCGATCAAGGCTAAAGCATGAATGGAAGGGAATGGTTGGGTCGCTTCAGGAAGCCGTGGAATGAGTTTCATTCAGTTACCTCTGTAACTATTCCCACTTACCGGGAATACTTCCAACTCCTCTAAAATGATCTCTTCCACCTCCTGGTTTGCTTTGGGAGCATAGATTGATTTCAGGACCACCCCAGTATCTGTAATGAAATAGAATAGAACGTTCAGCCGTTGTTATAGAGAGTGTGGCCTGCACGCACCAGAGATTCAGTGTCCCAGTATAATCAGTAAGGGAGGAGCAGACATTCCAACCTATAATATCTGGCTAGGCCCTTTACTCTCTCTGCTTTCATCAATATCCAAAACAAGCACACAACCCTTGTTTGAACAGATTAAACAGTTCTTGCTTAAATATGCCAGGAGGTGGAAAGCTGAATTACTTTATTGCTAACTGCAAACAACACTAGCAAAATAAAACTTAAGGTTGATTTTTCTTTGAAAAACATATAATTATTCCTAAAGCTCTGGCTGGTCTGAGAACATGAGACAGGCTCCACATTCTGAGGTAAAACTATAGAACCAAAGATTCCAACTCATTTCTGCATTCACTAGCAATGAGCTCCAACACTACAGAGCACCAATCAACAGGGATTGTAGGTAATATTTCATGACATTGATTGCTGTGTACAACAAATTCATTTATTACCTGGTGATACAAAAGTTTATCTCACTGATCTTTTAGGTTCTACCCAGGTGGATTGAGTGTGAGTTTCCACATCTGCTGACTGCAAGGGAACTATCTATAGCAAAGCACAAAAATACAATTTCTGGAGTAGAATCCAATGCATGGAAAGCTTGAGGAATGGACAGATTGCTCTGGTGTTCAGGAAGCCAGAGCTCTGGCCCCTGAATAGTGGAGTGGGATCTAGTGGGTTATATGTGCCCAAGAAATATGGCAATGACAACACATCTACCTGAAGAGCAATTGAACTAATTCCGCTGGCAAGAAGGTTGTGAGTCAGGCTCACGCAAGGAAGACAGCGACAATGAGGAAGACAGGAGAGGATGGATGAAGGAAAAACAGGACCGATACATTACTTGACTGCTTCAAAATATCAGGAAGGGTTCTCCCTGGTTTTCCTGAAATTGGCCACAGCTTTTCTACCTACTATTTCTGTCACCCAGGCATTAGCATTATAACCTATGGAAAACTTTGGTACAGAAAACAGGGGTAGTGGTGAACCTAATGTGTTTTTTTCCCTACATTTCTTTCTCTACTTCTGTCTGATAGGTAGGGAGGTATTTATTAGCCTGATATTGGTAGGAGTACACTGCAGTGAGGATCTCTAGTGGTGGCAATGGTAGTGTCTCTACAGCTGGGCCAGAAAGCTTGGATTGAAGTCCCACCTACTTCAGAGTTGTGTCAAACACATCTGAACTGGTTTGTTAAAAAATATTTACACTTCACACGACCAGCAATTTATGACATGTTTACGGTGACCTTCTGCCAGTTTGCACTGGAGATGCCCATATCTAGAGCTCATACATTTACCAGAGGAAGCCAATCCAGTCATAGAATCTTTGAATCCCTACAGTATGGAAACAGGCCATTTGGCCCATCAAGTCCACACTAACGCTCCAAAGAACGATAACCCAAACTCACCCCCTACCCTTTCTCTAACCCTGAATTTCCCATGGCTAACCCACCTAGTCTGCATATCTCTAGACACTACGGGCAATTTAGCATGGCCAATCCACCTAACCTGCACATCTTTGGACTGTGGGAGGAAACCCACGCAGACACAGGGAGAAATGTGCAAACTCCACACAGTCACCTGAGTGTGTGAAGCCTACAAAGCACATGGGTATATTTGGCAACCATTCTGCCTTCTTGAGAGGTTTACATCTTGCACATGCTGTAAGGCTTGTGTAAAATATTTCAGAAGATTGCAACGTGAGTTGTTTTGCTGTGGGGAGATAAGGCAACCCCTAAATAGTCCTTTATGTGCAACTGATTAATCATTAAGGTGACACAGGTATTTCTATTATAACGCATGTTTTGTTAACACGAATTGGCTGTAATGCGATTGATGAATAGTGGACAGTGTTTGGATAACGTGATCTTTCTGCTGTAAAGGTATAGTGATTTCCCTATTAAGCGATTTTCTATAGTGCAAGGTCACACAGAAAACAACTATCGTGTTATAGGAGAAACACCTGTAATTTAACTTAAATGCAATACCCCATTGTCAAGTTGTTATGAGCAGTTAATTTGTTTTGGGAGATGTAGTTTAGAAAGGTTATTATTGGCTATGTACCTGTTCCAATAAACATCACGTCATATTGTCCATCTACAGCCTCAACCCGATCCACGGCAATCCGGGTAAATTTGTAGTCCACACCAACTTGCATTAGCACTGGCTGCTCGCTCACAGGGTAGACAGAGTCACGCATGAGTGGATGAGTCCGAATGAAGAAGATTGCTTCATCTGGATATTCACGAGTTGACTTAAAGCTCCCATAGGTGCTGCTGGGACACTGCAAGCAAATAACAAGTGAAAGTATAAGATTATGACAGATAAGGCTTTGCAGTTCCAGGCTTTCATACAATGGTCACCAACGATTGAGAGATTTCTGGAAGATGGTATCAAATAAATGATAGGGAAAGCTCTGAAACTGGTTTGCTGTGAAAATGTGAGGTGTGATCAACAGCAGACCACATTACCTTAAATTATTGTTAACTCTGAGCAATTTGTCCAGATGGCCTGATGAATATTTTGTTCATAACTTGACATTATTAATTCTGATTGGTGTACAATTGATTTGTCAAAGCATTTATGTTTGAAACAGGATTATCTCATGGATCAGGGCTTTTAAGAATAAAGAATTGTCCAGTTCTCATGAAGAGTCCCTCATAATGCTTAAATGTGCCAGGGTTTATTCTATTTTTTTTCAAATGGGTTTCCAGCTGTTGAAATCAAAATCCGTTCCTGTTAATGTCTTCAGTAATTTATTACAGTTATTAAAGTGTCATCACTCTTGCGGGCAAATGTGCCAGCCAATTTCTGAACAACAGGAAAAATAACAAATGTAATAAGTGGCCAGTTAATCTACTTTCAATGTGTGGGCTCAAGGGTGAATGTTGGCCAGAACCGCAAAGGGAGTTTCCTGTTTGTCTTCGAGTAACTCCATGAGATCTTCTACATTGACTCAATCAGCCATTGTAATTTCCAATCTGAGAGATAGCACTCTGGGAAGGAGGCCAGTGCTGGGTGGGCGAGACTCATGATTAGCATTGCTAATGGAGACATTAATGTTGTTGCCAGACTATCCCTACTTCTTTCTGCATTTCTTCCCCAATCGATGGGACAAATTGCATGAGAACTGCAAATGGATTGGATTTGATGCCTTTTTTTTAAAATTCTCCCACACATTTTGTCCTCTTTTACCATTTTTCAGGTACATGGTTAATGAGTTAGTTAGCTCATTTGGCTAGATGTCGAGCATGTAGGTTCAATGGTGGGCGCTAATTTTCCTGCTTGCAGTGAGGTGAATTTGGGACTTGGCTCCCACCCTGAGCAACACAAGTTACCAATGCCAAAAACTGTCAAGAAGATAGCTCAGATGAAGAACGAGCAGGCCACAGATGTGCCTTCACACTAAGAACACATGACATGGCTTGATGACCTGCAAGCTTATGTTAAGGCCATGTAGGGAATTTTCCCAGACTGACACACCAGACAACAAAAAGAATTTCAGTTTCAAATTAACGAGATCTACTGACTCATAGAATCCTTGCGGTGTAGAAGCAGGCCATTCAGCCCTTCAAACCTCCAGACAGCATCCCACCCTCTCCCTGTAACCCTGCAGTTCCCATGGCTAACCCACCCAGCCTGCACATCCCTGGACACCATGGGCAGTTTAGCATAGCCAATCCATCTAACCTGCACATACAGTCATAGAGTAATAGAGTCATACAGCACAGAAACAGACTGTTCAGTCCAGCCAGTCCATGCCCAACATAATTCTAAATTAAACTAGTCCCATCTGTCTGCTCCTGGCCCATGTCCTAAACCTTTCCTGTTCATGTACTTATCCAAATGTCTTTTAAACGTTGTAATTGTACCCATATCCACCACTTCCTCAGGAAGTTCATTCCACACACAAAACACCCTCTGTGTAAAAAAATTGCCTCTTATGCCTTCTTTAAATCTGTCTCTTCTCACATTAAAAATGTGTCCCCTCGTCTTGAAATCCTCCATCCTAGAGAAAAGACAACTACCCTTCATTATTTTATAAACTTCTGTCAGGTCGCCTCTCAATCTCCAACACTCCAGTGAAAAAAGTCTCAGTCTATCCAGCCTTTCTTTATAACTCAAACCTTCTATACCTGGCAACATTCTGGTAAATCTCTTCTGAACCCTCTCCAGCTTGATAATATCCTTCCTATAACTGGGTAACCAGAACAGGACACAGTATTCTAGAAGAGGCCTCACCAATGCCCTGTACAACCTTAACGTGACTTCCCAAATCTTACACTCAAAGGGCTGAGCAATGAAGGCAAGCATGCCAAATGCCTTTTTAACTACCCTGTCAAAATGTAACGAAACTTCAAAGAATTATGTACCTGCACCCCTCGTTCCTCTGTTCTACCCAAGGCCCTACCATTAACTGTATAAGCCTACCCTTGTTTGTTGTACCAAAATGCAATACCTTGCATATATCCA
Organism: Rhincodon typus; assembly: GCF_021869965.1. Lineage (NCBI taxonomy): Eukaryota > Metazoa > Chordata > Chondrichthyes > Orectolobiformes > Rhincodontidae > Rhincodon > Rhincodon typus. The sequence goes on along the minus strand of NC_063347.1, from coordinate 60,101,303 downwards.
GATTGAACTCCATCTGCAATTTTTCAGCCCATTGGCCCATTTGATCAAGATCCCTTTGTCATCTTAGAAAACCTTCTGCACTGTCTACTATGCCACCAATTTTGGTGTCATCTGCAAACTTACTGACCATGCCTTCTATATTCTCATCCAAATTATTTAAATAAATGACAAACAAAAGAGGACACAGAACTGATCCCTGTGAAACACTGCTGGTCACAGGCCTCCAGTCCAAAAAGCAACCCTCCACTATTACTCTGTCTCCTGTCATTAAGCCAATTATATATCTAATTGGCAAGCTGACCCTGAATCCTGTGTGACCTAATTTTGCTAGTTAGTCTACCACGCATCTTTGAACTGTGGGAGGAAACCCACGCAGACATAGGGAGAATGTGCAAACTCCACACAGACAGTCACCTGAGATTGGGATTGAACCCGGGTCCCTGGTGCTGTGAGGCAGTAGTGCTAACCACTGAGCCACCGTGCTGCCCTAAACTAGACTCCTAGAACTTCTTCCTAAATTCATATTGTGCAGAGCCGATGGCACTAAGTTGCCTCCTGAACTGGATGTCTTTGCATGCAGCCTGCTTCTGCTTCTGTCTGTCTTCTCCAATTAACTGTGACCTAGAAACTGCTCTTCAACAAATTTTCAACGATACAGCCCAGAGCACACTGCTCACTGGGAGTGCACACTGCCGCAGAGATTATTAATATTACTCACTGTTCCAGGGCGAGGGAAGGGGACACGTCCTGGATACGTCACCCACTTGTAGTCAGGGCCCTCTTTGTGAGCAAATTCTCCTTTGAAGGCCATGATAATGTCAGCCATCTTGTACACACAGACTGCCGACCCATTGAGAATATTGCTGGAAAGAAGCAAAGAAATTGGCACTAGATTTACATTTATATTAATCTCCTCCCGTATGAATCTTCTAATTAGCACAAGGACGAAGGAATCATGCTCCAAACTCTTGAAGTTAAAATGCTCTCCTAACTAATTCTTCCAATGGGTTCAACCAATTGCTTTGAGAGTGTGGTGAATTTATTCTGAATTTAATAAATCCTTTGTTGTATCCAGGTGCCTGTCTGAACTGGGCTGCAGAACGGTAAGCAGCTGATAATCCAATCTGGCACTTTTATAGATAAGAAGGTGTAGAGCTGGATGAACACAGCAGGCCAGGCAGCATCAGAGGAGCAGGAAAGCTGATGTTTCTTCAGAAAAGAAGGGTCCAGACCCAAAACGTCAGCCTTCCTGCTCCTCTGATGCCGCCTGGCCTGCTGTGTTCATCCAGCTCTACACCTTGTTATCTCAGATTCTCCAGCATCGGCAATTCCTGCTATCTCTGGCACTTTTATAGGCTCTTATAGTGGAGAAGGAGGCTATATGGGGAGGTAATGTAATGGTGGTAATGTCACTGTCTAACAATGCAGAAACTCAGGCTAATGCCCCAGGCCAAAGGGTTAAAATCCTAACAAGCAGCTGGTGGAGCATAAATTCAATTAATATACTCAAACAAAGTTTTTAAAATACCTGGAATTGAAAGCTAGTCTTGGAAGTGATGGCTAGAAACTACCATCTATTGTTATAGAAACCCATCCAGTTCACTAATGTTCCTAAGAGAAGGAAATCTGCTCTCCTTAATCACCCTGGTCCACACGTAACTTCAGAAACACAGCAATGGGGTTCACTCTTGACTTGGCAACCAGGCATTAACAACAATTGCTGGCCTTGCCATAGATATCTACATCCCATGAATGAATGAATAGAAATAAACTAATCCTACCCCCATTTTTTTTTCAGTCTTCTGCAGAATTTTCCTTTTCAAGACGGTATCCAATTGCTTGTGGGTTTCCTTCACTCTTATTCATAGCTGCAGTGAACTATTAATGGCTCACAGTGTTCTCCATGCTCCCACAACTTAGGGGACTTCCCCACATCTTAGCGCCAATACTTAGTTATACCTACAGATTCCTCGAAGCTCCTCCTGAGGTTGTGTCTTCTCTGCACAGGGCTATCCTTGACTTCTCATCAAGCCCGAATCATCTTATTTACGATACACCTGCTAACTCCTAGAACTTTTTCCTGAATTCAGACTGCACTCCTCAGGAGCACAACTTAACTGAATGTTTCTGCATGCAGCCTGCTTCTGCCTCTGTCTAACCTTCTCCAATTAATTGTGAGCTAGAAACTGCTCTTCAATAACCTCTGAAGAGTTTTGTGTGACCCACCGAAAGTCTTGCAACAATAACCACCCTTGCTCCACAGTCAAACGCAGCAACCTCTTGAAACTGGTCGCTGAATGTTGCAATGTTCACCGGCTCTCGGAGCGCATGGTGCATACCAAAACCAAAAGGAAATTCATCTTCCACACACAAGGCAGTGGTCCATGATGTGGCCAAGCACTTGCTTTCTCAAGGACAATTAGGGGCAGGTCACAAATGCCTATTTTGTCTGCAAATAGCACAATCCAAAATGTTAGTTATTTTAATCCAATCTTCTCAAAATGAAGATCGATTGCTTGGTTGATAAGGTGTGTGAAAACACAAATAGTCATTGTAATATTATGCCAACCCTGACCAGTCTACAAATGCCACACACCTTGTGGCAATCCAGAATATGAAACCCTGGGCTTCCTGTGTACTTTGCTGACAACATGCTGCGTCAGGAATGATAATTGTGGCTTGTTTAGAAACTTTATCTGCTCTATCAGAGCTGCTGATAGCTGAGATTGATTCTTGCTGCCAAATGGAGCATTAACACATCAAAAAATTGACAGACAAAATATCAGCAGACATGTTGCCGGAGAGAAAATCCTTATGACCCACATTCACTTCCAGTCAGTGACATGTTGCCTCACATGCAGACAACAGCAAATTCCAGTGGCCGCATATCTCTTTGCTTTCAACTTAATTCAGATCTCTTCAGATTCAGATCGGCACCAATTCTGAGAGAACCTGCATTGATTTCCAACACACCCATACAATCGCTAAACTGTCTTTGCCTCCTGGCTCCCCCGTCGTCTCCGATTTAAAATCACACCCGAAAGCAGAACACTGAGGATGCTGGAATTTAGAACAGAAAATGCTGAAAATACTCAGCAGGTCTGACAGCGACCATTCTGTCTCCACCAACGCCGAGAGACCTGATAAGTGTTTCCAGTCTTTTTCAAAATCTCATCCTCATGTTCAAATCTCTTCCTAGTTTTTCCCTTCCTTTGAAGGGTAAACTTTTTCACCCTAATATTCTTCTGAGAAACCTGCTTTCCTCCAATTCTTATTATGGTGTTTCTCGCTTCCTTCAGTTCCCCCATTGGCAGCTGTAGACACTACATTCTGGGATTCTCTCTCTAAACCTCGCTGTTGTGATGCCCCATTTTGGACCAAGCTCTAAATCACACTTGCAAATATTTTTCTTCGGCCCACTGTCAGCCCTTATTTAATTACACTCCCATGAAGCACCTTGCAGGTATTTTACATGACAGCTACCACATAAATGCAAGTTGTTGTTGTTCTTGAACGGTTTAATCTGGTTATTAGCAAAAAGTTTAATGCCCTTTTTAAAGGCTTATCCAATAATGGAGATTGATGGCTAGGTGTTATACCTTCATTGGAAGATAGCAGTAAGAATCATTCTCCTCAGGACAGGACTAACAGTGGGAGGAGACATTACAGAAAGAACCTGATTATCTTACGCCACAAAGTACAAATGAAAGGTCACATTTACAGGCTCCACTAAGAGCCAAGTGAGTAAAAAGGTATGTTACAACTCGATCAGGTATTGTCAATCACTGTGACAACAGACATTTCTATACACATGTTGTAAACTGGAATCGAATCAGAAATTGCTGGAAAAACTCAGTGGCTCCGGCAGCATCTGTAGATAGAAAAGCAAAGTTAACGTTTCAGGTCCAGTAACCCTTCTTCATTTTGTTTTTGTAAAGTGGAATGATAGACAAGTGATGGCAGGGGCTCAGATTTGTTGCCATCACAAGACTGACCAGGAATCTCTCCCATTCTTATCGGTCGTAACATGGAGGTGCTGGTGTTGGACTGGGGTGGACAAAGTCAGAGGTCACATGACACTAGGTTATAGTCCAATAGGTTTGTTTGGAATCACACAAGCTTTCGGAACGCAGCCCCCGCACCTGACATAGGTGTTGGACTGTAACCTGGCGTTGTGTGAATTCTTATTGGCCATCATTGGCGTACGTCAGAAGGATCTGTAGATTGATACTCATCCTGATATGGACAGGTGGTTTTAAATGTACTTTCCTTGGCTTTTCACACGGAGGCACATTCACTATTCACTGCGACCCCAAGGTAAAAGGCAGACAAGGTTAAACAAGTAAACTGTGATCAATGTAAAGCCCACAGACTGTAGGATGGATGGAAAGCTCTAAAGGAATCAAAATCTGAGGGATGCAAAGAGGTGGCCCACGCTTGAGGATCTGGAAGTTCAGGAGGTTGCATAACGAAACTGAATTGAAAATGACGAGGATAAAGAAAGGTAGAAACATTTAAAGAGAAACAGTCAGGTTTATTGAACTGTTCTTTTCAAATATAAGTTGGCACTAAGAATATGGATAGCACTGTATCACCACTCCCCTCTCACTAATATAGCTACACATAGTGACTGAGAGGAGATGATGGAATATTTTCCCTGGCATTCATCACTGGAGACTATATTGTTATAAGTCATAGAATACCTACACAGTGTGGAAGCAGGCCTTTTGACCCCATCAAATCCACACCTACCTTCTGAAGAAGTCCCAGCCCCCTACCCTATTACCCAACATTTCCTGTGGCTAACCCACCCAGCCTGCACATCCCTGAATACTATGGGCAATTTAGCATAGCCACTCCACCTATCCTGCACATCTTTGGGCTGTCAGAGGAAACCCTCGCAGACACGGGGAGAGTGTACAAACTCCACACAGACCGTCACCCAAAGCTGGAATTGAACCCAGGTCCCTGGCACTATCAGACAGCAGTGCTAACCACTGTGCCACCTCAAGCAGCTGGAATTGTTTGTGTGTGTGCTGTTTGTATACAGCTTTCCACCGCTGAGTGTAGTTTCTCAGTGTAATCACACTGATTTGACTAGAAGATTGCTGTCGTTTTAATCATGAGTTCTGTCGACGTAAATAAAGGTACTATGGTGGGCTGGATTTTCTGTACAAGGTTAGGGCACAGATGGATGACCCTATCCAAGCCCCTCGATGAGGGGAACAGTCACCAGTTGGGATCTTCATTGAGCCACCTCTTCCAATAACATGGAGACAGATTCCCAGCAAGTGAGATCACAAAGCTGATCAGTGCTAATCAGAGGCATTTAGGCTTAAGATGAGCAGTAGGCCACAATAGCTGCGAAGTAACACAGAAAGTGCTTCAATTCTGTGTTCAACTCTAGTCGCCACATTACCAAAAGGACATGGAAGCTTTGGAGAGGGTGCAGGAGAGGTTTACCAGGACGCTGCCTGGGTTAGAGGGTATGAGCTACAAGGAGAGGCCAGAAAAACTCGGGTCGTTTTCTCTGGAGCGGCAAAGGTTGTTGGGAAACTTGATAGAAGTCTATAAAATTATGAAATGCATAGAAAGGGTTGACGCTCAGAATCTTTTTCCCAGAGCTGAAATGTTTAAAACTAGGGAGCACGCATTTAAGGTGAGAGGGGGAAAGTTCAAAGGAGATGTGAGGGGCAAGTTTTTTTACACAGAGAGTTGCAGGAGTCTGGAACGTGCTGCCAGGAATGGTGGTGGAGGCAGATATGATAGGGATGTTTAAGGGGCTTTTAGATAAGCATATGAATATGCAAGGAATGGAGGGATTATGGACCATGGGCAGGCAGCAGGGATTAGTTTAATTTGGCATCGTGTTCAGCACATTGTGGACTGAAAGGCCCATTTCTGCGCTATACTGTTCTTTGTTCTATGTTCAAAACGCAGGAGATTACAGCAGTGGGGAATTATCTCCACTCTATGCCTGTATGTAACCATATTAATGAGAAGGAACTAATGATACCATCATTCACTGTCCACCAAACCTTTCATTAAAGAATGGTGCTTGTGTCTTGACCAGTGTTGGGAAGTGGGGAAATCATTCTTTATATTAGGGAAAAACTATTTAGAAATCCTAGCGCAGCGACTGCAGTGTTCAAACAATTCCAGTCTTTCATCTGGGAAAAGCTGTCATTTTAAGAGGGATAATCAGAACTTTGACATAAATAGCCCCAAAACTGTTGTGGTGCAGCACTTCAAAATAAAAATCAAGCTCTGTGATTGTTGGCAGACATTAAAAAGTATACGTGTTTTAAACTGTAATTTGGTCATCCTGACCAAGATGGGAAACATTGATTTCCCCCAACGCTTCCACTTCGAGACTGTACAATGGGTTTCATTTGAATATTCAGGGAGGAGAATGTATACTGAAAATATACAAATTGCTCTCTGTCACCACACCAACAGCACGAGTTTGGATCAAGGTCATGCTTCCGCTTCCCTCAGAGATGAACAAATAAACAAGCCCATTATCAACAGATCGCAACCTTTTGAAGAGGCACTTTATAGTTTCCGAACTGCAAGCAACCATGCAGGGGGTCGGCACTGAACTCTCAGATAAGAGACTGCGGGCTTTTTGTGCAGCTTCATTCATGTTAACCAAGGTGAAACTCTGGCTGGGATTCCCATACTGTTTTCCCTCTTTGTAAACCATTCAGTTTGCAGTTTGAAGGAGCTGGATCTTGCTGTTTGACAAAATAACCATAACTGCCAGGTCAATGATTATCAAAACGGTTATTTTGTTTCATGCTTCTTACAGCCCAAGTCCCACCGTGCACTCAACTCCCATCCAGCAACAACTTTGTTTGCATTTATATAGAACCTTCAACGTAGTAAACGGTCAAAGGTGCTTCGCAGTGGTGTCGACAATACTAATAGTATATTTACAATGACATTAATATAATGAAACATTGAGCGGCATGGTGGTTCAGTGGTTAGCACGGCTGCCTCACAGCACCAGGGACCTGCGTTCGATTCCACCCTCGGGCGACTGTCTGCGTGGAGTTTGCATGTTCTCCACGTCTGCTCAAGTTTCCTCTGACAGTCCAAAGATGTGCAGGTTGGGTGAATTGGCCATGCTAAGTTGCCCATCTTGTCCAAGGATATACAGGCTAGGTGGATTAGTCATGGGAAGTGCAGGGTTAGGGGGCTGGGTCTGAGTGGAATGCTCTTTGGAGGGTCAGTGTGGACTCAATGGGCCGAATTGCCTGCTTCCACACGGTAGGGATTCTGTGGAACAGATCAAAACACTTGAAAGAGGCATGATGAAGCAAAATAGAACTTTGATCCCTAAAAATATTTAAAAAGTAGGTCGATGGATTTTTGGAAGAGGAGTTGAGGCCCAGGGCAGATTGGCCATGATCTTATTGGAATGGAGGGGCAGGCGTGAGAAGCAGAAATATGGCTCCTCCTGCTCCTAATACTTCTGTTCTTCGGTGTAATTAAAATCGGAGGTATATGAAAGCTAGAATTAGATGAGCAAAGATACCTAGAAAGGTTGTGGGGCTGAAGAAGATTACAGAGATAGATAGGAGCAAGACCATGGAAGGATCTGAAATTAAAGATGAGAATTTAACTAAGAGTTAATACAAGTCAGTGACATCAGGTGAAAAGGACTTAGCACATATTAGGATATGAACAGCAGCTCTTTGGATGATAAAGTCTATGCAAAGTAGAATTTGAGATCAAATTTGTCAAGCCTTCTTTAACTTCCAAACCCATGACCTCAACTAACTCCAAGAACATGGGTAGCAGATGCATAGGAACAATGCCAATTGCAAGTTCCCTTCCAAGCCATACACTATTTTCACTCAGTGACAATGAAGGGACGGTGATATATAATACAATATATAATATCACTGTCCCTTCATTGTCCCTGAGTGAAAATCTTGAAACTCCATCCCTAACTGTGGTGTACTTGACCCCACTGATCTGGACTACAGCAATTCAAGAATGTGGCTCACCGCCACCTTCTCAAAGCCAATTAGGATGCCCCCATCTCACCAAAGAATACAATCCAAAACCAGCCAGGAGTGTGTTGGAATGGTCAAAGTCTACAGATACAAAACCATTAATGAAGGCTTCAATATCTGATGAGCTGGAGCAGAAGTTGGGCAATGTTATCGATATGGAAATAGGTAGTTCTTCGTGATGGCATTCAGATGCAAGTTGGTACTGAGCATAAAGAGGGGTTATTAAGACAGGTGACCGAAGATTAGTCAAACAGGTAGGTTTTAAGGTGCATTTTAGACGCAAAGAGATGGGCGGAGAAGATTAAGGAGGAGCAGCCCAGGGCTTCAAACGTTGAACACAGGGTCATGGTATATTAGGATGAAGGAAGTTGAAAATGGATTGGAACCTAGAGTTGGAGGGCTGCAGAGTTCTTCAGTTTTTGTAAGTAGGTTGCTTCAATCTTAGAGACACTTCAGCCTGAATGATTGCTCCTGTCAATTTTTTACGGTTCTCCAACTGACCCCATCAGTGAAACACATGAGTTTTGGATTATACGCGAGATCGGGTATTATTAATTAGAACCCAGTTTTCATGATAGTATTGACATGATTTGTGTTTTTTTTCTCTCTACAGGGCTTTGATGCACCTATAGGCTGAAGCTTTCCCATGGACAGGGTTCTCACCTGGATGTTGTGAAAACTCCATATATCAGCGGATTTTTTTTGTCTTTCCCATTGAGCACGAAGGCATCCTCTGTAAAGGAAACAGGCGCATTGATATTAACAGTGTATAATAAGCAGAAACCCTGACCTCTGTATCATTACGCCAAGGAAAGAGTCTATTTGACCCTGTTGAGTTTGTGCCTGACCTTCAGACTTACTGTGATTGTACAACAACAGGATCTATACGTAACATCCATCTATGTCCTCTGGGTGATCCACAGTACTTTAAAACCGATGGCTCACCTTTGATGTTCAACCACTGTTATAAACCAGGCAAACATGACAGCGAATTATCTCCCAACAGGGTATCACAAACAGCAAGTGATTGAAGGGCCAGAGCGTGAAGGTTGAGGATGAAATATGGGCTAAGAGGCCACAGAGAATTCCCCTGCTCCTCTTTAACAAGGCGGGTTTTTTTTTTACAGTCATCAAAGATGGCAGCTGCACTCAATATTTCTTCTGAAAGATGGCACCCCCATACTGCAACATTCCCTTGGCAGTGTAATGAAATGTTGGCCACTATAGAAGCTGGTGTCATGGGCTTGAATTTATGGTCTAGTTGACTGTAAGTTAGAAATCAAATGGGTGCTCACACCAGTAATATCTGTGGCATTCACTCAATCTCCTATCATTTCTCTAAGATCTTCACTAGGTTATGGCTGGAGATTCCCCCAAGGAAATTCAACCACCATAAGCTTCGCAAGAACATTAAAGTTCCAAACTCAAAGGTATTTTAAATTAGCCCACCAACTGGGTAGAACAACAAATGGAGGATGTTCCAAGCTACAAGCCTTTCCCACTTTACCTGTATTCCCTTACCCACCCCCACACAAAGATGATTCTGATTGGTCCTCCCACCCAATATCACTTTGATTGTTCTTTAGGTTCAAGGTCTGTTCCCACCCTCAGCGGCCATTCTGTAATAGCACAAATCAAGTCACTGTCCTTAAAGGACCTGAACTGGAAGGAGTTTGGTAAAGTAATTTCAGTATTTTTACCGCATCAGTCACTGTATTATTTCACTACCTTTTTGCAACAGTGGTTGCGTTGAGAAGGAATGTGCACTATCAAGCTTGTGGACGTTTATAAACAAATAGTGAAGCATGTTTACTATCCCATCGACTCTATCTTCCAATCGCTCCTGCCCGTATGCTTCCATCTCAGCAGAGGTGTCAGGTATTCGGAAACAATCTTTCACTTCATCTGGATCACTGAACACATTATCATTCACAGGCAGAACTCTCTATAAGTTTACACTAACAAAGCTAGCTAATTGACCACCATGAAATAAGCCTAAGGGCTCAAGTGACAGAATAGTCACTGTGCTCTGAAAGATGAACTGCTGGGTATATCTCATGATAAGATAGACATGTTTAGAGACAGCATTCACTGCATTATGTGCAGTGACGATATACACAGTTGGAGATGTCCCTTAATGCTCAGTGCTGCTTTATACCTATTTCTCTAGAATCTCCTCTGGCCCTCTAAAATCATGTGAGAAAAGCTAACTGGAATAACACTCTGACAATGGTTATTGACCCTATGTGTAAGGGCCTGTGTCACATGTTATCAGATCACCTGGGACTGAGACCTGAGGGAAGAAGACACTAACAAAACACAGCTTATCCCCTGTTCTATCACATTTCTGTATTCATTTTATAGGCAATAAACATTAACAGTTACATTAGCCTTGCATTCAGCTCTTCTACGTCTCAAGATCCGAGAAGCTCCCAATGATATTCTTAAACTACATTCCCTGAAATTTGATCCCTTGATCATTCCTGACTTCCTTCACCTTATTGAAGGTGACTGTGCTATCAGCATCCTATTCCTTCATCTCTGCATATCTGTCACTATGTCTCTTTTCCTCTCTTACTTTTCCCCTCTTTAACAACTATTTATCTGACAAAGCTTTTGGTAACCTGTCCTAATCTCTTGTTTTTTTGGCGTTGTGTCATTTGTCTATCTGTTGATGATGCTCCTATTAAGCACTCCATTAAAAGTGCTACATAAATGCAAGCAGTTGTTGTTCTTGTAATAGGAACTAGAAGCTATTCAGATCGTTGAGTCTGTTCCAATATTCAAGTAGATAATGGTTGACTCAATCTCATTTACCCACTTTGATCTATGTCATTGATCCAATTGCCCAACAGAAATCTATTGATCTCTGTCTCAAAAATTTCATTGACCTCCAGAAGCCATATGGGGGTAAGAGTTAAAAAATGCCCTTTGTATCATGAAACCTTTGCTTGTGTCTCACACTCATTCTTTAACAGCCTAGAACTCCTTCCAAGTAGTAGTCTGGAGTGAGATGTGCGTGTCTTAAGCTGTCAACTTTACGTATTTCAACTCTGTTGGTGTGAGACACTGCAATTTGGGGCACATGTTAAAAAATTGTAAATTCCAAACGGTTGCAAAATATGGGAGCATGAACTTTCCTGATAGACAATCCTGCTGTACACAAGGAATGTATGCATGGGAATCTTTAACGCTCTGTGTCCTTGTTTCCTCCAGTCTGTTGTGTGCTTCTAAACCAGCTCATGAGTGAGACAACTGAGCCAACTGTAACAACAGCTAATTTTGGCACCCACCAATATATCATTTGAACCATCCCCTGTATTTAGGCTATGACTTTCTTTATGTAATCCCATGGAGAGTTTAAGCAGTGTGGTACTCACGCAGTTCATCGAAATGGGTTTGAATTCCCTCAGAGCCTGGAACAGAACACACAAGTCGAGCCTTCAGGAAGGTACTCCACTTGTTGACCAGACTGCGTTGACCACCAATGTCATTCTGGGAGAAACAAAAGAGCTGCATGAGCTGGGGTCTGCAAGAAGATACTGCATCCATTTAACACTGGTCATCCCTCTTTGTCCTCAGGCTGGTCATTCAGTCTGACCTTAGACTATAAGCAAGAATTTAAAGAGTTGGACATCTTGGAAAGGATTCTAAAATCTTAGCAGGAAAGCCAGTTCAAGCCCAGAAGTGCTTTACTGGAGGAATTCTAACTTTAATGAACTCAATAGGGTTCTGACCCAGGCGGATTGGAATCAAAGATTGGCAGGTAACATTGTTAATGGAGGTCTCTTGTGACGCAGTGATACCTCTGACCCAGGAGACCCGGGTTCAAGCCCCACCTGTTCCAAACATGTGTCATAATATCTTGTGGTTGGTTGGCTCATCAAGCTGGTTCGCTGTCCAACAGATCCTGCTGGGTAATGAAACGTTTGTGAAACAATGAACCAGCTCGGCGAGCCAAGAAACCACAACATCCAAAACCCGAGCTACAAATCTACTCTAAAACCTTAGTATCATAATATCTCTAAACAGATTGGTTAGAAAATGTCTAACACAGTAAATGAGCAAAGGGAAACGTTCAAAGAGGATATAGTTCAAGTAGAGACTGGACTCTTTCCCATGCAGTGGCAAGAAAGGGCTTCCAGAGTTAGACTGCCCTGGATGGCTGAAGATTTGGAGATCACAAAGAAACAGACAATCGAGACTTGTGATAATTGTCAGGTTCATAGATCAGCAGGGAAGCCACTAAATGCAAAAAAGAACAGGAGGCCAAAAAGCAAGGGCACAGTGAGCTTATCAGAACTGACTGTTGGGTAAAACAAAAGAGAACTTAAAAGTTTTTGTAAATATAAATAGTAAGTATGGTCATAGGACAGGCAAGATGTGGAGGCAAGGTGCATGGCTGAATTACTCAATGATTGCTTCGCATCAGCCAAGGAAAAGATGCTGCCAAGTTCTTTGTGAACAAGAAGGCAGTCCCAAATTACGGTGACACAAAAATAAACAAAACGGGAGTATTCAAAAGGCAGGTACTGTAGTACTCAAAGAGGAAAAGTCACTCAATCTGGATAGGCTGCATTCTAGGCTACTAAGGGAAGTCACAGTGGAAATTGCAGGGTCTTTGACCACAAACCTTCATTCGTGTTTAGATACAAGGGCAGTTCCAGAACACGGAAGGAATAGAAAATGATAGAGACTTGTTTAATCCAAAAATAGGGGAACAGATAAATTTGACAATTACAGACCAAACAGTCTAATGACGATGACAGGGATACTTTGAGAAGAAATAATCTTATCCAAAATTAATTAAGGTTTGGGAAACAAGGTTTTAATAAATGAAATTAAATGACAAATAATTCATGATAATTTTATTCGCTAAAAGCAACTTATGTTTGAACCATTTTTATTGGAGTTCTTTCAAAAGCTATGGGTGGAATGGGGGAACTGGGAGGTGATCTTATAGAAATGTGTAAAATTGCTAAGGGTACAGTTAGTAGTAAAACACAAAAGTTGCAACTGCAAAATGTGAATACAGATTGAACCTTGGAAGTTTAAAATGACTATCAATTCAGTTCTATCGACAAAGAGCCATCAAAACATTGAACAGACTTCTAGATAGAAACACCTGATCATAAATCACCTAATCCCTACAGTGTGGAAACAGGCCCTTCGGCCCAACAAGTCCACACCGACCCTCAGAGCATCCCACCCAGACCCAGCCCCCCATAACCCACATAATCTACACATCCCTGAACACTACGGGCAACTTAGCATGGCCAATCCACCTAGCCTGCACATCTTTAGACTGTGGGAGGAAACCAGAGCGCCCAGAGGAAACCCATGCAGAGAATATACAAACTCCACACAGACAGTCACCCAAGGGTGTAATCAAATCTGGGTTCCTGGCACTGTGAGGCAGCAGTGCTAACCATTGAGCCACCGTGCCGCCCCCTCTAATTAGTTGCACTGGTTGGGGGTGTGGGGTGAGTGGTGATATTGGATTGTTCTGAATGATGAGCTAGCATTGTTTTGGAGGATATCCCTCTTTTATGAGGATCATCCAATCTGATGAATTACAACACTCCTCGCTCGTCCTGATTAACTTTCAGAGTATCAAAAGGATTTGTATTATCTGGTTCCCTGACATTTGGCAATTATCAGCCACAAAACTCATTGTAAAGTGTGGGCTGTCATCACAAAGTCTTCAGGCTCAGCTGTAGAAGTGTGAATCAATCCACATGTTTTTTTCTATACAGTCTCTCTGGCTCACTACCGCTCAAATCTATTATCCCCTCACCTTACAAACCCGAGCCACTCTCGAGTAAATGACCTTCCCGTTGCCATTGTCCACTTCCTGAGCACGCTCAGTGAAAAATAAGTACACTTTGTCATCCTCTGCATTGCTGCTCTCCGCGATGGCATGGACCTTCACAAACCTAGGGTCTGAAGAGGAGCAGATGGAACTAAACCAAGTACAGAGCATGTGTTGGCACTTTCTACATGACCACAAAATCTCAACTGAGTCCATATCAACCAGCCAATCCAGAATTCAGCATAACTGAGATTCATTTTCTCCTTTTTGTAATCAAAGAAAAAAGACCAATTGTTCTTTTATCTGGCATTAACAGAATATGTTCAAAATCAACTGGAATACAGAATCTTAATATCCCTACAGTGTGGAAGCAGGCCGTTCAGCCCATCGAGTCCATGCCGACCCTCCAAACAGCATCCTACCCAGACCCACCCCATCCCGGTAACCCTGAATTTCCCTTCTCTAACCCACCTCGCCTGCACGTCCCTGGAGACGACAGGCAATTTAGCATGGCCAATCCATTCTAACCTGCATAGGTTTGGACTGAGGGAGGAAATTCAGAGCACCCAGAGGAAACTAACGCAGGCACGGGGAGAATGTGCAAACTCCACACAGAGAGTCGCCCAAAAGTGGAATCAAACCGGGGCCCCTGGCGCTGTGAGGCAGCAGTGCTAACCACTGAGCCATCGTGTGCCTGCAAAGTCACAGTGTCTACTCGTCTCACTCGGGTTAAAGTTGGAGGATCATACAGCAGAGAAGCAGGCTCCTCAGCTCATCATGACTGTCTTTGAAAAAGCCAATCAATTCGCCCCCACTCCCCTGCTCTTCCCCATTACACTGCAAAATGCCTCCCTTTGTCACAGCATTTATTTAATTTCCTTTGTGACTGAATATTTCCCCTTAGTAAAACAAGGGGTCCTTCCCTCACCCCAGAACTCTTAAGTTTCCGGCTGTGGATTCTAGGCAAGGCATTGAGCAACGCAGAGCTGGGAGACTGAATTGGTAAACTGACAGGATGGGTCTGATGCTGGGATTGGGAGTTTCACTCCAATCTGACCCTCACCTTGCAGCCACGTCGAGTCATATTGCTCAGTGCGGATCACACGACGATGTCCCAGACTACGGAAGAACGCCACATCCCGGCTCATGAAGTCAGAGGAAATTCCAGCGTATAGCTCGCCCTCTGGAAACAGAACCAGGATTCACCGTTTAGCTTAACATTTTCCTAGTGTGCCCTCCAAAACAAATGGCTGGGAAGGAAAAGGTATCACTCACTGCTCATCGCACCAGAACAGGGAGTGATAGGACCTATTAGAAACACAGACGCTCACAGAAAGGACCTGTGTAGGTCGGCGTTATCTGGTTAACACTTAGCACAGGTAAGCGTTCTCACAGTCTGTTACGACAAACACTTCTGATACACCACATCATTCTTAGCCTTTACAAACATACATATCAGAAGCAGGAGGATGCTATTCAAGCCCTCAAGCCTGAACTGCCAGTCAGGAGAATTGTTTGCAGCCTCAACTCCACTTTCCTGTCTGTGCCTCGTACCCTTTGTTAGTTTGGATTCTCCAATTCTGTCCTAAAATATTCAACGAATCCTTCGGACTAGCCTTTTCCTGAGACATGTTAGATTGCTGGTCATGGATCTTGACTGGAGGCTTCTGAACAACACTTAATGCTGTTAGCACGGAAAACCTTTCTCTGTGCTGTCGAATCAGATATGTCGGTGGCAGCACTTTTGCTTTTCAATCTGCATTTAAGCATATAATCTGACACTGGTGTACTGACTATGCTGAGGGAATGCTGCATTGGTAAAGGCTGGCTCTTCTTGTCAACGTAAGAGATCTCACTGAACCATTGAAAAAGAATAGGAGAGGCTCTCCCACTGTCGCAGCTATCATTCCCCCCTCAAAAGAACACAAACATAAACAGATTCAGCGTTCCACTTATTCTGCTTGTGGCAAACATATTAGATGCAGTGTTAGCATACACAAGAGTGAATTAATCAGTTCGGAAGAGCATTGAGACATCCAGAGGACGTATAAGGTACAATTTCAATATGAGGGCTGATTCTTCTGACCTTCTCATTCTGTAAGCGTCTATTTCATCAACTCATTCCTAAATAGCTGAAGCTGTAAAATACAAGGTGATGATAAGGCTTCGAGGGTTGAGCAATGTGCGGAGCACTATTTTAAATGCTCGGTGCATGCCCTTGTGGTAAAGAAATCCTGTGGGACTAATTTACTTAAACTGTTAACCTGTTCGATATGAAGCAGCCCAAACATAAATTGTAGATGAGTTCATTAAAGTAAACACAAAGTAGAAGAGCAATGTGGAGGGTAATGTTTGAGAGTGCAATTTGTTGAGCGCAGCAATGCAGAGGTGTTGGTCCAACTTTAATGAAGAGAGAGCAATTAGACCCTTCTTCTAATGCAAAATCGGCTGTGCCTTAACAGCATGATTGAGTATGATAGTGTTGTGGTTATGTTATTTGGACTAGAAGCCCAGAGACCTACAGTGTTGTTTTAAGCCATCTCTCATATTACACTATAACACATTTTTATTGTTTCTTCTAGCTGGTTTCATGATTGCTGTGGGAGTGAATGGTGGAATAGGTTACAAAGTATTGCAATCGGGGTGTTTGAAGAAAATTTATCTGACACTCCAATCCATAAATACCCAAGCAAAACCACAAAAATGGTATGTGGCCTCGCGTGCCTTCAAAGGTACATTTTCACCATAAAATTAGTTCCCAGCAACAACAACATCTGATTGAGGTAGCGCCCATTTGAACAATTCAAGAGGCTTCACAGGAGTAGAACTAGAAAAGGTAAACATTGACACCGAATCAAAGAAGGAGATATTGAGATCAGAAATCAAAAGCTAGATCAAGAAAATAGGAGCATCTTAAAACGAAGAGGTGGAGATAGGGTGATTCAAGGCAGAAGGCAAAAATTAAGGACATTACGTTGTAAAGAGGTGAAAAAAGTCGGGGATGTACAGAAGGTCACAATGGAGGAATGCAGTGACATCAGAGGCTGGGGAATAGGAGTCTGGG
This sequence comes from Rhincodon typus, assembly GCF_021869965.1. NCBI lineage: Eukaryota > Metazoa > Chordata > Chondrichthyes > Orectolobiformes > Rhincodontidae > Rhincodon > Rhincodon typus. The sequence goes on along the minus strand of NC_063347.1, from coordinate 60,084,403 downwards.
ATTTGAAGAAATAGGGAGGGGTGAAACCATGGAGACCTTTGAAGACAAGGATGAGAATTTGTAAAGTTGATGCATTGTTCACACAAGTCATGATTAATGTAACAACGAAGTTCAAAGCTAAACATAAGATTAATGCTTTCAAGAGGGGTTGGGGTGGAGGGGAAAGGGACCAACATCCTTTCACCTCTAGAATTTGGATTTGAATCTAGCCAAAGCTGACGGGATCCTTGCTGGCTTTTTGAGGTTCAATGTGAAATGAGGCAGTCACTTCATTGTGATCACAGATCAACACCATTAAAGAGTCATACAGTGGCAAAGGAACTGGGAAACGTTGTTCGACACTCAATGACAGGTTCAATTAGTTTGCATGGACTCTCGAAAACAAGAGAGTGTTATTCACCCCGGTAAGGTACAGTAGTGAAACTAGCTGTCTGGAATCCAGGTTATGAATGAAGATTAAAGAATTTTGCCCTGTTTCTTTTTGAAAAGGAGACTTTGAGGTGATCTAATGGAGACTTCCAAGATTGGGAAAGGATGTTAACAATTTTAACATGCAAAACTGCTCAGTGGGTCCAAAAACTGCAGACTCAAGTTGCAGTTTAGGACCCCAAATAATTGTCTACTGTTGATCATTAATAGAGGGAAAGCGTGGGCTGGAGTTTGGCTGTGATGCCCCCAGAGTCAAATAGCTCTATCACTCTCGGTGTTAAGACTCCCCCATGAATCACGATCTGCCACAACACTCACCACTTTCGGGAGCAAATGTCCTCACAGGGTATGCATTTTGCAGTTCAGCACGGCTGAATAGGAGTCACAGGTTAAGTTGTTGTTCATTAACCTAACAGAGAAAAAGTGCCTCGCCTACAAAGCTCAGAATCTCTGCATTCACTGCTGCTGTGAGGGTTAAATTGGGAGCCATCTTGTGAGGTCACCAGTTCAGAAAGAGAGCAAACCAAACGCTCCTGTATATTCCAAAGAGGTGTGTGGCAGGAAAATAAAGATCAATTCTCCTCAGGAATGTGGAGCATTCCACACACAATGTACATATTCTGGACCGTATAGTCAAGAATGAATTTGTTAATCGTATAAATAAATCATACCTGCTGCTGACTGACCCCTGCAATGTTATGATTTGTTACTGTCTTCAAATATACATCAGGCAACTGGGCCATCCTGCTTGTTTAAACAGGACAGTGTGCTATTCATCAAAGTGTAAATTCTCCATTAGCCCTTGCCTCTGAACTGCCTGCAGCAGGCGGCCTGAATGTTTACACTCCATATGTTGTGTATAGCCTTCAGCGCCTGCATGTGTTTCAGAGACTCTTTTATCCCTGAAACAAATGAAAACAGATGCAGTTGCTGGAGCCCAGCATTAAGGCTCAAAGACAAATTTGTACCAAAAGCTGCATCCAATCATACCCCTTAATGAGGTTGGTCCCAGAGATGTGTGAGAGTTGTGGTAGGATGCACACAAAGACACCCACATAGAAGAGTGCATGCATGCACAGGCACGTGCATGTGTACACACCAACACGTGTATACACACAGAGAACCCAGCATGCTCAGACACATATACAGCCACCTGCAGGCTCCACAGTTGCATGTATCAACGTGAATGAATGTACATACAGGCATACGTACAAATGCTCAAATGCATGCACGGATGCATAGACCCGTACATAACAAATGCATAGCCATGTTCATGCATGTATAGACATGTCTATGCCTACGTGCACTCACAAAAACATTTGTGGACACACAATCACATGCACACACATATACATACTGGTGGTCCCTAGAACCGATAGGGCATTCCAGTACTAGTTCATTGATTAAGAGCACTCTCAGGCTCTTAAAAGATGCTTGGCACTCCCCTAACCGCACTACCTTGTAACAAGTCTGGCAGTGGAGCAGCCGTAGTGCTAATGCTTGGTACTTATAATCTGAAACATGCATCCTCAAAAACCTCATGATGCTCCATTCGATCTTAGGTGAGGCCACACCACTATTTCTGCTGTTATTGACAGTCCTGTCCCATGCCCAAGGTGCACATCCTTCAGCAAATTTGCTCTTGGCAAGGCTCACCACTAAAGCAGTTGATTGTAATCTTTCAGAAAGAGCTTCCCACTGTTCCGAGTGAGCCCTCCAAGCGTCACTAAATGTTAGTACATCATCAGAGTGTACCAAACAGTTAGTAATACCAACTACAATTTGACATTAGATAAAGCCATTTGACAGGGCCGATATTTCTTTAACTTGGTGAGCATAGGGATCCTGCCACTCACTCTTCAGCTAATCCATTTTAGCACTTCCCAACCTGTCCATCCAGGACAGGAATTGGGCAGGTCTGTACTGGCTACTGTATTCCCATTTCGGTAGTCTATGCAGAAGGCTCTCAAATGACTGGGGAACTCCAGCTGCTTTGTCTCTGCTCAGTCCGGTGGGTTTCCAACATGGATTGGATTTCTGCTTTCACCCGGGATTGCTTCTAGGCAATAAGGATCCTGTTTTATTGGAGGCAAATCTACATTGTGTGGAGCTAAAGTTGTACAACTCTTTACCAATATCTTTAAATTCTGTGAGCAGTCACATTAGGGTGCCTCGCCGTAAAAGCGTCAAAAATGAAAGCAAGGTATTTAATCTTGCTCATAGGTCGGTGTTAACTAACCAGGCTGTAGGAGGTTGAGTTTGGACAGCCTCCGACTGTCTACAACTTTGCTATCCTCATTGCCTTCCATTCCCCACCTTACTGTTTGACAGACTTGTACTTGTTTATCTCCATCCTGGCTGTCATATTGGTTCAGCATGTTGGTGTGACACAGCTGACTCTTCTCCCAACAGTCTCAGGTAAGAATCAAATAATTCACCTCTACTCTATATACACCACTGAAGCAAATTTCAGCGGCTCATCCTTTAAAGGTAATAAGATTAACAAGAAGTCCCCTGCTGCCTATTTTAGTGGCTATCCTTGAAGCTTTAAGGTGCTCCTGAGCTATGTCGCAGAATCTCATGAACTGCTCCCAGAACGCAGATAAGCAATTTGACATCGATGATTTATCCCTTTGCTCCAAGGACTTTCCCATGATCAGCTTCAGAACACATTTTCTTATGTCCACAAAGTAATTCAAAGGGACTATCAGCAGATGACTTGCTGGGTAAATCCAAGGTGACAAAGAGAAATCCCAGTCCTTTGTCCTAGTTAGGGGGTTTTTCAAAGCAGCACACCTGATCATCATTTTGAAAGTCTGGTGGTATAGTTTCAAAGCTCCTTGTGACTGTGGGTGGTAGGCTGTGTTTTACCGGTTATACCCAGACTGTCATAACTTTCTGAAAAACTTTAGACATAAAGTTGGCATTTTGATCCAACTGGAACTCAGTCAGTATCCAATTTGGGGTTCACTGCATTGGGAGAAATGGCTCTCAAGGGTAGGCCTCTGGGAATTCAGTAGCTACGGCAGCAATAGTGAGGATAGACTGGCATCTCCATTTGGCTTTTGGCAGGGACCCCATACGGTCTACCAACACCCTGCTAAATCATTCCCCAAACACTGGTATGGGAATTCGAGGCGGTGATTTGTGGAGGCATGGCCAGTAAAAACATTGACTGTTACGTGGGTGGATCTTCTGGATACCTAAATGCTCAGCTATGGGAATTTTGTGGGCTATCCTCAGTATAGCATGATGAAATGTGGTGGTATTGCAATCTGGTGAACTACTGTCCACTGCTTGTCTGTAGGTCTGTGAGGAAGTATGCAAAGAGTCATACATCATGGAAACAGATCCTTTGGTCCAACCCATCCACGCCGACCAAGTTTCCCAAATTAAACTAGTCCCATTTGTCTGCATTTGGCTCATGTCCTTCTAAACCTTTCCTATTCATTTACCTGTCCAAATATCCAAAGAAAACTAAAGGAAACAAGCTGATCAAGGGGACACCAACTCAGTTTCTCTACTCTTCCACTCTGAACCATTGACTTCCTCTGCAGTGATAAGAGATAAATAAGCAATAAATCAGGGATCAACCAAACGTCATATCATGGACCACAAAATTGCACAAGAAATACAGTTTTGTTTCCAGTTTTGAATTTGAGAGTGTGAAGGAGAGAGGAAGCTGATGAAAATGAAGTCTTCAGCAACCTAGTGAACAGCAGTTAAAAATCATTCTGGGAAGAGAAACATTTCAAATGTCATGCAAAACATTGCTGACTTCAACTTTTTATAATATTGGCCTTTCTCTAAATCAGGTTTCATACATTGCCTTGTCCAACATCAGATCAGGAACTAACAACTTCCACATCGGAAGCTCAATTTAGTATAGCAGCATTCTGGAACTCCTTTTGCTTTAGCTTTGCTCAGAGCAATTTGTGACAATGCATTCAACATTGGGTTGAAGATCCAGGGAAGACCTACTTATTATTTCCTTCTGGTCAGTTAAATCCCTGGAGAAAATAAGCATCAGACAGCCAAATGGCACAACCATATGTTAACAGTGCCAATTTGGCCTCCAATGATGTAATGTATTTTAGCCTTTGACCAGCACATTACACAGGAAGGAAAAATACACGGAATCATTTCCTGAAACTGCTCTGTCTTTTTGATCTCATGATGTCTTTCTCAGACTATTACCTTCAGCCTTGCCAAGTCATTTCCCAGAAGTAGCTAGACTCTGTCGACAGGGAAACTATGGCTGTTCTCCACAGTTAGCGACCCAGAAATCAGGTTCCATGCCACACGGACCCAAAGCTAAGGCACAGATACATATTCTTTGCAAATATGGTTCAATCAAACCGTGTCATTCAATGCACCGTCTGCTCAATAATCGTAGCTTATCCCAGCTAATGGGTTTGGGTAGTCCCTGTATCCCTAAGAATGATTATAGGTTTATCCACCTCACTTGAGGGGTAGAAAATTATTTTTTCCTTTCGGGGATCTTGCTCACTTCCCCTGCATCTACATCAATGTTTACTCGGCCTCACGACTGCAGTGCGAGCAGCAGGTTTGTCTGTCATGCCCTCTGTCGGGGCCCTTATCCTGTACTGTGCTCCACCATATCCTCAGGGCTTACCCTGTAACTTCTGGTAGCCAGTGCAAAGATGCCCCATCATGTTGCAATGGAAGCATCCAGGCCTCTTTGCATCACTTCCACCCTCAGCGCCTCCCTTTCTAGCAATAAGCAGGGGATTCCTTTCCATTCCCAGTCCCTTGTCTCTGACTGTCTGCCTACCTTTCGCTCTCCCACTTTCTATCATTGTCAGGTTTGTGAGGTGATGGTTAAAGAGGTTCCCTTGAAGTAATGGCTTGTGGACAAGCTGCCAGTCATCAGCTGGCTGGCCTTTGGAGTGTTTTGGTTTTCTCAGTGGGTTCTTATTGGTGTAGAGGCTGAACTTATAAATTCCTCCAGAAGGGTCGAAAAACTGAACTGGAGCAGGTTGATTGGAAGCACATTTTGGTGGATAAAAACAGTGGACGAAAAACGGGAGAATTTCAAAGGAGAGATGAATAGGGTGCCAGCTCGGTAGATATGCATGAGAAATAAGTACGGGCCATCCAAAGCTAGAAGTACCCTGGATGACTCATGATATTGATGAGAAAATAAGGAAGAAAAAAGAGACATATGGTGCATATCAGAATAACAATAGCAAAGAAATCAGGAATAGTATCTCAAATGGAGGAGAGAAGCAATGTGAAATATCAACTCTTTTGTTTTGCTCTCAACAGGTACTGCCTGATTTGCTCAGTGTTTCCAGAATTTGCTGTTTTCCTTTTTGGATTTGCCGGGTCAGGAATCACAAACTGGACCCTGACAGGTTGGAGAAGGAAAACTCAGGCCTCCACCCCTAACGTTTTGCCCCAAACAAAACCCCACCCCACCATCTACTCTGTGACAGTTCCCACAATGGGTCGAAAATTGTCTGGTGTGCAGCCCAAAGTTACGACCCCTTGGCCCTCACTTCGGGAAGGTACGCATGTTTCCAATCATTTCAGGCTCACCGTCCCGCATCTTAAGGGCTGGTCCCTTATTTTGTCACTTGTTCATGCTCTCCAAGGGATGTGTTTCCTCCTTTATTTCAATGGCACCCCTAGGGAGAATTGCATGAGAGTCTACTCTTGCCTTTGTCTCTGTTTTCCTTTGAGCACTGTGCCCAGTCGTGCCCCCCTTCAGGAGATGTTATGATGCTATGGTCACCAGCACCCACCCACTCAATTCCTCAGTCCCCTGACTGATGTGTCTCCTTTTTTTTAAATTTCCGAAGGGTTGGTCACCCTGCCACTACCCACTCAGCTGGATTTAAAATCCGGCCCATATGTGGCGAGCATTTCCCTGCCCCAGTGGTCAACTTGAGGTTTCCTTTGAAATCGGCAGAAATCCTTCCTATTGTGGCCAACTTCAAAGGGACCAAAGTAACAATGCACAAGGAGCTCCAAATCTTTAATTACAGACTCTGAGGGAAAACACTAGACTGGGAACTCGTGGCTAGCTGTAAACTTATTATTTGTTTCTGAAACAGAGCACATTTCAAAGTACATCCCAATTAAAATAAATCAGAAGATGTGGGACAAAATTACTACCATACAAGGACATCAGAGATTCAAACTGCTGATATTTCTTTTTTTCCTGGAGTCAAACCACAGTTCATCTGGTTACCTCCTGATTTTCCCACTTCATGTGACTCCAACGTAAAAGATTTTAACCTGAATTCAATTGAACTCCCCTGCCCTCGATCTTTGTAGTTCCCTCTTTTTAGTTTCCCTCTCCCTATTTCAACAACAACAATATGCATTTATGTAACACCTTTGATGAGAACGTTTCATGGGAGTGTAATGAGTTAAAATAAACACCAGGAGCATAAAGAGATAATAGGAAAGGCGATCAAGAGCTTGGACAAAGAGGTAAGTTTTCAGGAGCGTCTTTAAGTGAGGAGACAGTTAAGGACTCAGGGAGATTTGGAGAGAATTACAGATCCTGGGACTAAAAACACAAGCTCCAATGGTGAGGCAATAAAATCAGGCAAAAGGACAGAACTGGAGGTAGACAAAATTCCTCTGCTTGGATGAGTGAATCCAGAAGAAAACAGAATAATCTGAAAATAACAACCAGGTTGTTCAGAAGGGAAATCATATAAATTGGCTGTCACATTTTCCACATCACAACGGTGTCTATGCTTCAGAAGTAATTTATTGACTGTGAAGCAATTTGGAGTGCCCTGAGGTTATGAAAAGGATCTATTTAAATGCCTGTTCTGTCTTTCTATTAACCATGCAATGCAAACTGTAGTCTCACAGGACAGCAAGAGAAAGTGCTGTGATTGAACTGACAATGCCTGGAATTCTAAAGGGTTAGCGATAATGGGTTGACTTCTCCTTGTTTCACGGAGATGGCTTTAGAGGCAAGGGGTTGGGATTCCAGGAAATCAGCGGTAAACCCCGGGAAGGGTGCCTGTCTGATGTCATCCCTGAACGACTTTCCTGGGACAAGATGCTATGGGAATCATCAGCCCACTCCACACAGAGGCGGGCAGGTATTGAAGTCAAGGAAAGCCCCAATCAAAAGGCCATTTACCCCAGGGCTAGAATTTCCCCAGTCTTGCTCGGGCACTTCCTTTATTTCAGCTGAGAAAGGAGATGTACTTGAGTCTCTCTCCCCTTCAGCCATGCCCACTGCTCCCCAGAAGGCTGCATTCTGGACATTGATGCTCCTACCTGAGCCTCATTTCCCCCCGGTCAGTGTTCACGTCCTGAATTGTTCAGCAAACAGAGAAGCGTCTCAATAAAGTCTTTAAACATTGGACATAACAGAATGGAACAATTAATCTTGAGCATAAGCCGCTTTAAGTGAGGCGTGTGGTTTCAAGTCATTTTGAAGACCAGGTACCTCACCTGCATATGTGGGGCCTATCTGCCACCTCTAGAGCAGAAAGTGTGAGTACACCTGTAAATGGCACTTCCAACAGTGCAGCATTCCCTCAGTGCTGCGCTCAACTGTCAGCCTTGACCGTGTGCACAAATCTCTGGAATGGGCCTTAAACCTGCGACCTGCTGACACAGAAGCAATATGCTACCAACTGGCAACAGCTGTGATCCAAGATGTATGGTCTCCATTCCACATGTTCCATTGACACGTTGGTGTTCTGATCTTTGCTGACCTCTGTTCAATTCAAGTCGCCAGCATCACTCCACTTTGTCTGTTAGCCTCTCGCTAAAACTGGGTTAACCAGTTTGACCCTTTGGATACAAGGCTTTGAAATGCACATTTCTGAAGAAGGGTCCAGACCCGAAACATCAGCCTTCCTGCTCCTCTGATGCTGCTTGGCCCGCTGTGTCCATCCAGCTCTACACCGTGTTATCTCAGATTCTCCAGCATCGGCAGTTCCTACTATCTTTGAATTGCACAAGTTTTTTTTTGTATTTATTGCCTTTATTACATTTTGTAGTGTTTTCCTTTACTATGACAGTCACAACACGCACTTTGTGTGGTAAACTTCTCCAAGCGGCTTCGGAAGAATTGTCTAACAATAGTTGGCAGCGAGTCACAGTTGTCAAAAAGAGGTGAAAGAGGAAAGATTTAAAGAAAGTATTATAAAAGGAGAGGAAGGTGAAGGGATGGAGGGGTTTAGAGCGCGAATTCCAGAACTTAGGTGGCTATAGGCGCAACAGGTTTGGAATGCATTGAATAAATCTGACACTAGGCCGGAACTAGAGGAGCACAGAGATCTCAGAGGCTTGGGTGCTGCAGGAGATCACAGGGATAAAAAGAAATTGAAAGTGAAGGAAGCATCTCTCAATCCAAAATTAAATTTTTAACATGTCAAACCAACTAAGGTGGTGTTTGGCATGCTTGCCTTCATTGCTGATTATAGGATTTGGGAAGTCATGATGTGTTTGTACAGGACATTGGTGAAGCCTCTTCTGGAATACCGTGTCCAGTTCTGGTTGCCCCGTTACAGGAAGGATATTATTAAGCTGGCAGGTTTGAGTTATAAGGAAAGGCTGGATACGCTGGGACTTTCTTCACCCCTGTATAGGCAGTTGAGTGGTGACTTTATAGAGATTTATAAAATTATGAGAGGTACAGATAGAGATGTCTTTTCCCTAGGATGGGGGATTTCAAGACTTGGGGTCAAACTTTTAAGGTGAGAGAAGAGAGATTTAAAAACGACATGAGAGGCTTTTTTTTTACACAAAAGGGTGGTTACCATGTGGAATGAACTTTCTAAAGTGGTGAATGCAGGTACAGTTACAATGTTTAAAAGACACTGAGATAAGTTCATGAATAGGAAAGGCTTAGAGGGATATGGGTGAGGAGCAGGCAGGTGGGACTATTTTGTTTTGAGATTACATTTAGCATGGCCTTGTTGGACTGGAGCTTCTGTTTCCGTATTGTACAACTCTATGACAGGAGTGCATTGGCAATGTTACTGGAATACTAATCTAGATGCCCAGGTTAATGCTTTGGGCGTTCAAATACCACCACAGCAGCTAGAGGAAGTACAATTGAATTACAATTGAAATATAAAGCCAACCATGACAATTATCAGTGAGTGTTGTTAAAAATTAAAACACTTGTTTCGCTGCAAGGAAATGGCCCAGCAAACCACTCAGTTGAAGGGCAATTTGGGTGAGCCACTAATACCAGTGACACCCATATCCCACAACAGAGTAAAGGAACAACAACTTAGCCTGGAGCAATTCATTTCCATCCTGACTGAGTTCCGAGTCAGAAAGACAGCAGGCTCTGATGAACAGTTGCGTGCTGATCTGTCATCTGTCTTATTGTACCTCAGCCTCCTTGCATTCCTACCAGTCAGTGTCAACCACTATCCTCTTTCACTGGACTGCCATCTGTTCCAAAGATGCTGTTATTGGATTTATTTTTCAGAGTCACTAAGTTTCTCAATTTTAACTTTAAGAATAAGTGGCAAGTCAACAGAAGCCAGTTAAAAACTTATGCAGTAGATGTTGACCTTGTAAGCAAGCTAGTGCGAAACGGGTGAAAGCAAATGGACAATTCACTTTCTGTCTCTCATGTTGGCTTCAATGGAAATAAATTGTCTGGGGAGAGGTAAAATGGCTTGGCTTTGGCTTCACCCATTTTACTATATCCCACAGGATTCAGATCTGCCCCAAATAGTCCCATAAGAAGCCACATGTAAATTCAGTATTCAATTAGTACTGGAGTTGACAGCACAATGACAAGTCTACAAATTACTGCTGCTGATATTAACACTTGAATATTTAATACCGTCTGTCTGATATATCACTGATTTGAAATGAATAGAAGATTGCCTCAGCCAGAACTGCAGATGTCATGAATGCACCAAATGGCCGTGCACCCGAATTGCCAAAGTCATTTTGAGATGAAGGGGTGGTGAACAGACCATCAGCACAAACAAGCCAGCTGCGGTGAGATCAGCCTTAACAACAGATGCTGTGCGAGAGCCCAGAATAACAGCTCAGCCTGTCGCAGTGCCCAGAAACTGGAGCTCTGACTGAGATCATAATGCATGTCGAAACTAATTGCTGCTGGGGGTGCTTTTAGATTTCTCCGAGGATTTACACTGTTGATCTCAAAGAGCAAAGAAGGAGAGTTGTGAGCTGCAGTACACTAGGGAGCAGAGTTGCTTGCAATGTTGGGAATGGTGTCAGCTGGCAAGTCAGGTAGACTTGGTTAATGGGACGCAGTGGTGTCAAGTAAAGAAGCTACAGGTTACAGTGGCTCCCCAATATAACTCTGACACCCCAGCTGCATCATGATTAGGCATCCATACAGCAACATACATTTTTACATCACCCTTGACGTAATAACTCGTCTCAAGGCACAGGAACCTTAGGAAGCACAGTTGGACTTTGAGCTACGTATGGAAATTGTGGAGCAGTTCTTTTCAAGCATGATAGATGAAGTTGGTTTCAAACAGCGTCTCTAGGCAGGAAAGAGAAGTGGAAAGTTGGAGAGATTTAGGAAGGAAATTTAGGGCTTAGAGCATTGACAACTGAAAGCCTGGTTCCACTCACCAAGTAATCTGTGCGATATCACAAATAACAGGGGACTATGTGTAATTGGCTTCGGGGCTAATCCATAGCTGTTCAGCACAATTTTCTGCTGATGAGAATGAGGTTAACTCTTGATCCTTTGTGACAGCCCCGTGCCGATATGTTTCTCAACCCCATTCTCCCTGTAACCCTCAATCCTCTTACTAATCAAGAACCAATCTACCTCTGTCTTAAATACACTCCATGACATGAGGTTCTGTCTTCCATGCAGCTGCTTAGCGAATTACCATCTGCTTTTTGGAAGTTCACACAGACAACACCCACTAGCATGTCCTTACCCATTAACCTTTAAGTGAAGTGCAGATTCCGGATAACTACCCTGCAGCAGTGGCTGGTTCCTTGCACTGCTCAATCCAGCTCAGAGGAGGCTAGGACAGAAAGGGAAACAAGGGGTTTTAACCATGAAGCAGTAGGTACAAGCTCTGAACCAACCATCATGATAAGGGAGCAAGAGCTGTGCCTATTTCATGGTTTGAAGGTACTAAGAGAGACGGGGAAACATTGGGCTGTGTGGTTACAGATGGTGTTTGCATGCAATTAGGCTGAAACTGACGTCCCACAGTGTCTGCTGGATGCCAAGTTTTGAGCTGCCCATTCAGCCTGGTGATAGTGCCAAACAACACAACGGAGCTGTTCAAAATGGAGGAGCACTGTGTCATTGACGAGGCAGGGCAACAGTTTTAAACGGCTTTCATTGCACAATTTTTTTTTTTTTTTTACACAGAGTGGTTTGTGTGTGGAATGAACTTCCAGAGGAAGTGGTGGATGCAGGTACAGTTACAATGTTTAAAAGACATTTAGGTAAGTACATAAATAAGAAATGTTTGGAGGGATTTGGGCCAAGCACAGGCAGGTGGGACTAGTTTAGTTTGGGATTATGGTCAGCATGGACTGGTTGGACTGAAGGGTCTGTTTCTGTGCTGTATGACTCTATGACTCTAGGACATGGCAATCAGCTGATGGTTCCTTGTTTATGTTTGACCAGAAGCCATGTGACTTCTGAGTCAAGGCTGAGGATTTTTACGGCCACTGTCTCCCAACTGCACACAATTTTGTGCTACCACCTCTCATTGACCTTCCCTGCTAGTGAGACAGGGTGTGTCCAGAGACGATGTTGGAGGAGTGTGAGACTCCTGGGACTGGCTGTATGGTATGATTCATTGCCTTCATGACTGTGAGCATATTTGACGAGCCTGTGGAACAGCTCTCCCAGTCTCGGGGAGAAGGATGGCTGATGTCAGGGAGGAGAAATCAGTAGGGGCTAGGGCTCGGCTTTGGTCATGTCCAAACCAATGTTGATGGTGGCAGGTCGTTCCTGTTTTACACTTACTGTAGTTTGAAATAATGGCTTGGACAACTAAGTATTTTGCATAACCTTTTCAGAAGGTAGTTAAGATTTAAATACATTATTCTGGGTCTGGAGTCACAGATATAACAAATTAAGTAAGCCCTAAAAGTTTCCTGTCCCAACTGGGGATCAGTGAACAAGTTAAGATGAAATGTAGTTTTGTGATCACCATTACTGATACAAGCTTAATTTCATTGCCAGATTTATTTATCTTAATTAGATTCATAGAGGTTTACAGCATGGAAACAGGTCCTTTGGCCCAACTTGTCCATGCTGCCCAGTTTTCGTAAATAATCTAGTCCCATTTGCCTGCATTTGGTCCATATCCCTCTATACCCATTCCATCCATGTACCTGTCCAAATGTTTCTTAAAGATGAAAAAATTAACAAAAATGAACTTCTCCAGTGTTCTATGGAGGGAGTTGAACTCATATTTTGGGATCACCAGTCCAGCTTTCTGGATTACTAGTTCAGCAACATAACCATTGTGCAACTGTATCTATTAGTTACCTTTCCTAATATCCTTTTGTGTGGCTCAGTCTTAAATGTTGTCTGAAAATGCTCCAGTGGTACATTGTGCAACATTTTATCACACTGAAGACACCACATAAATGCAAGTTGTTATTATTCCAATTTTCGAGGGTTTGTTAGGGCATCTCCCCTTTTGATGGCACTCAGGCTTGTGCACAGCTTGTCTGTGCATTGATCCAACTTGGGATTAATAACTCAACACCCTTTATTTTGTCTGCGACTTCTGACACAATCCAGTCTGTCCTCAGTGAGCTTCAAAACCCTCAAGCTCCATGTTATGCATGCATGCCACACATTTCAACCATTCCAATATTACGTGACACTCAGGGCATGGCAGTCTGATATTTCCACTATTCCGACTCTGTGAGATTCGCCGTCGTATACCTTCGCACAGCAAACTGTCGGGTACTAGGCTACAGCCAGACAGTTCCTTGAGTGACAGCTGGTCGGACAGTTGTTAAGCTTTCCTGAGCTAGCAGCCCTCTGACCCTGCAGACCGGACCTCACTGTAAATCACTGAGCTGGGGAACCAGAATTGGAGATCCATGGGAAATGGCTGGCTTTGTGCAGTGTAACGAGGAAGAAACAGATTGAGACTAATTTACTTCTCCTTATGTGTCGCCCAATGGGCATTGTAGAACTCAGAGATTGATTACCGCCCAGCAACAGCGACACACGTGCCAAGAGGATACAGAATTCTGCCATCAATAGGCAAGGATGACATTATGCTTTGCCTGTGTCGGAGTGCCACAAAACAACTGGCAATGTGCCTTCAGCAATCCCCTTCTCACTTAAGATCCCACAAGCTAGCTTGAGCTGTTGCCTTCACCTCTGCACTCAGTGTCAAAATTTATGGAGGTCAGAAGGTTTGATTTATTACTCCAGGGACACCGTGATGCAATTAGCACAGAGTCCCTACAGATCTGAGCCTGAAGCCGCAGCAGGCTGTTATTACAGCCTCTCTCACTCTTCCTTCCCTTTAGATGAATGGGAATATCTCAACACACTTCTGACTAAGGCATCCTAAGGGTTCAGGAGAGAGCACATGCACTTCAATGAGCCCCATCATGCAGGTTTTAATGATGGTGAACCATCAGGGTTTGAAGAGATGCTTGGGATGCTGTCTGAGACCGAAATAATAACTGATAGATTAATTGAGCAGCAAATAAACAGAAAAGCCAAAAGCCTGTCTCCTTACATGTCATGTTTTAGGTTATACACAGAGTACGACACTGAAAATCCAGAATTATTCTTCATACTTGTTTTTGTTGGCAGCCTACAAAGTTTTCATTGCAATACGGGAGCCAGGTACTGCAAGTTTTCCTTTCAAGCATAAATTATTAGCTGGTATTTACAAAGTACATACCTAATACACAAGATAGCATCAACATTTCTATGTGCCCATACTTGCCTTAGTTTCCAAAAATACACAAAACCTTCATTCATTGTAACAAAAGGTCTTAAGAAACATCATCAACCAAAATTTGACAGACCCCTGTAAGGAAACAGTCGAATGAACAAAAGTTTAGCCAAACAGGCAGGTGTTAAGGAGCATCTTAAAGGAGGATTGGGAAGTAGATTCCTTGACACTTAAGAAAGGAATTCCAGAGATTAGAATGCAGGCAGCTGAAGGTGAAGACCACCAAGTGTAGGAGCAGGATGCACAGGACTACTTTGGTACAAAAGAAATTACCAGCCTTTATGGTGAAGTACTGATAAAAGTCAAGGATGAACTAGCCATTTCACTAAAGCGGACAGAGAGGTTGGAGTAGGAAAAGGAAACAACAGGCTTGTGCATGAAGGCTGGTGGGAAGGCATTTCGCTGGGAGCAGAGCAGTTTACACTACAGTTAGTCTGTGTCACATTTGAGCTGCCTGACCCTGATACTGGGAGTATACATCCATCAACTTTACAAACAAGGCATTTGTTATCAAAAGTTCGGCATGCTTTTCAAAAGATAAAATGGCCTATATTTTTTAACACTTTGTAACACCTTATCACAGTGTTCAAACTAATTACTTTAATTAAAATATTGAACCCTAATTAACATCACAAAAATCAACTAATCTGGTCATTGCTGCTTCTGGGACAAATATACAATATAGAGGAGATACCCATAATATACCTGTATCCTGAAAGTCCTCCTTTTCAAACAACACTCTTTTCCCCTCCTCTGTCATGCAGTACAGCTCTCCACCGTGCCTCCTCCATTCCCCAATCCACAGCTCTTAACCACGCTACCCACCTCCAAACATAATGAAGATAGGGTCTCCCTTGTCCTCACTTTCCACCCCACTAGCCTCCACATCCAATGTGTCATCCTCAAACACTTCTACCAACTCCAATTAGACCCCACCACCCAGAACATCTTCCACTCCCCACTTCTCTCTCCCTTCCTCAAGGACCATTCCCTTCGCCACTCCTTAGTTCGCACTACACTCCCCACCAACCACTCCAACCCACCCGGTACCTTCCCCTGTAACTGTAAAAGATGCAACACCTGCCCATACACCACCTCCCTCACCTCCATTCAGGGCCCTAAACAGTCCTTCCGGGTGAGACAGAGCTTCACCTGCATCTCCTCCAACCTAGTCTACTGCATCCGGTGCTCCCGATGTGATCTTCTCTATGTCGGTGAGACCAAACGTAGACCAGGTGACCATTTCGCTGAGTATCTCCGTCTGGCCCATAACGGCCAAGCTAACCTCCTGGTCACCGCCCATTTAAACCCCCCACCCCACTTCCCCTCCGACATGTCTGTCCTCGGCCTCCTTCAGTGTCGCAGCGACTTGGAATGCAAAGTTGAGGAACAACACCTTATCTTCCGCCAGGGCACCCTACAGCCCAGAGGACTCAACATTGAGTTCTCTAATTTCAAATAACCTTCCCACCCATCCCCTGGCTTCCCTTTCCAGCCCCCACCTCCTTTCCCTTCCATTCCACCTTCTGACCCTCCCTTCCAGCCACCAAGCGGATTTATCCCTCCCATCGATCAACCAGTGTCCACTTATCACCATCATTCTGCCTTCATCCCCTCCCCTCCCTTTATCTACAGCTCCCGCTACCCCCACATCCAGCCCTGAAGAAGGGTAATACCCCCAAAACATTGACTGCTCCTTTCCTCCAGATGCTGCCTGGCCTGCTGTGTTCTTTCAGCCTCCTGTTTGTCTATATAATATGTACACTGTCTGCTGGTTTCCTACACAATAAGAGCGACTGGACTCCAAAGGCTGTACGCACGCAAGGTTTACTTTCCTTTTTAATTCCCATTTGCTGTGATTGTGGTCTTACACCGGATCTACTCAAAAAGCAAAGCTCATGTTACAGTGATTTTCGAAGATGTGTCATGCAGTACTCATAATGAACTGAAGGAGATGGGCTCTCTCTTGTGTAAACGTCTCGCTGCATACTTCAGAGGGCCTGTGTGTGACCAACCCACAGCTCTGCATGGCTCCTGCTCAACTGCTGAGGTGCCTGGAAGCACTGTCATCCCCGCTGCTGACTTCAAAGAATCAAACAATATAAAATGACCTTTAATTAAATGGTGCTGTAGCGTCACTGCTGAGCCACCTAAGCTTGTACAGTTCATATCTAGGGAACAGCCACATTGTTAGAAATCAAGGATATTATTGTAAATTTGCAGAGAGTGTTACAAGTGTGATTTGCCTTGCTCTCCTGAATGGTTACAAAAACAGAGATCTATACACATACACAATTTTGCTCAGGGACACCAAGAGAAAAGGAATTCACGAAAAATCCCTGGAACATAAAGGGGGCCTTAAGGAACATAGACAGAATAGGAAGCACAGGCAGAGAGGGTGCACAGGCACAGGCAGAGGAGGAATATAGAAGAAAGAAAGAACAAGTAGAGGGAGATGACAGGAAGACGTGGGACAGGAAGGTGGAGAGCACAGGTAGAGGCAGAGAATCAGAAGATTAAGTGAATAAGGAGAGGGGGGAGCATGGTCGGAAGGGCAGAATAGGCAGAAGGGAGCACAAATGTACTTTGATATGGACATTATCACTGGGCAGGCTAAGCTAGATTATAAAGAACTGTACAGCACAGGAACAGACCCTTCAGCCCTCCAGACCTGTACTGACACATGATGCTATTCTCCAATAAAAACCTTTTGCCTCTACCTCTATTCCCTGCCTATTCATATATCTACTAAAATGTCACTTAAACCTTGCTATTGTATCTGCTTCTACCACTCCCTCTGGCAGCACATTCCAGGCACTTAGCACTCTCTCTGTAAAAAAACTCATCTCGCACATCTCCTTTAAACTTTCCTCCTGTCACATCAAACCTATGTCCCCTAGTAATTAACATTTCCATCCCGGAAAAAAGACTCCGGCTATTCATTCTGTCCACGCATTTCATCATTTTGTAAAATTCCATCAGGCCTCTGCCATTCAAGTGAAAACAAATCAAGTTTGTCCAATTCTTTTCCTGTAGCTAACGCCTCCAAATCAGGCAGTATCCTGGTCAATTGTTTCTGTACCCTCTCCCAAGCTTGCACAGCCTTCTGGCAGTGTGGAGACCAGAACTGTATGCAGTATGTGACCTAACTAAAGTTCTGTTATGCCATCGAATAACCTCAGTTTCATGACCTACCAAAAGGTGAAAATATGACATGGAGACTGGAAGAGTGGAGCTGGGTGGAGAATCACACCCTGATTATCTCACAAGCAATACTTTCCTGCAGCCACTGAACTGTCAGGTAGTTACTCAGCAAGGCATTTACATTGCAGATATTAGCTCCAGAACCTGAACACCATCCACTGAGTAAGCAGAGCTTTCTGTATGACACTGGCACTTTTTGTATTGACTTTATGAATTTCAACCTTATTCTTTTCAGTTATGGAGCCCATTCAAGTTCAACTAAATGCACATTTAGGTGAGTGACATAGTGAGTTGACGGTATCCTTTCATTTCAGGAACTAGATTCCAATCCCAAGCTAAGAATTCTGCGTATTCAGACAAGCCAACTCCGTTCCCTTCATGCCACTAGGCCAAAGCACAGAACCATAAATAAGTTGGTGATGAATGGGGAATGTCACTTGGAGCCTCTAGGAACAAAGAGACTGGAAAAAAATCAGATAAGGCCCTGAAGCTGACACCATAACGTTATTGTTTGGTTGCCGTAGAGAGGGAGTGATGTTATGCCAAATCTGTTCATGAATGGAATGGGGAGATCTCAGTCCGTATAGTTACAGACACTGCAAGATAGAATCTTGCTGTGCCGTGTCTGTGCATGAGTGGAGGAATATTCCAGAACAAACATTCAACCTACGCTGGAGGCTCATGGCACTCAATGTGTGTCCACGAATATTAACTGTGGTCCAAGCAAGTTAAGAAACATATAAATGTAGGGGGAAGTGTCCACTTCCAGCTGTGTGAATTTGCACTTGTCATAAATCTCATTCAGCCTATTATTTGTAGAAAACGTTATGACTTTTCGTAGGACAAGCTGAGCACTTGTCAGAGTATTACCACAGTGTTACAGTTTCAGCAGATTTTATGTTCTCAGACTGCGAACTCTGCCAGTATAAACATTCCTGAAATGGCACAATGTCCCACAGACTACCACCCCTGCAAGCTCACCCAATGCCATACTCACCAATCATTGCTGAGGCCACCCGCTGTCGAGGGTCATAAGGACACTTCCCTTTTCCACACTCAGTCTGTTCATGATGAAGCACTAATTGTTCATTCTGTAGGGATGGGTGGGTGGGAAGGGGAAAGAGGGAGGGAGGGAGAGGAAATGAATGAAGAGTCAGGCACGGTGACATGAACCAGCACCATACAACCTTTTGTCATCCAGACCCCACCCTGAATAAAGAAGAGCATCTTTCAACACACTGTGCGGAAAGTTGCTGCTGTCCAGTACATACGTAGTGCTTTCATTTGTGAAAATAGACCATGGAAATTGGGATTATTCAGACAGAGGTTAATGCACTCCCTGCATGTTTGTCTAACAGACTTGAATCAAATTCTTCCCTCAGAAAGTTCACCATCTGTGGTAAACTGGTGCATGGTAATTCAGTACAAACACACCCAGCATTAGTCTGAGACCACCATTCATTGGGATTTGCATCCTGTGATTCACAATATTATACTCCTTTCTTCACCTTTCTTTCTTCACCTTAAAAATATATAAGTCCCACGTATTTAAACTGATTTGATTTCTCCTACTCTTTTCATCAGAAATCTCATTCTGAACAATTTCCAAGACTTCAGTCTCGGCTGAGAGCAGAGTTTCAGATCACAGCCCCCACTGTGGTCTCCCTGCTGTTTGCACATGGCTGTTGCATCCCAAAAAAGACAAGTGCTTAGCAAAATATTCTGACAGCAGAGCCAGTTTGGTCCAAGTGGTGGCTGCAAATATCATTATTGTCTCTTTATATTACAGAATAATTCAATTTAATACAGAGTCATACAGCACAGAAACGGACCCTTCAGTCCAACCCATCCGAGTCCCATTTGCTAGCATTTGGCCCATATCTGTCGAAACCTTCCCTATTCATATACCCATCCAGGTGCCTTTTAAATGTTATAATTGTACCAGCCTCCACCACTTCCTCTGGCAGCTTGTTCTGTACACACCCCACCCTCTGCAAGAAAATGTTACCCCTCAGGTCCTTTTTAAATCCTCCCCCTCTCACCTTAAACCTATGCCCTCTTGTCTTGGACTCCCCCCACCCCAGGAAAAAGACCTTGGCGATTCACCCTATCCATGGCCCTCATGATTATATAAACCCATACAGGGTCACCCCTCAGCCTCCGACACTCCAGGGAAAACTGCCCCTGCCTATTCAGCCTCTCTCTATAACTCAAACACTCCAGACCAGGCAACGTCCTTGTAAATTTCTTCTGCATCCTCTCAAGTTTAACTATATCATTCCTATACAAGGGCAACCAGAATTGTACTCTGTATTCCAAAAGGGGCCTCATCAATGTCTTGTACAACCGCAACATGATGTCCCAACTCCTATTCTCAATGTTCTGAACAATGAAGGCAGAATGCTAAACACCTTCTTCACCATTGTGTCTACCTGTGATGCCAGTTTCAAGGAACTTAAAGAATGGGTTCAAATACTTCTCTTTTGCTGTTGCTTCCTCATATTTTTCAACAACATTCAATCACATCAACCCAATGTATCATGTAACTTTTTAAATGTTTTTTTCTTGCAGTGAGAACTTATACTATGCAAACTACTGCACACACTGCTAATGGCTTTTCATGCTATTGCAGCAATATTACACTGCTGTTTTCCATGGATTTTTCAAAGCCTTCAGAACTATGGCTCACTAAAAGGTCAACACCATTTCTAGCTAATAATTTAACAGCCCTTTCTATCTCATTACTTTTAAAGGGTGTAAGGACTTTGAGAACTATTGCCTGTGCCCATTTCCTAACTGGTTGACTCTTCACATCAATCATTGTTTTCCCAAGTTATTTTTCACATCAAGAGGCACTTGTCAAAACATAGCAGTATCCATATCATGGCTGCCTTGTTGAATACTTTCCTCTCCTGAAAACCACTAAAAACTTACTAAAGCCTGCAAATAACAGACTCCCACTAACTGCCTACAACTTCGGACCACGTACTGCCGCATTTCTCACCAAACTGTGGTGATTACAGTGTACTTCAACATGCAGGGATGATAAACAATTGAGTATGACCTTGGGACCTTCCAAAATGCATTAAGACCAATGAACTTTCAAACTATCTTCTCTTTCTTAGGTAGTTCCTCGGGATTGAGGATGTAATTGCATTGGAGGCAGTTTCGAGAAAGCTCATTAGATTCAATCAATCCAGTGATGAAAGACCTGTCTTATGAAGAGAGCTTGAGCAGTTTAAGCCTGTGCTTGCTAGAGTTTAGAAGAATGAGAGATCTAATTGAGGTATAAAGGATACAAAAGGGGATTGACAAAGTAGATGCACAAAGGATGTTTCCTCATGTGGGGCAATCTAGAATGAAAGGTCATAGCTTTAGGCTAAAGGGTGGCAGATTTAAAACGGAGGTAAGGAGAAATTACTTCTTTCGAAGGGTCACCAGTGTAGTAGACACCAGGATAATGAATACATTTGAGGAGGAAATAGATTTTTAATTCATAATGGGTTGAACAGTTATGGAGAGCGGGCAGGAAAGAGGAGTTGAAGATGAGAGGAGATCAGCCATGATCATATCAAATGGTGGAACAGTCCCAAGGGACTGAGTTGCTTACTCCTGCTCCTCGTTTTGATGTTTCCACTCTGGTTTGATCGGTTTTAATATCACTGAAAATCCCAATCCCGGATCTGAAGATTCTGCCACTTGCAACCCAGGTATTGATTAAAGACTCGAGGAGATGGGTTACTTGAATAGTTGTGCTCTCCGTCTGATGCCCCAGGCTCATCTCTCCATATTCTGCATGAAGACTGTTGATCTGCTCAGCGCTTTTCACAAATGGACCCTCTCCATTCTAGTCAGTCACAAGCCAGGGTCTCCCATACATGGCAGGGAAAGCTCAACTCTTCAGTGACACTTTGAGGACATCCCTAAAGTATTTCCATTGTCCTCTTGGGAGTGTCCTGTTACGACTGTACTACGAGTCGAGCAATTGGTTGTGAAGTCTGATGTCAGGCCTACTCCACTTAGCAGAACAAGGTTTATGTGATGAGTGCCTCAACACTGGGCAAGTTGATTTGGAAGAGGACGCTGCTGTTGGATATTGAAGCGTAGTCACTGTTGTAATATAGGAAATGCAGCACCCAATTGGCACACGGCAAGCTCCCACCAACTGCAACATGACAATGACCAGATAATACATTTTGGTATACTGGTTAGGGAATGAATATTGGTCAGGAGAATTCCCCTACTTTGAACAATGCCATGGGATTATTTACCCGAGAAGGGAAAGGAGACCTCCACTTAATGTCTCATCAAAAGTAATGAATGGTATTGGATGGTCGGCCTCAATTTTGTGATCAGCTCTCAAATGGGATTTGAACCCTGACTTATACTAATCAATATGAATATGCTGCGGAGGAGGGATTTTCACTACCTCCCCACAAAGGAATGGAGTGGGTTGTAGTGGCAACGCTTAGCAATCATTTACTCTGGCTACTATTCATTCCTCTGCCATCGCCAAAACAGATGATATTATAATTCATCTAATTGCTGTACACAAACGTGCTGCTACATTTCAACAATGCCTTCGCTCAAAAGGAAGGGCCTGTACCGTCAGAACCGCTAAGTAATTCTGTTCACACACTGCCGTTTTGGGGGTACATTTTCACAAAGCACTGTGCACACTGAGAACATAATGGGGACTTGAGATCACTCCCTAGGATGCACTGAATCTGTAAGAATGATGTAGGAACGTAGAATATAGGGACAGGAGTCGGCAATTCAGCTCTTTAAGCCTGCTCCATCATTCAATATGATGATGGTTGATCATCCAAATCAGTAATCTGTTCCCACTCTCTCCTCCATATCCTTTGATCCCTTTAGCCCTAGGAACTCTATCCAACTCCTTCTTGAAAGGAACTTTGGCCTCAAACTTTGGTTTTCTGTAGCAGAAAATTCCACAGGCTCACCACTCTCTGGGTGAAGAAATTTCTCCTCATTTCAGTCCTTGGACTATGACTGTGTCTGGGCATAAATAGGGACGTAATGAAAGCCATTAATGACCTATACATGAATTTTACTGACTAAGATTTCTGGTCAGTGACAGTTAATGTGGCACTTTCCAGAAAGAAAATGGTAATAACGGCCAGCCATGCAAGGGTTAAAATGGGAACACTGCCCCAGAGGAGCCCCTCTCAGGAACACTTTCTGCAAACACATGCACTGAGCATGCTCCTTTCCCATTCCGGCTCGTGTTGCTTCTTTCTAAAGGAACGAATACTGTCCTGCAACTGGGACATTCAAATATGCAAAATTACTGGACTCGTCTGATGTTGCCCTCTTGCACATCCCAAATTCTTTCACTCCGCCACTGGTGACATTGTCTTCAGCTGCCTAAATCGTAAATGTTTGGGATTCCCTCCTCGAATGTCTCCTCCTTCCTCTCACACTCTCTCTAGCTCCTCTGTTAGCTAAAATTGGACCCAGCTTTTGGTCATCTGATCTACAATTGTCTTAAATGGTTCAGTGTCAATTTCTGTCTTGATTGCTCTTCTGAGACACTATTTCACTATGTTAAAGATGCTATATAAATGCAAAGGTTTGTCGTTGTTGCAGCTTTTTGGTTGCCTTGAAAGAACAGCCACACAATGTGGTAACACACAGCTCCTTTACTGAATAGCTCACAGTTCTCTTGCAGCTTTATGTGACAGATGGTAAAGGAGTCAATGTGACATTAAATGGAATTGAACCTCATGTATGTTACTGGTGTTAGGGCCTTGCCTTTGGGGAATGTGAAAGTTTTGTGTGCCATGTGTAATGTCAGCACGGCAAGGCAGCCGACTGTGTAGTGTAAATGACGCCATCATCCAGGATTGCTCATCCATTGCCAAAATGGCAGTTGGTTTGAACCTTGACCCGAGCAACATCTAGCTGCTGGTGTGACATTATGCAGTACACCCTGGGAACTGCCTTTGCTGGTTAGCAAGATTTAATGTTTTCTATTATTAAATGCTTATTTGATAACTAATCTCTCTTCATCCCCCACAACCTATCCCTATGATAAGGGCTTCTCCTCAAATTTGCAGGAGTTAAAACAAATCCGTTTCTGCTGCCCATTTAGAATGCCCCAAGCAAGATCTCCTGCCAAAGTCTCCTGAAAGCAACGGCTCACATTTGGGATTAAGTTCCTCTGTGGCACTCTTGTCCCTTATCCATAATCACGGGCCAAGGCAGTGAGGGTTAATGGAACAATGAAGCAAGATTAACTGCTTCAATACCGAACAATCCGACAAATAACTATTAGGTGTAGAAGGGAATGCGGAAAGGGTTTGATGAATTAGGCTCTTGTGGCTCATTGCAAAGACTTTTTACTTTTATCTTTCTGCATCTCAAAATGGGAAAAGGAAAAGGTGCTAAAAATTAAGGATTGAGGAAAGGATTACTGCATGTTTTAACAGCAAGTTACCCAACCTGCTCTGTCTGTGCTGTTTACACTGCTGTTTGTTCAAGCGATAGAGGAGGTTACTACAGATCAGCTGGAGCCAGGGGGCATGGACGAAGGGAGATTCCACAGGCAACAAGTAGCTGATTGGTCTGTGGAGATGGTGACCAGAGGTTGATGACACAGGCCTTCTGCCCGCCAACAGCTATGTGATTGGCTCCCAGGGAGCTAGACAGCTTGTGGATGTGAGTGTTGGGACAGAAACTACTGATCCTCTCAAAAGGAACATCTGTCTTTTTTCTCTGCAGTATGAAAGCCTGAGCAAAGCCAGTTTACTTGCCACATCAGTTGCTGAAAGCTGTGACTATTAACCAACAAGTGAGAGACATTATAAGTGTGAAGCAGTCATCCTGCACTTCCTGCAAGTTCCTGGAGATGGAAGATCGAGGAGCAGCAAGACCTGACAAATGAAAAGGGATCATCTCAGTGAACTCTGTGGAGAAGGATCAATTAACTGTCTTCCCAGCCTTTCCCTCTGTTCATGACACTCAGTTGTTTTTTCGTCTAAATGTGTGTGTAGATGGAGGGAGGGCATGCAGTGCTTATAAGGGGCTTAGTTGTAATAAATAGTAATTTTTGTTCAGTGCAGATACCTGGTCTGAGTTTTCTGTTAACCTGGGTCTAACAGACAGGTAAACTGGGAAATATTGCATACTTTGATACAATCTTTAACTTTTGTGACAACACTGGGAATACTGGAGCTTGGTTTTCACTGTCCCAGTGAGGCACAGTAAGCATAAACATTCACACAGATATGTACATTCTATATAACTTCATATAATTTTTAGCTTTATTTTAATACTTAGCTCTGTTTCCCCCTGTCATCTTGTAACTGCTGGAACTGTTGGTAACGGCAATGTTATCTATGTACCTCAGATCAAGTAAACCAGTCACCAGGGGGCAAGCTTTAGTCCCATTCAAATTGAAATGATTTTGCAGAATTTGAGGCTAGATTAAAAAATATGACTTTTTATTTTAAACCTGACCACAACTCCCTGCAAAAACGGGATAGTTTATTTGAAACAAATCGAGGCAAACACAAACATGAGTTAGCAAATGACATAAACATCCCAAAATCTATTCCATGATGAAGAAATATCATCAGTCACACACTCACATAAACCCCCGCATATACACACAAAGCACAATGGAAAATGCACCGCACCACAGAACTTTTCAGGAGTTTCAGAACATTGAGCCTAAGTATTTGTAAAGTGGACAGATTCAAAGGTTAGCAATCTCTTTCATGTCTGTCTGAGATTCAAATGAAGGGAACAAATGCAGCAAACTCAGGTTTCTTCTGTTTAATGCTGAAAGAAGGGGTAAATTATCAAGTAGTGAACCTCTTGTAATTCATGTAAACGGGCAACTTTGGGACAGCAGATTAATGAGGATATTTTCTTACCGGTTTACGAGAGTCACAAAGGTATTTTGTAAACGTAAACAGATGAACTCAATTCCACCTCTTTACAGTGTCTTAAATTGCACAAGTCTAGACGGAGTTTGCTCTCAGAAAAATGCAGCCCCAGAAGTTAGCAGTGCACTAACAACAGACTGCTAGAGTTTGATGCCATTAATCAGGCCTTCATTACAGTTTAAAATGCAGAAGGAGGAGAGGTACACCATCAGAGATAACACAGTGTGGAGCTGGAGGAACACAGGAGGCCAGGCAGCATCAGAGGAGCAGGAAAGCTGACGTTTCGTATCAGGACCCCAGAAGGGGTCAGCTTTCCTGTTCCTCTGATGCTGCCTGCCCTGCTGTGTTCCTCCAGCTCCACACTGTGTTATCTCTGACTCCAGCATCAGCAGTTCTTACTATCTCTGAGGTACACCATCAGGTTGGGTTTGCGACTTGCTCAATGTCCTTGTGAGCTTTCTTTGTGGTGGTTGGTTATGTGCTTCTTCAGCTTGTGGTCAGAGAAGTTGGGAACTCCCACTGGCCCCACCCCAGTGAGGAAAAGAATCCTCACAAAATTTACTTTCCAAATAAAACTTGGCGTAGTAAGTCTTCAATTACAATTATGGGTTGCATACTGCAGCATGAATCATTTTAGGAAAAAAAAGATAATTAGACATATGTTTTTAGAGAATGTGATGCTTTGTGGATTTATCTTGTGTTTGTAAACCAAAGACAAGGGCAACAAACGTTAGACATGTGTTCTGGGATATGATATAGTGCTCTGTGGACAGGATGTAGACAAAATAACTACAAACAAACTGGAAGAAAACAGCAATTAATGCATTGCTCTTGAAGTACTTTTTCTTGGATCTATCGGGAAAGTTCACAAGAAATACCAAAGTATTTGGGAAAACAGTTTGCATTCTTCCCTTTTACTTGGATATTCTTGTGAATTGCCCTTGTGAGCAATACAAAAAGCACCTTTTTTCAGCAACGCTCTTCACAACCAAATGAATCTTTGGTGTGTTAGCTCATGAAGGTCTTTTTGGAATGGCTCTTTGTGCAGTTACTGAATGGCAGGAGGGCTGGTTTTCATGGGCGTGCAAATGTCTTCAGAGTTAAGACTCATCGTGAGAAAGAGTTCCCACAAGGCCCAAAGCAGGGATAGTCTTGTGTATCAACTTCAGCTGCCAAAGGTCCTGTCAGCCCCTCAGACTTGCCAGCAGATTACCCAAGGGTAATCAGGTGGGGATCTGCAGGATTTTGACCAGAATTATCAATGATAGCAAACAAATCCACAGAGACATACAGCCTTTGTATAAACCATCTAAAGCCCTCAAGTAGATCTTGTAACACAACCCTCAAACACATTTACATACAATAGCCTAACCCCTCGATTAGATTTCAGTCAATAACTCATTACCGGGTATCATTATTGTGATTATATATAAACCATCCAAATCCTGACTACAACCCAATTAAATTGCTATATGTACACCATCCTGGAAACCAATTATTTCTACAAAGCATAAACACCATGTCTATCTTCCACTAAACATTAAACACTTACTGCACAATCCATCATGAGCTCATGTGGTATAGTGATAATATCCCTGCCTGTAGCCCGAAGGTCTGGGTTCAAGTCCCACCTCTGCCAGAAATGTGTCAAAAAATGTTGATTCAAAATACTTGTCGATAATTCACAGGCCAAAACTAATGATCTGGGGACATGGGTTCAAATGACCAATTCTAGTTAGTTCCACACAACGGTGCTACTCCTGTAGGCCTAAGAGAGGCAATCTTAGTCAAACAAGATTTTTGGGAGACTTGAAAGGGTAGATGCAGATCGATTGTTTCTCCTTGTGGGAGGGTCTAGGACCAAAGGGCATAATCTGAGAGTATGAAATGAGGAATTTCTTCTCTCAGTGTTGTGAATCTGTAGAATTCTTTAGTATAGAGGTTGTGTCTGAAATAACATTAAACACTAAGAAAGGCAGACTTTTAATCAGTAAGAAATCAAGGATTATGGGGGAAAGCAGGAAAGTGGAGTTGAGGATTATCAGATCAACTATAATCCCATTGAATGGCAGAAAAGACTCAATGGGCTGAATGGCCTACTTCTGTATTTATATTTATGAATCTTCCTATGGAATTTGACATTGGATTCAATCAATATATAATCTCTAGTGAATAGTAAATCCATCTAAATTAAATAATGGCTTAGTTGAGGACTGGTTTGAAGGAGGAATCAGACAAAATCAAAGTTTACAGAAACACTACCATGTTTAATTCAAACTTCATCCTGTGCCCCATTAATTGATGAATATATAATTCGATTTCTGAAATCTTACTTCTGTTGTTGCACCTGTTTATGGGGATGGAAGGGATGATATAATTCATGTTCCACAAATCATCTAGTAAAATCCTAGAATCTTTTTCTTTGATGAGTCCGAGGTGTTTCAGGGTGTTTTACAGCATGGCAGAGGGCAGGCCGGCTGAAATTAGGTCATACTGCCTGAAATATCCCGGGTAATGGAAAGACAATGACATCTCCAACTTACCCAAGTCACCCGTCTCTGCTCCTTCCCGCTGTGGTCTGTGACTGGACTTTACAAGCAACATGACTCAGAACATGTGGTGCAAGAGTTTCAGTTCAAGGAAACCAGTCATGGTTTTTTTTTTAAAATAAACTGTACATCTTTCGAGAAGTACATGGTTTGAAACATGGTTGAGGTCTACAGCAGCAACTCAGTGCATAACAGAAATTGAGCTTTGCCTCTTTTCCATGTCCTGCCCTAGACACCAAAGTTGGTGGTATAGTGGACAGTGAAGAAGATTATCTAAGGTTACAAAGAGATCTCAATCAATTGGGTCAATGGGCTGAGGACTGGCAGATGGAATTTAATTTGGATAAATGCGAGGTATTGCGTTTTGGTAAAACAAACAAGGGCAGGATTTATACTGTTAATGCTGCAGAAGAGAGAGATTTCGGGGTTCAGGCACATAATTTTTTGAAATTTGCGTCACTGGTAGACAGGGTGGTTAAGAAGGTGTTTAGTACGCTTGCCTTCATTGCTCAGACCATTGAGTATAGGAGTTGGGATGTTATATTGAGGTTGTACAGGATGTTGGTGAGGTCTCTTCTGGAGTACTGTATTCAGTTCTGGTCGCCCTGTCATAGGAAGGATATTATTAAGCTGTAAAGGATTCAGAAAAGATTTACCAGGATGTTGCCGGGAATGGAGGGTTTGAGATATAAAAATAGGCTGGAAAGGCTGAGACTTTTTTTTTAACTGGAGCATAGGAGATTGAAGGGTGACCTTATCGAGGTTTATAAAATCATGAGGGGCATAGATAAAGTGAATGACAAGAGTCTTTTCCCTAGGATGAGGGAGTTCAAAACTATGGGGAATATTTTTAAGGCGAGAGGAGAAAGATTTAAAAAGGACGAGAGTTTAGTTTGGTCGGCACAGACTGGTTGGACCAAAGGGTCTGTTTCCAAGCTGTATGACTCATGCAAGGGGTAATCTCAGTGTGATCACTGACTAATTTCCATTTTTCTCGTTTCCCAAACACCCAAAACACCGCCCTCCACCAGCTTGTAGGCAACGACAGCTGGTGTACGGCCCCTATCCAGTTGATATCAATAGTCTTATCTCTAAGCAGGGATTAATATAGTTTCTGGAAACCTCAGTTGCGCACAGAGTGAGCTGCTGTTACACCCAATGAGCTATCAGAGAGCGTAAAGTTTTCTAAAAGTTTTAACGAGAAACAGATGGAATGATGAGGTGGAAAGGAAATTCAGTCTGCAGAATGAAACTTTCCTGCGAGAAGTGTGCGTTCGTGTTAAATTGTTTTCAGAATTTAATGACATAATGAGTTGGATTATTAAATAGGGTGCCTTCCATTAAAATCCATATTGAAGTAATATTAACATTAAATAAATTGTATGCCCAATTAAACCTACCAGATGCTACAGATAATACACGGAATTAAATTCTTTCTTAATCTGTTATCTCAAACATACATATGGAATCAACATCTTATAATGGAATCTCTGCATGACCCCAGGATTGTTCTGTTTTTTTCCCAGTCTGTTTCCCCAGGAGGGAAGTAGAATGCGTTAGCAAATATCCTCAATACAGCTTTAGCTGCACACGTCTTGTAGTTGAGAACATAGCTATAACACTCTTGTTGTTGCTTTGCCTCAGCTCATGTGTATGCCCATTTGTCACTGGAGCACTGTGGTCTGAATTTACATTGGGGGAGAAAAAAGGGGACAAAGCATTCTGTTGCCAGCTTCTCCAACCTATGATGGATCCTATACTAACTCTGCAAATATTCCTGGCACCTGTCATGTATGCATTTCTTTAGACTGATGTTGACAACCAATTGTACTACTTTGGCTAGTCAGTTGTAATCTATCCAAATAAGTAAGGAAAAAAGGGTTGTGTCACTCATTAGGACTCCAATCACATAATTTGACTCAAAAAAACATTCTTTGTTTGCATGTGCCTCTGAACAAGAAATCTTCTGCACATGCCTGACTGTGTTTGCAATCTGTAGTGCCCTTGCTGGTCATAAATGTCATTGCTTTTTCAAGCCTCCTACGTATTGACAGCTCAGCAGACATGTCGTAATGAAACAGACAGGCATGTTGGATACAGTCTCATAGGACACTTTAACTTCTTCTGAATTAACAAAACATCATTCTCAAACTTTCTCTTGGTCCAGTTTGAACAATTTAAACACCGGCTTTCGTTCAGTAAACCAGTCAGAACATCAGGAACTCTGACTTAAAATTGCGGTGAAATTTTGGTGAAGGCTTGAATACAATGAAGAAAACATTACCATAAAAGGTAAATTGTAGCAAAATGACTTAATTCAATTGAGTCCTAAACATTGTCAGCAGAGGTTGGAGTATGTTGGGAGCTGATAGTTTGTTGGCTAAAGCATGCTGGGGTTGGGCAAAGGCAGCAGGACCACTACTATGGCACATTCAGAACAAAAAAAAAACTTGCATTACTATAACGCCTAAGGATACTATACATCCTAAGGATATTCCGAATCTCAAATATCGCCAATGAAGTAGTTTCTGAATTACAGTCACTGCTGTAAGGTAGGAACCACAACAGCAAGCTCACAAAAAGATCAGAATGATAATGACGAGAAACTCTGACTGTATGATGTTATATGAAGCTTATACATTGACTAGGTCACCGGGGAGAACAGATCATCTACTCATGTTCATTGTAAATCCATTGTCCTCTCACAGCTACTTAGACTACACTTCCTAAGGACACAATCCCATTCTCCAGGTTTCTCCATTTCTGTCAGGTCTGTTCAGATGATGCCACCTTCCACCGTGGTCCTTCCAACTTGTCTCCTTTTCCCTCAACTGAGGATTCCCCTATAGAGTCGTGGTCAGGGCACCCAGCTCTGTCTGATCCATTTCTCCCACTTCTGTCCTCATCCCTTCCCATCCCTCCCATAACCATGATAGGGTTCCTCTTCTGAAGAAGGGTCACTGAATTCTAAATGTTAACTCTGCGTTTTCTCCACAGATGCTGCCAGACCTGCTGAGTTTCTCCAGCAATTTGTGTTTTTGTTTGTTTCAGATCCCCAGTATCGGCAGCCTTTTGTTTTATTTTAGGGTTCCACTTGCCCTCACTTTCCACTACAACAGTCTCCATTATGAAAGGATCATTCTCCCTCATTTCCGCCACCTCCAGCATCAAACTTGTCAACTCCTCCCCCCCACCAGTCTGTATTCTGAAGAAACCATTCCCTCCAAGATTACCTGATCCACTCCTCTATGACCCTCAACACCTTCCCATGCAATCATACGAGATCATAGAATCCGTACAGTGTGGAAGCAGGCTATTCGACTCATCGAGTCCACACCAACCCTCTTTAAAGCATCCCACCCAGACACAACCCCCCTACCCTATCTCTGTAACCGTGCTTTGCCCATGGCTAATCCACCCAACCTACGCATCCCTAGACAATACAGGCTATTTAGCATGGCCAATCCACCTAACCTGCACATCTTTAGACTGTGGGAAGAAACCAGAGTACCTGAAGGAAACCAATGCAGACGTGAGGAGAATGTGCAAACTCTACAGACTGTCACCCAAGGCTGGAATTGAAACTGGGTGCTTGGCGCTGTGAGGCAGCAGTGCTAACCACTGAGCCACCATGCTGCCCCAAGATGCACCTCTCACTCTTTGACCTTTTCTATCTCTTCCTTGACCAAGGCCTCAAATACTCCAGGTGAAGCAGTGATTTACTTGCACTTGTTTCAGTCTAGTTGCCTGTATTTGCAGCCATCATGCAGCCTCCTCTATGCTGGGGAGGCAAAACCTGGATCACCTCCACTCAATCCATAAGCAAGATCATTGTGGTCACTCGCCATTTCAATACACCATCTTGCTCTCATGCTCACAATTCTTTCCCAGGCCTGCTGCAGGATCCCAGTGAAGCTCAACGCAAGCTGAAAGAACAGCATCCCATTTTACTATCAATAGCCACTTCCCAGACATATTATAACCTTCCCGACTCAACATTGAGTTCAACCATGAGCTTTCCCCTCCATTTTGTTATATTTTTATCCCCCAAGTGTCTGTACCTAGATTTTCATGTTTTTTTTTTCAGAAAAGCTCATCTTCATTTTGTTATTAGTATCTAGTCTTGATCAATGCTTTGTTTTCTCTACAACCTTATGTGTTCCTTTGCCTTTTGTTCAATGATACATTTGAGCTGTACTCTTTCACTTTTCATTAACCAACCCTTCTGTATCACTTGCCCTTCTCCCCCCTTTCTCAACAGCAATAAAGCCCACCAACATTCCACCTCTCTTCAGTTCCAAGAAAGAGTTGCTTCGGGCTTTGAACATAAACATCGTTTCTCTGTCCACAGATGCTGCCAGATCAGCTGAGTTTCTGAGGTTTTTTGCTTTATTGTGGGCATCACTGGCTGGAGCAGTATTTATTGCCCATCTCTAATGGAGAGCAATTAAAGATCAACCTCATTGCTGTGGGTCTGGAGTCACATGTAGACCAGACCAGGTCAGGATGGTAGTTTCCTTCCCTAAAAGGCATTACTGAACCAGATGGGGTTTTCTGACAATCAACAATGGGTTCATGGTTATCATTGGAATCTTAATTCCAGATTTTTATTGAATTCAAATTCCACCATCCGCCGTGGTGGGATTTGAATCCAGGTCCCTGTTTTTAGTTTTTATTTCAGATCTGCGGCATTTGTTTTCTTTGAATTAGCACCATGGAATCCTTCGCATCCACTGGAAAGACAAGGCAGAGCCAGGGTCGAATGGCCCATGTCAAACACAACACCTCTAACAATGTAGCATTCTTTCAGTAAGTTGGAGTGTTCGCCTCGATTTTACTGCAAACGCCTGCAGAATGAAGATTGAATTTGCAACCACATTACACACACAGTAATTTGGTTGTCCTCTAAGCCACGACCTACAATATCCCGTCCCAAATGAAGGAAAGTGAGCATGCGTTACCTTCAATCATTCCCTTTTCTTTTCAGAGGAGTGAAAACATTGGTCAATAAATAAAACAAAAGTCTCAATAGGAACTAGGATGGTTGACCAGGAATAAACTGTTGGAAGGGATGGATTATTGCTGCAATTGAAAGGGTATGTTATTTTTCATCAAACAATCAGAACACAATTTGAGCTCTATACTCAAAAGATATTCAGGCATCATCTGATGGGGCAGGAAAGGTGGACATGCTGGAGTTAGACATAATTTGCCTTCACATCCAAAAGCACTTTGCAAACTGCAATGGTGTAAACAGTCTCAAGACAGATACACAACAATAATTTGCATTTGTATCACACCTCCAAAGTCGTAAAATGTCCCCCACGCATTTCATAAGGGTGTTATCAGACAAAATCTGGGGCGGAGCCACAGATGGAGATACCAATGAAGATGAGCAAAAGGTCAAGGAAAGTTGTTCAGTTTAAAAAGTGTCTTGAAGAAAGACAGGGTGGAATGTCCTGTAATGATTTTTGGAGAGGCAGTGATCTAGTGGTAATGTTACTGGGCTGGTAATCCAGAGCCCCAGGCTAATGTTCTGAGTTTGAATCCCACCAGATGGTGAAATTTGAATCCAAGAAAATCTGCAATAAAAAGCTAGCTTAAGTGGTGATCATTAGTCTGTAGATTGCTGTAAAAACGCATCTGGCTCGCTAATGCCTTCAAGGCAAATCCTTACCTGAACTAGCCTACTAGTGACTCTAGACACGCAGCAGTGTTGACTCTAGGTAATTAAGGATGGGAAATAAATGCTGCCTAGCCAATGATGCCTGCATCCAGTGACCTAAATGGAAAGAGAAAGCAGCTGATAGACACGGATCTGTTTCCCTTTGCTTCCCCTCCACTGTCTCTCGGACAGTGGAGAATAGTTTCTGTCTCTTTACCCCTCCCTGGCACTACAATGAGTTGATGCTATTGGGCCATTCATTGCCTCGCACTTCTGACTCTCAGGGTGGTAGAACAGAAGAATTGCTGATTATTTCTCCCTTTGGTTGTGCTCTAGGTTCACACCGCATCTGTAATGAAATCATGGATTCAGAACTGCACAGGCGCTCCACAATCAACACTGGCTTGGATCCTCTCACCAACCTCCAGTCAGAGCTGCCTTCGGTGCAACTGAGCACAACAGCTCAGTAAAGTGACCAGCTAAAATACTTCCCTGACACGATCACATCCTTTCCATTCAAGATATTCTCAATATGCTGACAGGTTAATCCATTATGAATTCCAGAGCCTCCCAGAAGTAGTCAGCTCCAATGGACTCTAGAGGTGGCTTTGAGTTGCAGGTGAGCCAGAAATGATAGGGTCAGTGAAAGTCAGTTTACAAGACCTGGCCTTTTATCACTTGTGGGGGCTGGACACAAGTGAGAAGGATGAATCATTGTTAAATGACCTACTTGACCAGATTGCACTTCATTTACTGGCTGCCAACGTTCTCATCAGTCTTCCCACTGAAAACCCGTTATATGTCTGACTTATTGTAGGAACAGAGTAGACCACTCAACTTCTCGAGCTGGTTCTACCATTCAATTTATCGTGCGATTTCTGACCTTGTCCATCCCAGTCCAACACTGGCACCTCCACATCAGGATGAGACAGATTAGATGCAGGGAGATAGTAAGAATTGCAGATGCTGGAGTCGGAGATAACACAGTGTGGAGGTGGAGGGACACAGCAGGCCAGGCAGCATCAGAGGAACAGGATGTTTCGGGTTGGGACCCTTCTTCAGAATTGGCTTCACAGTAGGGTTATAAGTCACTCAGAGATAGTAATTTCTGAAGAAGGGTCCTGACCTGGTTGCTGTGTTCCTCCAGCTCCACACTGTGTTATCTTAGACGTAGGGAGGATATTTTCTCTGGTTGGGTCACCAGGGGTCACAGGGTCAGGATTCAGGCCTGAGATGAGAAAAATTCCTCACTGAAAATGCAGGGAACCTGTGGAATTCTTCACCACAGAAGGTGATGGAGGCCACGTCACTGGATATATTCATTACAAAAAAAGTAAAGGCATTGTTGGGAGGCACAGTAAAGGAAGAATTTGGCATTGAGATAGAGGATCAGCCATGATCAGATTGAATGGTGGAGCAGGCTTAAGGGCTGAATGGCCTATTCCCGCTCCCAGTTTCTATAGTGAATGTGGGATATAGGGAGTGCCAAAATCTTAATTCGCCAAAAGCACCAAAACCCTTTGGTTTGCTCCTGGCAAGAGAGGACATTTCTTGATAGATTCGGATCCCAGGTCCATGTGATCTGATGTTATGCCATACGCATAAGACCCAGTTCCTATTCTTAGAGTAAAGGTGTAATTAACCATCTATTCCACCCATTTGTCTGGACTGTCAGATAAAATGTAAATTAAAATTGCCCACTTTCTTTCCTTGCCAGAGTTAGACATGTTCGGCCAACTAATGCTTGCGCTGTGCCAGCGTTTAAGACTGGGAAGGTCATGTCTTGTATCAATTAAATAGCTTGAACATGTACAGACTCACCTGGTATCTTGTGGTGCCCATGCCAGGTCATGGTATTGCCAATCTGCATCCTTCCTCACTCACCCCCACCATTTGTTTATTAAGGAAATATCCTCACCTTCCTCTACATCTACATATCTGTACTGCAATATGACATACACAGCCAAAGCAACCTTTCATTTTCGCTTTGATTCTCAAAATTGCCACTTGGCACCCTAAAGTTTCAAAGTTGAATGGATAATCAGCTGTCCACAGATGTTGGAACAGTGTATGAGGGATTAGCCCTGAGGAACTGATCTTTAAATTATTTTGACCTTTGATAGGTGATTTTCTTCTCTTCCCCCACCAGCTGAGCCAGCTCTTTACTGCAGAGGTCAAACAGGAGCCCTGATGTTACGTGTAGAAGGGCTATTCTGCCAGCAGATGTATCACAGTCAAGGCAAACCCTGCCCTCCCTTGATACCAAAGCATGAACATGTACAGCAGAATGTTCATGGGGACAATGCCATGAGTGATGACATTGGAAGGTGAGCAAATTTGATCAATGCCAGATAACGTCTGCAAAGTGGTCAGTTTATAAGCTGAGCAGAGGCCACCAAGGGTCCCTTGATAGCACCTTCCAAACCCGTGAACTCTACTCCTTTGAAAGACAAGGAAAAACACGGCAACACCACCTCCTGTAGACTCCCCTCCAAGCCACTCACCATCATGACTTGGAAATATATTGGTCATTCCTTTGACTGGGGGGGTGGGTCTGATTGGGCCGAATGGTCTGCTTGCACACTGTAGGGATTCTATGATCCTACTCTAAAATCCTGCTCCTCTCTGCCTAAAGATGCTTTGCGTTACCTTAAGCCCAGGGACTGCAACAGGCCAAAAGGGCAACTCAACACAGCCTTCTCCAGGGCAATTAGGAATTGACCACAGGTGCCAGTTTAACCAGCAACTTGTGCAATTGTCTGAGAAAGGACTATATATTTTTTAAAACATGTGGCCCAATCTTTTCAGACCTGGCTGAGAAGGGACAGAGTGTCAGCAGAGGATCAGCACTGCCCTCTGTCCCAGCTTCACTCAAGACAGGAACAGGTAAACCCAGGCAGATATGTGCGATTACCATGAAATTGGAGTAAATGCCCAGTCCCAGTCTAGCTTGAACTTGGCCTTACCAGCACCAGTCCCATGACCTGAAAGAATAAGAAAGAAAAGAGCCTGCACAGATCATTAACTCAGGCAGACACGAGACCTGGTCCTTTTCTGCCTTGTAAATACTGAATAATCTACCATAAAACAATGCTTGGAATACAGTTGCAGAGTCTGATGTTTCAGAAGCCTCTGTGTAGATGTTGCATTGCCAATTCTAAACAAGGAAATCACGGGCCAGGATGAAACCTGACAAAATTTAGGACCTCCCGAAACCAATTCAGACCCCAACACCGATCCATTAAAGAATGCCCAATCTGAGAAAACCTGCCTTCTGCTGGGACACACAGGTGCTGACAGATGGCTCTTTACTCAAATGGGGAGGGAGGATCAGATCCTCTAGTTGTATCTAGCAGGCCGCCATCCTAAAATCTCCCTGCATCCTGTTCACAGCCATGATCTCCATGAATAGAGGAGACAGCTCAAGGAGCTGAATGGCCTATTGCCACGTCTATGTTCCTACTATACTTTTCAAACCAAAATAGTACTTTAATAAACAGAGGGAAGAAGAGGACTCCTTTTCAAAAAAATATGAAGTGAATAATTATATCCTGGATTACACAGTCTGAAAGGTTGGTGAAAGCAGATTCAATGCTTTCTTTTGACAGCGAATTGGATCGATATTTGAAAAGGAATTATTTGCAGGAATATGAGGGGGCATTGGCCTAGAGGTAGTATCACTGAACTGTTAATCCAGAGAACCAGGTAATGTTCTGGGGACTCCATTTCAAATCTCACCGCAGCATTTAGTGGGATTTAAATTCAATTTTAAAAATTGCCATTAAGAGTCTAATGATGACCATGAATCCATTGTCAATTGTCGCTATCTGGTTCACTAATGTCCTTTAAGGAAAGAAACTGCTATCCTTACCTGGTCTGGCCTACATGTGACTCCACAGCCATTTGGCTGACTCCTAATTGCCCTCTAGATAGTTAGGGATGGACAATAAATGTGCGCATGAATAAACAAAAAAATGGCAACAAAAGGAGGGAGTGGCTAAACTTGAAAGAGCTGGCACAGGCACTAGGGCTGAATGACTTCCTTGTGTGATGTATTACCCTACGATTCTAAGAATTGTCTAAAGTGAACAGATTTGTTGTTGTTTGCCATCTTGGGCAGTGGTGTGTTACAAGGTTTCAAGCCAAAAATTGCCCGAATTGTTAGCTGTGGCTGAAATTAACGATCAGTTTAATTTCCATGACCTCCCCTGAAAGGAACGATGAAAGGTGCTATTGTAGACCACAGTACACACAACCATGATTGCAAGTTATTAACGCTTTGCGTATGGCAGCAGCAATTTTGCAACGAAACAGCAAACAAGGATGACCGATACCAGAGACTGATTACTAATAAGGGTTAAGTGGCACTCTATGCAGGGCAGTAGCAGAGCAAGGGGCCGAGGTCATGCAAAACAGTGAGTGGGAAACTGGGCCACATTACAAAGGGAATGGAAAACTCAAGTTGATGAACTCCGTGCTGTCTGAAACTGCTTAATGTTTTAATTATTTTCAAGCACAAGCATTTGAACTTCCTGGGAATTGGTGACTACATTTCAAAAGTACCCCATTGGTCAGACAGCACTTCAAGGTGGTTGTTAAAGGCACTATATAAATGCAACTCTTGCTCTCAAATTCACAGCAGCTCTAGGGAACAAAGGGCAGGAGAACTGAGCAGTCACAAAGCTGGACCTTCACCAAAGGGAAAATGATGCATAGGCCTGTAGGGGAGGTGATGCCTCTGGTGGGGGTTTGGAGGGGGTATCCTGGTAAGGAAGATTCCAATTTAAAGGAGGCTTTGAAGGACATTGCATCTCCTTTTCCACCCAAGCTAGCTGGTCTCCTGGACCTCCCATCATTTTAGGACCACCCGACACTTTGTCCACCGTCCCCCCCACCACCCCGATCAAACGGTGGCCATGCTGGGGGTAGGGTGAATCAGTGACAGGAAATGTACGGTCAGCGTTTTACCATGGTTCCCCAAATTTCTCCAGCGGGAGGACTGTAAAATTCTGCCCAAGGGCAAGTTACAGCGTTCCAACATGTGACACAAACTGTGGTATTCCATTCTGTGACCGTATCAGTGTCACCAAGCTCTGACAGACTGCATGGTGTTGCTTGGGGTATCCCCTGCACGGTACAGGAAAATTCATGGCATACTTCGGGATTGGGTGGTGCTAGCTATTCAAAAACAGCTGGTCATCCCATTGCAGCTCACGTTGACAGTCGGAATCAAACCAAAACACAGTGTGGTAAATGGCAATGTGCAGGAACTCGGAGCTGCTCCATCTGTCACTTTATTCACTGTTAACATGGAGAGGAAACACTTCAACTCAGACGGTTTCTTTACAACCAATTCAGACTGATCACTTCGGTATTTTATTTTATTTATTCATTCATGGGATGAGGGCATCGCTGGCTAGGCAGCATTTATTACCCATCCCTAATTGCCCAGAGGGCAGTGAAGAGTCAACCACATTGCTGTGGCTCCGGAGACACATGTAGGTCAAACCAGGTAAGGATTGCAGTTTCCTTCCCTAAAGGACATTAGTGAACCAGATGGGTTTTTCCTGACAATCGATTCACGGTCATCATTAGATTCTTAATTCCAGATATTTATTGAATTCAAATTCCACCATCTGCCACAGTGCGATTTGAAACCGGGTCCCCAGAACATTATCTGGGTCTCTGGATTAACAGTACAGCGATAATACCACTAGGCCATTGCCTCCCTGTTGTATTTAGTAACAGTGACACCTTGAAAGCAAGGGCATGCCAGAGATTTCGACCAGTGGAATATTCTGAGGAACGGTCACTGGACCTGAAATGTTTCTGATTTCTTTCCACAGAGGCTGCTGAGCTTTCTCGGCAACCTCTGTTTTTGAGAGTTGAATATTCTGGTTGGTGAGGTATGTGTGACAGGGAGTTTACTGTATTACAGCATTCTAAAGTTCGCAAAGTGACAGTATTAGTATTCTGCGAAACATGCTCGAATATTTTCATCAACTGAAGTTTGCTACCAGAATGTATGGGGTGGTAAGAGGCCAGTATCAGTTTCCTTGTGAATTAGAAATATGTCACTGAGACCCTGGTGTCAAAATCTCCATTGTTCAGGAGACCTCACTCTGCATTCCTTGTGCCCCTATAAAATGTGAATTAGTAACGCACTGTATCTACATTCTTCAGCTGACCTTTCAAGAACTGAGAAGAGGAGTTTGAGTGGTCAAAGCAAGGATAGCTGCTCGCATTTTACTCCCTGCCTTAAATTATTGTGATATATGCAGGCTGTCATTTCTCATCTGTCCCTCTATCCTTTTCCAGACATTTCCTCCAGTATCGATCATTGCAATGAGTTTACAGTCCATGTTTGCCTGCAATGCAAGAGCTTATTTCAATCATTAGAAGAAGATAATGTGAACTATTGGAGGAGGTCAACGCTTCACCAATGGCCAACCCTTATCTCGGCAGTAACTGGGAAATCTGTACAAAGTGAGTGGCCACACCACAACTACCAAAATCACATTTTCATAGCTGGGCTGCCAGTCTTTCCCGGTTATTCCAAGACTATATCATGATAATCAGGCTTCAATACAAACTATCCTTATTAGTCCTGTTTGTTCCTGGGGACTTATCCAAGGAATTCAGCACTCAGTGGGTTAAACTGTGATTCCCCAGGGACTGCTGTTTGCCAGAGCTGCAAGTTAACCTTCCTTGTAAAACCTATATCTCACATGGTAAGATCAATGGTGTTAGGGCCCCCTCAGCTTGATCTTGCCTTCCCTGTAACTAGGGGCACGAACCTTTCCAAGACCCTATCAAACACTATATATAGCACTAATTAGACAGAAGGGGCTTATCGCCAGGAGAGAGGGAGAGTCTCACACTATGCTCTGCAGACCTCCCAGATCCCCACTCGACAGAAGGAATTCTTGTTATCAGCTTCCACAATAAACAGCATAAATCTCTGGGAAGCACAGCATCAGGACAATCTTACAGCAGCTTGGAGATTAGACACTGAAATGTTGATGATGTAATGGCTTTCCAAAGGAGGATGTATATTATTGTAGCATGAGCTTCAGCAGAGTCAGCTTGTCTCTATCCTCCTCACCCTACCCTGGGCAGACACTAACAGAGAAATGGTTATGGACATTTAAGAGATAATCTTCCAGTTGAGTTGGGAGCCTCAAGCAAACAGAATTTGACACTGAGCCCCATTAGGGGATATTTGCACAGGTGACCAAAAACCTTTTACAAAAAGAGACAAGCTTGAATGAGTGCCTTAAAAGGGGCAGAGGAAGGTCGAGCGGTGAAGAGATTTAGGGAGGGAATTTAAAAAAAATAACTAAAGCCTTGCACATTTGTCGATGGGGAGGTGGTTAAAATCAGGGACATGTGAGAGACTGGAAATCAAGTAGTTCAGAGATTGTGGAGGAGGGTGTAGGACTGTGACAGGTAGAGAAAGGTGAGCCCACATGTATTCGGATAACACGGCCCTTTCCTTCCTGTCCCTTTGGCAGGAAATTGTAGGCAGGTCATTGAATACACACAGCCATCAGGTGAAGTGTCATGTAGCTGGTACAAACTTAAAAACAGAAACTTGAAAAACTTGAAAAGAGCATATTTCCACTTTTCAATATCTCACAGATAAAGGTTTTTGGTCCATATTCCAACTCCAGCTGTGATGATTTCCACCATGTTTCTCTTCATCACCCCTGATCAACGCTATCCCCCAGCCTGATCTCCATCTCTCTTCATATCCGTGCCTAATAAACATTAAATTTAAAAAATACACAAAATGCTGGAAAAAACCCAACAGCTCTGGCAGCATCCATGGAGGGAGAAACCAAGTTAACATTGAGTCCTGTAGGACTCTTCTTCTGAACAATAATAAACATGAGCTGACCCTGGTCTTGAAAATTTGAACTGAGTGGAAATATCCATAGCCTTTAGCAGCAGAGATGGAGACAGGGATGGGAACAGTTCTCAGTTTCTAGTAGCCTTGTACGTTTCATGATTTTACTCCATGTAGGCCTACATGGGAGGTAGCTATAAAGGTTTCCACAGTATTTGATCCACAGAAGCTGTCTATATCAGCTTTATAATACTGGAACATGGGACAGTAAAGCGATGGCCTGAACAGCAGGTCAATACAACCTTACTCAGTTGGGAGTGTACTGCAGGTTGGAGAGGCAATGTCTGACAAACTGAACCAAAACTGCAAAGAGGTTTAAAACATAACCATGTGCTATTCAACGCTTCATGTTGCTTGGCAGACAGATTCTTTTGACTAATCCTGAGGACGCTTTTGACAGCATGCGCTAATTTGAAATGATCTCACCCACTGCTAACAAATAAAACACACAGGCCCGGGCTTCCTGGATTAGAAGCAAAATACCATCGCCAGCCCTATCCTGGGCACCTCACTATCAGAAAACACCATCGCTATTTCTCATTCTCTTCTCCAGCTCCCACAATCAGGTTGCCAACGAGTGTCAAATCATGCATTGTATCATGGACCGCCTCACTCAGAGCTGGATTGAACTAAATTTATGAACAAAATTGCTGGAAAAGCGCAGCAGCTCTGGCAGCATCTGTGAAGAAAAATCAGAGTTAATGTTTCGGGTCCAATGGCCCTTCCTCAGAACTGAACTAAATTTATGTTGGATTTTTACAAGCACTGCAGAGATTCCATTGTTAATCACTTAGTCTGCACTCCTACCCACGCCTTGGATATAAAGGAACAGAATGTTAATCCACAGCAGCTTCCAGCTCCTATTTTCCTGCTCTGCACCCTGTCCCAGTCAATATAGTATAGGCTGCAACACTGTACAGTGTAACTTTCCATCAACGGTTGACCGTTCAGAAAATGCATGTGAGGTAGCCCTTACCCTGTTGAAAATTGATGTGGCAATGTATGCACAGCGTGGATGGAAGGCTCCAGTCCCACAAACGTATAGGTGAGTTTGGTTGTAGAAGTGGAGGACCCTCAGGAAGTTGCCACAGTCCAGCTGCAAAGAAATCAGGAGGCTCCAGTTACTTTCCAACATCTACTGACCAACAAAACCCCTCAGACTATAGCTGAGCCCAATGTTTAACTTCACTTTAAAACTAACAGATATGAATTGTGCATTTTACAATTGTTAATTTGATTGGTTTCAGCCTTGTGTAGCAACATTCACCTTGCTTTACCTATATTTCATTATAAATAGGAACTTCTATTTTTTTTTCAGGGGATGTGGGTGTCAATGGCTGGCCAGCATTTGATTCTCATCACCATTTGCCCTTGAGGTGGTGGTGGTGAGGAGCCTTTTGAACTGCTGCAGTCTATGTGCTGTACGTTGACCTACAATGCCCTTATGGAAGGAAAGTTGTTGGAACTGCACCCATCCAGGCAAGTGCAAGTGGGGAGTATTCCATCACACTCCTAACTTGTGCCTTGTAGATAGTGGACAGGCTTTGGGGAGTCAGGTGAGTTAGTCACTGCAGTATTCCTAGCCTCTGACCTGTCCTTGAAGCCACTGTATTTATGACTCACCCAGCACAGTTTTAGTCAGTAGTAACCTCAGGATATTGGAAATGTGGGATTCAGATGTTAATGTCATTGAATGTCAAGGGGTGATGGTTTGATTGGCTCTTGTTGGGCATGGCCATTGCCTGGCACTTGAGTGATGTGAATGTTACTTGCTACTTATCAGCCCAAGCCTGGATAGTGTCCAGGTCTTGTTCATACATGCTCATCAACTGCTTCAGTGTCTGTGGAGTCATGAATGGTTCTAAACATTGTACAATCGTCAGTGCTCATGTCCTCTTTTGACAATATGCAGAATTGAAGGAAACAGCTGAAAATTGTTTAGCTGAAGATATTACCCTGAGGAATTTAAGGGTTCTTGTGGTGCAGTGGCAGTGTCCCTACTCCTGGTCCAGAAGACCTGGATTCAAGTCCCACCTGCTCCAGAGGTGAGTAACAGCTCTGGACAGGTTGAATGGAAAATACATACCCTGAGGAATTTCTGCAACAGCATCCTGAGGCAGGAATAGACCATTCAAACCAATACCTGTCTTTCATCTGTCCCTGTTCCCTGAGCTCACAAGTATCTATCAATCTTAGCTAATGATCCTATTGTTCATAGCCTTTTAAGACAGGATTTTAGGGGACAGAACTTTAAAATTAGTGCAATTTCATATCCCAACTACATTTTAGAAAAGGCTAAAGAGAGAGCGATACTTTTAAAACAAAAACATTTCTGCATTGTTCTGGGCAAATGTAACAGGAAAGCAACCTTTTAAATTTTAAATTACTTCTCCTATCTTTCTTCAACGCAACTTTATAGGATGCAAATGGAGGGATTCCATGAAATGAACTAACAGCATGCTAATCTATTTGACTGCATGGTACATCAATGCTGTTAAAAATGTTCATTGATTATTCAATATTTTCTTTGTTATAGAATCCAAATCTTTAGGATCCCACGCACAAATCTGCAAAAAGACTTGGTTTTAGAATCACTACAAAATTTAACTTTACAAGATTATAATATTTCAAAATGTCTCCTTCGTTAAATGGAATATTTTGAAAATGGTGAGGACATTCCAAGCACCTCTATATTGTTTTTGTTGCTACGGGGGTCAAAACTTAAACTGAAACTTACTGAATATCACATGAGTGTTTTGGTATCTTGAATTTTGCTAATGAAACAAGAAACAAAACAGCTAGTACTGTGCAGTGCAAAATAAGACTGTTTTTTGATAGCAAGTAAGCAAAATGCTGATTTTCTGTTTTAAGGTAGAGCAGAATGAATGAGATTTCTGGGAAATTTAATGAACAAAGAGATGCCGAGGTGGGTCTTGCTGGTGGGAGTCAGTTCTGGAAAGAGTCAGCAGAGTGGAGTGGTTGTTGAAGGATACTGAAAGGCATGACAGGGAGAAAACATGATCCTGTTGGAACTTTGGGAGTCATTTGGTCATACAGCACAACTTGGAACTTTGCCATGTAATGCTGTACATCTGCCAGAGTGTGGTGTACAGAAACAGCTTTAAAAGAATTATCTTGATTGGTTTAATCAGTTCATACAGAAATAATTTGGTGCATTAACTGCCAGTTAAATAATGTTTGTTGCTTTTAGATTTTTTTTGTTACATTAAACGTCTTAAATCATAAAATCACATCTTATTTCCATTAGTGTCTGAGAAAATCACCTTATTTTTTAATCCCCAGAAGTTAGCAGACTCTACAGGATTACAACAGTTTCCCAGTTTCATATTCTGATTGCCAGCATCTCCTAATGGCGACATGCTATAAGTGGAGTTAAAGTCAGGG
Organism: Rhincodon typus; assembly: GCF_021869965.1. Taxonomy (NCBI): domain Eukaryota; kingdom Metazoa; phylum Chordata; class Chondrichthyes; order Orectolobiformes; family Rhincodontidae; genus Rhincodon; species Rhincodon typus. The sequence continues at coordinate 60,039,410 of NC_063347.1, read as the reverse complement.
AAATAATTGGATAAATGTTTTTAAAAAAGATTTGTTTTAATAAGCACTAAAACTGTCAGAGGCAGGGAAGTTGATCATTGCTATTAGGCAGCAATACATAGGATCATTGCTTCACTACATTGAGTACGTCATTTCAGAAGGAACAACCCTTTCAACTTGAAACTTCATGGTGGGATGTTTCTCAGTGCTGTATGTAAATAAAATGCTTGGAAACAATAGAGATCAGAGGCAAAGAGAATCAACAGACTAGGGCTGAGACATACTGCAACTCAGCTTAAAAGCTGTGGGGTACAAGGCTATGATTGTTCTCCAGGAAAATTATCACTCTATTACTCCCTAGTGGGATGTCTAAGAGAGTTCTTCAGAAGTTATGCCACAGAAAATGGAGCCTACTCTGCACCTAGCTATTATGATACATTAAACCATACTTGATGCTGGCACTGAATGCTTCATTCTCCAGCACTAATATCACTCAGTGTCATAAATATAAAAACAAATTCTCTTTCAAGTAATGAGCAGAGGTTCTAATAGTCACTGCTGCTCTTTGGTGTAAATTTAACTTATATAGTACAGTTGGAGGAAAGAGTTCTCCGTTCTATGTTGTTGTTAAGTTTCTATTTGAAAACATATGCCATTTGCAAATACTCACGTCAGGGTCCTTCCCAGCCATTTTACATTCAGCTATTCTTTCAGGGGTAGCCGGCCAGTATAACTGGAGGAAAAAAGGACAATATTTATGTACTTATTAATACGTTGGAAGCTAGGGTAGCATAATCATCCAGAAAATGCAAGCCTAAATTCAACCACGGCAGATTGAAGATTTAAATTCAGCATTTGAAGATCCGTAGTTAAATGTTGGTATTGACAATTGTTTTGGGAGTGCTGTAAAAATTGGCCCCCTCTGGTGAAGACAATTTGTCGTCCTCTCTCAGTCTATTGCATTTGTGATTATCTTCCTCCATCAAACATGGCTGACTCTTAACTGCCCCTGAGGTTTCCCATCAAACCATTCAGAGTCAAAGTGAAGCCATTCAAGATTAAAGTTTCTCCACTACCACACAATCCCCAACCACCATTTCTCAGAGCAACCAATAAATGGCTGACTTTGCCATATTCTGAGAATGAATTAAAAAGAAAGAAGTTTGTGTCTGGTGTCTTACAAATAATGATTGCTATTTACAATGGAATTGCAATAGTGCCATTAAAGTTTGACCCTCTCCTGGTATTGTATTGGCACTGATGTGTCACCAAACATAAGGAAGGCAGATCCGAATGCTTCCTTAGAGCAATGACTATTCCATGCCTCACCAGCTACAGACGGGCATGTTACAAGGTAATAGACGCCACCAACATCAGCAACTTTAAAACAATTAGCCTTGGTGTAATTCTGGCTTTGGTGGATATTGCGAAATTCAGATTCAGATTACACCATATCTGAGGCAGGCACACTTGGCATTACCCTTCCAGTAGACCGCTATCTCTCACCTCTCTGAGACAAACACAAAAGTACCCAGTGCCACACTGCATCCCTTGTAAAATCAACAATGCGTCAGGTCTACCCACAGGTATCTGAATTTATTTAGTTTTTCATGCACTAACTTGAACCATGAAATACTCAGGTACTTAATCAGATCAAACCAACAGAGATAGTGACAGTGTTGAAACTGAGAATGTCTGGAATGAGCGGTGCTGGTGATTTAGATTTTGTTGAGTTGGAGGTTTTGCTGTCCAGACATATTCCAGCGCAGAGAGTTCAGAGTCAACGTCAACAACCCCCATTCAGCATCACTATCTCATTCTTCACATCATTGCTGCTCGTGGGGGAGGAACCTGTTTGCTGTTCAAGTCACAAATCACACTCCTGCCATGAAGGGAGCCAACAGATCACAAATCAATGCAATAGATTTTAGCCTTCGCTGATAGTGGCTACTTCAGAATTACAGGTCAGCTGCTTCATTTTTAATTCAAGCTGCTGTTGAACATTATGCCCGGAGACTGTACAGTGCAAGAAATGTTGCAGAATGTAAGATGAGTAGCTGATCATTGGGGCTAGGCCTATAATCCAGCAGTGAGGTTAAATACGCATACAACATGGATTCATCTGTTGATGATTTGATTCATCATCGTGCCAGTCCATTGTTATTCACTCAGACACAGCATCATAAGGGAATTGGAGAATCCCTCGTAAACAATGATTACAGCAAAGTTTATAAATTTTCACTGGCTGTCGATTTCAGTCATCAGACTGTGGAGATCCATAGCCAGACACCGGACAACCTGAGGGCAGGGCCTTGTCACCATAGCGATGGCATATGGCGAGCAGAAGAGACGGGCTTTGTGGTAGCTCGTTGGTTTGAAGCTGGCCTTAAGCCTAACCCCACTTGAAAACTTCGGTCAAATCACACTTTGGCCTTCTAAATTCCAAAGAATACAGCTTTAATTTGTGTAATTTATCCTTGTACTTTTACTTTCAAAGGCCAGGTATCATTCTGATAAACCTTTGCTTCTTCTAAATCCAACATGTGGTTGCTAAGATGTGATCCCCAGCACTGCTCACAATACGCCAGGCCTGAAAAAATCATTAGTTCTCCGAGAATGGAGTGAGTAGGATAGATAAAAAAGAGAACCAGTAGATACATGCACTGCAACACAATATGCAACGGAAGAGTTGCATATTATTTTATTAAACGGAGAAAGACTGTGGAAAGCAGAGAGAGATTTTGGGAGTCCTTGTGCATGAGTCACAAGAAGCTAGCTTTCAAGTTCAGTGGGTTATAGGGAAGACAAATGGTTGTTATTGCAAAGGGAATGGAGCATAAAAACAAGAAAGTCTTGCTAAAACTATACAAGACACTAGTCAGAAGACACCTGGGATGCTGTGAATACTTGGATATCAAGAAGGCTTTCAATAAGGTTCAACACATAATAAGATAAGAACTCATAGTGAGGTGGTACTTTAACAAAGATGGGAAATTGGCTAACAAATAGAAGACTGAGAGTTTGAATAAAGGGGACATTTTCAGGATGGCAGCCTGTATCTACTGAAGTGCCTAGGGATCAGTGCTGGGGTCACAATTATTTACAATATATATTAATGATTTAGATGAGAAAAACCTAATGTACTACAGTCACGTTTGCAAATAACACAAAAATAGATGGGAACATAAGTAATGAAGATGATACAAGGAGTCTACAGAGGGATATGAACAGGTTAAGTGAGTGGACAAAAATGTGGCAGATGGTATATAATGTGGGAAATTGAGATGTTCTGCACTCTAGCAAGAAGAACAGAAGAGCTTAATATTATTTAAATGGGGAAAGACTGAGAAAGCTGCAGCAGAGAGAAATTTTGGGAGTTCTCGCGCATGAACCACAAGAAGTTAGCATTCAAGTTCGGTGGGTAATAGGGAAGGAAAATAACCATTATTACAAAAGGGAATGAAGCAGAAAAAGAGGGAAGTCTTGCAAAAACTATATGACACTAATCAGACCACAACTGGAATACTGAGAATAGTTCTGGACCCCTTAACTATGGAAAAATATGGCATTAGAGGCAGCCCTGCAAAGATTAACTAGTTTGATCTCCAGTATGGAGGGATTTTCTTAGGAGGAGAGGTTGAGTAGGTTGATATTGTATTCAAAGTTTAGCAGTATGAGAAGTGACTTTACAGAAACATTTAAGCTTATTTAGGGGGTTTGACAGAGTAGATATGGAGAATTTATTTCCCCTTGTGGGAGAATCCGAACCAGAGGGTACAATCTCAAACCAAGAGGTCACCACTTAAGACAGAGATGAGGAGGAATCAAGAGTCATAGGGATAAGGAGGGAGAGTGAAGTTGAGGATTATTAGATCATCCCAAGACATTATTGAATGATGGAGCAGACATGACAGGCTGAACGGTCTATTTCCGCTCGTTCATTTTATTGTCTCGTTTTGTGGCCTGGCTAGGATTTTGCAAAGCTGAAACATATGTTCTGTTACCAATATCCTGCCCCTCTAGACAAAAAGGCCGGTATTCCATTTACCTTTTTGATTCATTTCTATACCTGTTCAAAACATTTTACTGAGCTATTTACCTAGACAGTCAAGTCTCTTTAAACCCTCACTGTTTCTACCTTTACACTTTGTAAAAAAAGTGTCTCTGCTTTGCCTCTTAGGTGTAAATAGATATCCTCACATTGGCCTGCATAAAAATCTTTAAAGTCTCAGTGTTTCTGATGCTCAGAGAAGGATCACAATCCCATAACATTTAAAGTGCGCACCATTGTTAGGGTGGAGGTTGGGATCAAATGCAAATGTTTCCTTATTGCTTTGCTTTTCCAAGACACATTTTTCAACAACAACTTACTAATAGGAGCCATTAACCTCGTCTTCTGATACACAGCTTTAATATCAGACTCAACTGAATTGGAAATGACCTTTCCCAGTGGAAGTCAATGGGTCTATAATTGGCAGCAATTACATTTAATGGGCTGCAGGAATCAAGTCCTGACAACGTAGGATGTACATTCAGACAGTCCCAGGAGCCACATTTCAAACAGCTTTGTTTGCATGCAGTTACTATGCCTGTGCGTACCTGCTGGACGAAATATACCCTTTTATCAGTTTATCGTATCAATTCACTGTCATCATTGGTCGTCCTCACTCATCGCATAACCAAAGTGCCTCAGAGGAATTACTTGGTCCAATTTGGCTCATTCTTACCATGAAACCCGAACTTAGCTTGACCTAATAAAGTCATTCCCTCTGGTACAGTGTCAGTGTTAACATTTCACCCAATAATTCTTTATCATTATTGCAAGTAAATGCTTGGAAACTGGAACAGAGAGCTGCTAGGGTAAAACTCTTCCTTACCAAGCATCAAAATATTGATCAAACTACATTGCTAGCTTTATAATCCCTGTTTGCTTTGTTTGTAATTAAACACCAAGTGGAGAGGGTCAAATACCAGTATCGAAATACCACAGAAGCAGGGCATCCCTACCATCACTTAAACATGGAGAAAAAAGCTATATGCCACCAATTGATCAGCAGGGTATAACCAGATACTACCAGGCGATTGCATATTTACCCCCAGATGACTGGCAGGAACCACATACAACCTAATGATTGTGCATATATCAACATATGCCCTCTTTTACTTGCTAAATTGTCATTCAGAAAATTGATGTTCCTGCCCACAGGTTTTAAAAACAGGAAGTACATTATGAGAGTCAAACTGAGTAGGGAGAATTGCACATTCGTAACAGATTTTGCATTACTTTTAGCCAGAAATTTAAAATTGAGGAAAAAGGGAAGGATGGTCTTCCAATCCTCTCTAATTATTTTTTACTCTGAGCATCACTCAAATGATGACTTATGCCCAGCTGGCACAGAGAGTGATCCACCTCAAAACTGCAAATTGTTTAGAATCATAGAATAGAATAGAATCCCTACAGTGCAGATAGAGACCATTCAGCCAATCGGGTCTGCGTGACCTTCCGAAGAGCATCCCAACCCCATAACCCTGCAATAATCCCGGGCAATCCACTTAGCCTGCTCAACCCTAGACACTACAGCATGGCCAATCCACCTAACCTGTACATCTTTGAACTGTTGGAAGAAACCAGAGCACCCAGAGGAAACCCACACAGACCTGAGGAGAATGTGCAAACTGATCGTCAATAGCCGCCCAAGGCTAGAATTGAACCCAGGTCCCTGGTGCTGTGAGGCAACAGTGCTAACCACTGTGCCGCCCCAAGTGTAAGTTGGATAAAATGTAGATTCTTTTACAAATCAGCCAAATCGGGATCAATTCTGATTAGACTTTTGGAGTCAGTGTCTGTCCCTAATGTAAAATTGCCTTCTGACTGCGGCTTAATATGAAAGGTTCCAATCATAGATACATTCTCAGAGATATACATTACCACTATGCAAGGGAAATCTTTCCACCTACTTAGTATCTCTTGCCTGCTTACATCTCCATCCTTTACAATGACTGTCTCCACCCCACTCTCTCCAGCCCAAAGTTTCTATCTGTATGCTCTGAAGTCTGGCTATTTTAATAGATTGTTCCTTGCCTGTTGCTCACCACCCAGTGTCCAACAGGACAAGGCACTGGACATGCTCTTAGGCCTCTGCTTCTGCTTGCTTCCATAGAGCCCGTAGCAGCCAGCATGTGTGGTATGAAACTGAATGGATCAGAAATGCCATGACATATGACTGAAGATTGCTAATTTACTATGGTCGATGGGGTCTACTGTCTAATCAATCAAGCTCAGCTATGAGCAACTTGACACATTGGTGCCACAATCCTCTATGTGCCTTTTCTAGACTAGCATTAACCTGATTAAAATAAACAGGTTAATCACTCTGAAAATAGCACACAGTTTATAGTGTCCACCATTGAACTTCTCTAACAAAAGAAATGTAACCTAAATGCACATCTGAAATTCAATAATAGCTCCATTCCGTACATTTAAGTCCCTTGTTCAGCCGTCACAAGTTTTTTTTTTTTAAAAAGATGCAGGATTCTAAAGAACATGCTTATATTTTCTGTGGCACTCACAGGCTCCATATAATTAACTATCAAAAACAAACACTTGCACTGACAAGCAGCAACCATCTCACAATGATGTGTTCTTAACCCCACAAGTGTCAAAGGCTGATTCAATTGGCTCTATTTCCTGCACAGTGATTAGCAGGCTGTATGACTGATACATGTGAATCGACTGGATTCACACTCACTCCTTACTTGCTCAGGGATTGTAGCAAGTGGTGACAGCTTTCGTTAAATGTCTGTTTTTTTTTTCCTGGTAAAACAAAATTAGGATCATTTTCAATGAACGGAAATTCTGGGGAGGCCTGTCATTTAAAGTATCCTTTACCAGTCATGAGTAAATCATTTCTAGAATAATATTCACACAATTCTGCCTTTCTGAAAGCCCACGTTAGCATACGAGGGCACATTCAAGACTCTGGTGTTGCCAACATTCGAAGGAAACCCTGATCTCTAACATATGTCCTCTTCAAACATGGCTCCTGAATTGGAAGCAAAACAGCACCAAACTAATTCTACAATAGCATAGGTGCCAAGACTCCTCTAATGCTTTATCCCATTGCTTTGATTGCTCTCTTCGACGGTCTTATCCACCTACATTCCTTGAATTCATTTGCCATATTCCAATATCTCTCCGCACCTGCCCCTTCACTGAACTTAAATTTTTGTCGCCATTTACTGCCTACTCTGTGTGTCTGTTCATTTCTGTCTGCATTTTGGTGCAATCCACCACACAACACTGGTCTTATCTATACCATCTTCAAGTGAGGCAAGGCCAGGGGCACCCATTTTTACCTTCCTCACTCCACTCGAGATGTCATCCAGATTGCAGGTCAGGAGGTAGTCCTTCGCAGCTGCGTAGAGTCTTCGGCTGTCTTCATCGAGGATTATGGAGTGCAAGTTGGAAGCTCTGAAACTGAGTGGGATGATCCGTTTGTTTAACATCAACTCTAAAGAAAAGAAAATGTAATTGATTAAAAACCAAACTTTGAGGTTATCAACAGCGTCAGCTTAACATATGCAATGAGGACTGGCACCACCGGAGTTCAATTCAGATTAGACTGGAAGTCTCTTCCACAGCTGATCATAAGGATCCCGGTAAAGGAACTTCGTGGCAGTCTCAAATGAGCTCCTAGTCGGGCCCTCTTGTGATGCAGTCGTACTGTCCCTACCCCAGGACTAAGACACCTGGATTGAAGTTCAACCTGCTGTAGACGTGTGTAATAACATCTCTGACCAGGTTGATTAGAAAAATAGGTTAAATAAAAAAGCTCCTATTAGGGCCCTCTTGTGGCACAGTGGTAGTGGCCACACCCCTGAACTGAGAGACCCAGGTTCAAGTGCCACCTGCATAATATCTCCGAAAGGTTGCTTAGAAGATATCAATAAGTTACTAGTCAAGAAGGCCAATGCCACAAAACTATCCAAATTTTGACGCAAATTGAAAATTTGACTAAATTCATTTAACTACCATTTGTGGGGAATGAAGCAAGCTGCACTGGTACAGGAGATGTGTACAAGGTTGAACCAACAGCATAGGGGAGTCCAAAACTAGAGGGCATAGGTTTTACTTTTTCACACAGTGGTGTGTATGAACTGGTCGAGGCAGGTACAATTACACCACGTAAAAGACATTTGGTCATGTACGTGAATGGGAAAGGTTTAGAGGGATATGGCCCGACGCAGGCAAATGGGACTAGTTCAGTTTAAAAAACCCAGTTGGCATGGATGAGTTGGGTTGAAGGGCCTGTTTCCATGCTGTATACCTGTATGACTAAAGCCATGTAGTTCAGGCAGAGCGGAGGGAGCTTTGCTTGCTGAAGAACTCTGGGCCCATTTCATTCTTCCACATAAGTGTGGAACGCTCAAAGTAATTGTAATGTGATTACAGAATCATTCCAAAGTGTCTATATTCTGTACTTCATATTTGTGTAAGATGAATTCTCACCCTTGCTCATCATGTCGTTTGAACTACCTGATAGATTTGTTGCCACCATCCGGTTTCCTTGTAAGGATCTATAGAGACTGCCTGATCCAGTGCCGAAGAGGAAAAGCACTTGGCATTCAAATGAGAAGAGTTCTTGTTTTAAACGTGATGTAGCTTATTGCCAATCAAGCAGGATGTGTTATCCGCAATAGGTCACTTTCAGAAAATATGGCAACATAGGACACAGTCACAGAGCAGCAGGAAGTGAAATGGCTAGTCACAGAAAGATCATGAGACAGAATGAGACAAATTTGATGCAGGGACAAGAGTTACTATATTTTCAGATTGTGTACCGTGGTTGGAGAAACATAGTTGAACTGCTGTAGGCTGTAAACAATGTGGTCCAAGGTGTTTAGAACTCAAGACTAAATTTTCTACAAGCAACTCTGCAACACAAGAGGTGTCATTTCATAGAGCACTTATATGCACTTCATAATCAAGACTTCTCACTCTTGACCATGGATGCAAAGTCAAATTAGCTAAAGTCAAACCACCATTGGTCAAGTAATAAACATGGAACAATTACGAAGGAAAGGTTAGTCACGGAACAACCTACTAAAAGAGTGTTAGTGGAATATTTCAGAGTTCCCTAGATTCATGGATCAATCCAAAACAGAAGAGAGAATTCATCAAGATTAGCTATAACATCATAAGAAATTTGTTTCATACCATCAACAAGGTGGAAACTTGTGATTATACTGCATTTGCAGAAATGCTTTTCACTACTATTTGCCTCAGGTCCACTGTCTCTTTTTCAGAACCTGGAGTTCCAAAGGACAGCCATTTCAGACTCCAAATATTAACTCTGTTTCTCTCTCTACAGATGCTGCCAGACCTGTTGAGTTCCTCCAGCAATTTCTGTTTCTATTTCTGGTTCATTGTACATGGTGTGTTTCTGCAGCATTAGCAGCAATATGTAAAAGGATAAATTTGAATTGCATTTGGTTTTAATTACAACCAATTTAAACCCACAAAGGATTCAGTGATTCCTTCTGGAGTACTGATTTAGTCAGACTTCTTTGAGTGAGCTGGCTTGTCACAAACAACAGATATTAATAGCTAACTTATAAGAATGTGGCTAAAGTGTAGATGTTAGAAAATTGATTTGGTTGCACAGAGTCGAATGAAAGAAGCAAACTAGATATTGCCAGAAAACAATTTGCTTTAAACTAAAACTTTCCATTTATCATCCACTTCTACTGTAATTAGCAGAATAGTAATAGCCAATAGACAGACAAATGGGTCTATAATGTTGGATGTGGGGCTGTTTCTGCGCATATCCCAAACAATGGCCAATTCACTTGACAAATGTGGTCATTCAGGAAAGCATCAATCACCATGGAGTTAATAAGCTCTTTTGATCTCAACAACAATCGAGGAAAAGCTTTCCAAAATCAGCATGCGGGCTGATTTTTGGAGAGTTGCAAGCTACAAGGGATGAACTCTGCCCAGTGAATCCACCCATGTAGATTAAAGAACAAGCCTGCTAGTTTAGGCTAGTGCATGTATAGCATTGCATGAATAGTAGTTATACCGATGATGGGAAGCTACCAAGAAAAACTGGGAAGTTCTTTTGGGGTCCTGCTCAAGCAACTTCACTAAGAAGGAGATTATCCGTTCATTATCACATTGCTGTTTTAAGCCTACTGGTGCGCAAATTGCCTACTGCAATCCCTACGTTATATGAATGACTACACTTCCAAAGTTCTGTGGCTATAAAGCACTTTGAGAAGTCCTGAGATTGTGAAAGGCTATGTAAATACACATTCTTTCTTTGCACTCTGTGGAATAAAGCTGCTAATAGAATTAGACAGCAGGCCACCTCAGCGGTTGATCCAGGTTTTAATAAATTGAAAAGGTGCATTTGTGGTCTGACCTAGATCCCAGGGAGTTCCCTCATTACCAAACCCATTCTCACCACTGCACTGTGGCCAGCCAAAGGCTAGAGGATTAAAAATCTAGCAGTATCACACTAAAGGGAACAATACACACCACTGGCCTAAAAGAGACACATGGGAGAGACAAATTTGTAGCAGCTTTATTGATCTAAATTGGCTGATTATGTTTTGAACATATGTCCAACTCTGATTTTTGGCTTTTGACTTTGTAATTTTATTTTCCTTACATGGGGATATGGCTCTTATAACAACCATGGAGGGAGTGAAAAATATGCAGATTGTAACATTACATGTGGCTCATAGGATAGAGTGTTAAAGAATGCAAATGGGCAGAGAAGGAAAGGAAGACATATGTAGTCATTGTCATTGCAGAGTGTGGCTTCTTTGGTAAAAACCGAAAGAACTGCGGATACTGTGAATCAGGACCAAAAAAAAATTTCTGGGAAAGCTCCCGACGTTTTGGCAGCACCTGTGAAGAAAAAAAACAGAGTTAACGTTTCAGGTCCGGGTTCTGAGGAAGGGTCACCGGACCCAAAACGTTAACTCTGTTTCTTCCTTCACAGATGCTGCCAGACCTGCTGAGCTTTTCCAGCAACTTTGTTTTTGTCCGTGGCTTCTTTGGTACTTGAATCAAACATCTTGTCTCTCTCAGATTAGAGCATCCTGTTTCTCTGCATCCTGGGACCTTCTTCTCATCCCATATAGCCTCCCCTTCCCACCCACCCTGTTTTATTTACCTCTCTCTGCTGTTTGCCTCCTTTATCCAGACTTAGTTCCTGGCCTGTCAATCACTGCCTCTGCACATGTTACCCACAAATAGCTTGGTAACCCCATCTCCATAACACAACCAAGATCTTAGTCTGTGTTAAAGTACAGTTAGAACAACTGGTGAAGCTGCAAGGTGTGTGTCTAATTTTTTTTTATGGTGGCATCATTGTTTGACAAATCTTCTGGTCAATTAAAAAGAACAGATCCAAATTTGTAAGTAATACGTTGGTCTAAACACAACTGCTGATGATACATGAAAGGAAACAGGAAACAGGAATGTTTCTCTTATTAACCATACGGGAAGGATTGGAAATTTTGCTTCAGAAAAATTGTTAGCATCAATTGCTCTGTGCCTTTGTTCAGGTTCGCTCACTATTATATAAAAGATTATGTTCAACATAAACCTTCACTTGACACAGAATGGAAAATGAAACTGCCAAACAGAAAATCTCTGAAATAGAAAGAAAGAGAAAATATTGGAAATGCACAGAAAGTCATTTAGCACCAGTGAAGAGAAAAATACAAGCTCTGATATTTTCAGTGACTAGCCACCACCTGAAGATTTGAGGTACTTTGGTAAAGTTTGGAAAGAAATGCAGATAAAGGAGCCAAGGAAGACAGAGAATGTGGAGGGTGAGAATAGAGTCGTGAAAGAACCAACAGATACAATCAACCACAGGAGATGGATTAAAGGATTTTCAAACTTAGAAAATAATTAATATTAAGAACAAAATACTATGAATATAATGGGGGCAGTCCAAAGAAGACTCACATGGCTGATCCCAGAAATGGAGGGATTGTCTTATGAAGGAAGCTTCATTAGGTTGGGCCTGTACTCATTGGAGTTTAGGAGAATGAGAGGTGACCTTAGTGAAAGATACAAGATTTTTTTTTTTTAGGAAGAATGGCAAGAGTAGATGTGGTGTTTATTTCTCTTGTGGGAGAGTCTAGGACCAGAACACACAATCCCAGACTAAGGGGACTCCCATTATATACCAAGATGAGGAAGACCTCTTTCCGTCAGAAATGTGCATCTTGTTATCTTTGTGCACTTTTTCAATTCAACTCCTAATTCGAGAGGCATACGGTTAACTCACATAAATTGAGCATAACATGGTAACCAAGGCCACTTTGCTTTTCAGCTGGCAACTGGAACATCAGACAGGGGGCAAAGAGGTAGCAAAAGGTCAGGTTTACAAGCTAACTTGTCACAAAAGGACTGTGTTAAATGTATCCCATCAAAAAAAATCCTTTATTTATGATATGCAGTAACTCAGCTTGAACAACAAAATATCCCAAGGTCACTCAATTAGTCAGTGTGGCTTAAGTGGAGAGAACACCTGCCTTCGCTCAGTTTTCTGATTATTCTCCCATGCTTTCTGAGGCTCAATCTGTCAATCATCTTGCCCAAACACAGCTCGTCTAAAAAGCCATGCATTGTAGTCACAAAGAAAGCTACAAGAACCAGATCCTTCACATGTTCCTCCTGGTCAAGTATTTATTTTTGATGCAGTTACAGGGCTTGAAGACTATTTATTTAGAATGCAACTACCCTAATTGCTAATTACGAACCTGCAAAGTGCCGAGGCCCAGTGTTACTGCATTCCTGACTGGAAGCATTCTCTGCAGGAAGTGGCACAACATTACCATGGACCCCACAGGCCGGACTCTACTCCTGTGAAGACCCAGCAGCAGGTAATGGGTCTTTTCATGAACTTGACTAATCATTAAAGCCGTGACATTCAGCCTTTTCCTCTCCGCTCCCAGAAATCAGCCACCCAAACATTTGAAAAGATAATTGAAGGAAATTTAACCAGACTGTAGGCTGCCTAAAGAGAACCATTGAGGGGAAAATTTAAGTTAACTTGCCAGTCAGCAAATGGACGAGATTGAGTGCAAAGCTGGTTTTACATCTGGACTGTTGTTACTCTCCGTTTAAGTAATTTAACTCCAGCCTTTGGGTTTCTTGCCTGATGAGTTACGTTAAAATCAGCCGCTTCATTGCAGGAAATGTGTTCTGTTACAATACGGCAACAAAAACAATTTACAAACGATTCAAAAGATACAGAAAATGCATCAAATACAGAATGCAACATGCAATATTGATAACTTCATGAGCTCTCATATTCCATCAAAAGATCCCCTCAAACTACAGAGCCTGGTACGAAAATCTAATCTTAGAGGACTGGTCACAAATGGTGACTCAGCCCTTGAAAATGGAAAACAATTCATTTAAAGGCTTGATATTTAATGACAACAGTGCCAGATAAATCTTGCTCATTTAGGAGCAAACACAGATTGCAATGGAGGTTTTATCACATTGAAACGCTTCACTTGAATACAATATTGTAGAGATATGAATTCTATAATTGCTGTCCTCCTGTCTCAATTCTTGATGTGTTATGCGTCGTATCTAAATCAGGCCAATACGATAGGTATCTCTAGATTTACCATGTAGTGCTGTGCATGAAAGTTTAGAGGTACAATTTTAAGGTGCATTTCAGCAATTTGTCAACAGGATTTCTTTCCTTTTTAAAAAAAACTTGAGCAGTTACGACCCTTTGAGGCTTTGTGCCTATGGCTCTAGACCTTTTTTGGCCCATGTACAGACCCTATGTTCAATTGATAGCCTTCTGTCTGGAATATTTGGAAGGGGAGGATCAATGAAGATGGCAGACAGCTGATATGGCACAAGGTGCTGGGTGGTTACTTCGCCACCTGTGGGAAATTCATCTCTCTTTGGAAGAGGGTAAGTGCATGTTACAACTCCTATCTTCCAAGGGAACCACTGCAGCAAACCTGATAGCATGAAGTCTGAGAACATTTGACGAACCGTGCTCAGCACCCTAGTCACAATGTGCCATGCGTTCAGTCACGACATGTGTGACAAAAGCTGGCAGCAGTGATCAAGAATCAGTGTAGCCAATTGGATGTCGCTGGCACCAGCCATAACTGCCAGCCTTGGTAATGGCAACAAGGTTCAGATCAGTGAATGAAAGCCTCCCTTTTTAGTTCAATCACCGCTCAGCATAGGCTGGCATATCCAATCATAGTAGCAGCCAGCTGAGGCTTGGAACTTGGCTCTGCCTCTTTAATAGGGGTTCTGCATTTACAACCCATGGCTATTGTGTATTGGACAGGCACACAGCACCATAATCTTCACAACCAACTTGTGAAGAACCACATTGATTTTAGCAACCATTAAAAGATTTGTGTGGTAAGCTATTTCATCTGCTCCCATCTATTCCATCAGACTCGTCCTTGTACCTTGGACTTTTCAATCAATCAATCATTCAGTTTATCCCGTCCTTTTTTAGCTTATGTCACTTCAACCTTGGCGAATATTGTACAACTGCATCATAGCCTGCTGAGAAGATCTAAAGGCTTAGAAAATTTTATGTCCCTTTTTGTGACAAACCCGTTCCATCCCATCCCATTAAATTTTGCTCATATCTTTCCTATACAGACCCTAATAAGCTGACCTTGAAAAATTGGGTTCAAACAGCACACACCCAATTCGTTGCGTCTGCAAGTCACAAATACCCATTTGCACCTAAATTACGACAATAGCAGTAAATCAAAGCTTATGTCTCTTTAGTAAATAGCAAATCTGCAGTTTGGTTTTTTTAAGTCCCACTTGGGTGAACATAAACTCATTCGCATGAGGTAGTTAGATATTGATCCAGCACTCACAGATTGCACCAAAGTGCATCGGACAGTCTGGGAATTGCAAGTAATGGCTTTACTGACAAACTCTTTCACCCAACATTAATGGATTTGTGAAAACGCCATGAAGCAGACAAGGTAAGGATGTGATTACATGCATGGCCAGAGGTAAAAGGATTGAAGGATTTTTGGCTTGAATTGATTGATCAATTAAAAATTTTAGTCATCAAATCGTACAGTGCAGAATGAGGCCATTCAGCCCTCTGTAGTGTTCTAGCTCTTTGAAAAGCTATTCGATTAGGCTTGCTCTTTTCACATAACCCGACAACTATTTTATTTTCGAAGGATATTAATTTATCCAATTTATATTTTTCCAAGTTATTAATGAGCTGGAATCCCACTACTCTTGCAGTACATGTGTTCAACATCCAACCCATGGCCTTAAATAAATCACCCTTTCCTGCAGTTGTTTAGCAAATGTTGGGCCAGTTGCTTTAATTCATGTTTGGGTTTTCCATGTTCTGAAACATGTTAACGTTGCTGCGGCTTAGCTTGAGAGACGATAGCAAAGAATTACAGCCAATAATCAGCAACAGCACTGAGACCAGCGGCTGAGTAAATGAAAAGCTAATGAGAAAATATGACTAAGGTGAAGCATTTAAGTAAATTATTAAAACATTTTTAGAATCATATTCTACAAAAGGGAATTCATAGTCATTTCCAGACTCATACCCAAGAGCAATCTCTATGAAAAGAACATGGATGGACTTATCTAAACAGCACCTTCAAGAAAGAGCAAAATTCTAAAAGTATTTTATACAATCTCAGAATATCTGAAAATGGTTCACAGCAAATGCAGTACTTTCAAAATGTACTCTCCACTGTTAACATGCCAGTTAGTGCACAGCAAGGTCCCATATTAATTGAGCAAAATCCAATATTCCATTGGTTCTAAGTGGCTAATTATGATGTGAGCTAGTGTAGGTCCATGCAGCTATCACTAAGCATTGGGAAGGGGCACTGAACCCTCTTTGGATTTCACTGACCTAACTAATATATATTATCAATACTATATTGCTTAATGTGCTGAATACTTCATATTTTTGTATCTTAACTGTTTAAAATGCATCTACTTAGCAACATAAAGAATCATAGAATCCCTACACAGTGTGGAAACAGGCCCTTCGGTCCAACAAGTCCACACTGACCCTCACAGCATCCCACCCAGACCCATCCCCCAATAACACACTTAATCTACACATCCCTGAACACTACAGGCCTGCACATCTTTGGGAGGAAACCAGAAAACCCGGAGGAAACCCAGACAGACACGGGGAGAATGTGCAAACTCCACACAGTCACCCGAGGGTGGAATCAAACCCAGGTCCCTGGCGCTGACAGGCAGCAGTGCTAACCACTGAGCCACCATTCTGCCCTAAATTACCAAGGATTATCCCAAGAAGGATAAAAATAATAAAGATGAGTCCATGAAAATAACTCATTTGATTATGCAAGCTAGGATTGAGGCTAGGAAGTCTGCTGTGAATAACTCACCTCCTGACTCCTCAAAGCTTGTCCACCATCTGCAAGGCACAAGTCAGGAGTGTGATAGAATATTCCCCTGATATAATACTGATTATAATATAATATAATACTGATTATACATTTCTTTGTATTTAGTTTTTACAATAATTTTATGTAAAATAACTTCATCCGATCTCTGGCCTTTCATGTTATTCTTAATTCCTTCCTTTAATTTGTCCTTTACTCTCTTTTTCTGATTTTTTAAATCATTAGATTTCTGTCATTTCTAGATGCTGCCTTTCCCCATGTTATTGTTTAAAAGTTTTAGACAGAGACATAATTATTCCTTCTGCTATGAGTCCAGTTTGGATTCAGCTAATCCTAATGATAGAACTCCCCGGGTCCCAGGATGGTGCTTTGTCCCAGGAAATGGATCCTATCCTTCTAATGCCAAACTTTCAGCCTCATGTTGACTTTTCTAATCAGTTTGCAGGTGACTCGGGTAATAATCCTGCCTTTCAAATTAGCTCACAATTCCCAATATAGTAACCAACATTAGTTTTCTATATTAGTTCTGACAAGAAATAGACTAACTGGATTCCACAACTTGCATCCCTTTCTCAACCTTAGGACATCACAGAGCACATTTGAGACAATGTACCTATTAAGCACAGTCACTTAAGCACAGCAGCCAAATTCAACACAGTAAGAGCTCACAAACAGCATTGTGACAATGATCTGGATTTGTTTTGATTATGGGGAGTAAGAGATAAATATTAATTCAGATACAAGGAGAACCCACCTGCTTTAGTTCAAATTGTACCATGGAATCTTTTACTTCCATCTCAGAAGGCGAACAGGGTTTAAGTTAACGTCTCAAGCAAAAGACAGCACCTGCAACTGTACGGCATTCTCTCAGTAGTACGCCGGAAAGTCAGTCTAGGTTATGAGTTTGAGTGGGACTTATACTCCCAACCTCACACTTATCACTAAACGACATTAGACACAACCTAATAATGGGTCAACTCTCTTAATCTAGACTCCTGCTTCATTTCTTTGCAATAATTACCACTCCTTTTGCTCCATTACATCTTGGTCATTTAATCTCTCCTGCTTTTAACCTTTCCTTTTCATCCTATCTGACCCTCTCTTCTTTGTCAACAGCATAAAATCCATCACATTCCTCCCTCTCTTCAGTTCCAAAGAAAAGAATTAGACTCTTTGTTAATTCACAGATGCGACCTTCCAGATCTGTTTCTGGCAATTTTGGTTTTTATTTCACATTTCCAGAATCCGCAGTATTTTTCTTTGGCTTCTTTGGAATAAATACCTTTCACAGATAGACAAAAGAACATACTTTAGTCAGGATGTGATTTATAGGCAAGTTATCTCATTATTTCCCCGAGTAATCAGGGTGCTTTGAACAATGTGCGTTATATCAGATACTGTGGTTTATCAGGGAGTGTTGGTGAGTCACAGCTGTCTTTCAGAAGCTTATCTGAAAAAAATAGGATCCTCTATAAAAATGCTGTCAGCTAACGATTATCAATGTCAGGCTAATGCCAAGTTATAGGACAACACCAAGTGGGCTGAATAAATACTATCTGATTGCAATAGAAATGAGTCCATTGAGAATTTAAGTCAGAGGCACCAGTGAGTTCATACTGCAAATTGTTTTCAGAACAAAGGTTATACAGAACAGATGAAAGATAGCTCTATAAATCTCAACCGGAAATATCTACTCCAGTGGCCAATATTGTTCTTGCAGAGGTCACACCCAGAATGGTGAGAATGTAGAATCTGCCTCCACAGGGAGCACCTGAGGAGAGTTTCCCACAAACATTTAAGGGAAAGCTCAATTTGAATCCCTACAGTGTGGAAACAGGCCCTTTGGCCCAACAAGTCCACACCAAACCTCAGAGCATCCCACCCAGATCCATCCCCCTATGACCCACCTAATATACACCCTCTACCTCCCTGAACACTACGGGCAATTTAGCATGGCCAATCCGCCTAACCTGCACATCTTTGGGCTGTGGGAGGAAACCCACGCAGACACGGGGAGAATGTGCAAACTCCACACAGACAGTCGCCCGAGGCTGGAATCGAACCCAGGTCCCTGGCGCTGTGAGGCAGCAGTGCTAACCACTGTGCCACCGTGTCGCCCTTAGATATGGTTGCACGAGATAGATGCAAGAGGGCGAAATAAATAGAAAGAGGTGGGAGCTGGCTCATGTGGAACATGTCATCTAAGTCGCTGGGCCAAATGGTGTCTTTCCATGCTAGCAACTGAAGTAATTTTACAGAGGCCACTATCCCTCTGTCACCCTTTAATTACAGATGCATTATATTTCACACTGGTCCAGCTTCCTCAGAGCCAGCTGTCAGAGTGAACTTAACTTCCTGTTTATATCTGTCAGCCAGGGCTCCCTGATTGGACCAGGTTAATAGCCCCAATCAGTGAACTCATATTCTATGAGGTCCACCTGGCTGACCTCATTACAATCACTTAAGCAACTCTACGCAAAAATGATATAATTCTTTTGTAAAGAGAGGCCAGTTGAATGAGTAGACAAACCATATGAACTGTTGGAAGCCCCCCAAACAAACAAGATCCATTGATTTCTGCCATCCCAGTAGTTGGACAACACAACAATAATACATTTGTTAACATAGCAAAGAATCTCTAATTAGTGTACGATGGACTCAGACAGAGTGAGGAAATTACCAGTTGTAGATATCTTTAGGCACCATAAGTCCAAAGTTATCTGTTCCATGCTGTTATTTGGGAGAAATCCAATTTGAATGAATTAGCTAGCTGTTTGTACCATCTCTGTTAGGAGCTGTTTCATTGGAACGGGAATACCAGCTTTGTAGTGAAAAGTGGATCCTGATCCCACAGCTCCAAGCAACAACACAGCAGTTAGACTACAACCAGAGTCCCAAAATGGCTATATCAATGGGGAACTGAATTGACCCCTGCTTACCTAACTGGGTAACTCTCAGTCAACAGCCTTTTTATCCTCAGTTATAAAATTCCCAGAATCGATAAATGATGATGTTTGACAAAAAGACAAAAGAAAACCAAAAGACGTGTTTTGATTAAAGTTAAACACTGCAGATTCTGGAATTTTAAAACAAACACACAGAATGCTAGAGAAACTCAATGTGGTCTGGCAGTATCTGTGGCGAGAGAAATAGAGCATAATGTGACTCTTCTTTAGAGCTGAAAGATGGAGGAGGATTTTTTTTTTAAATATACTTTGGGAGGAGGAAAGAAGAGGCAAATGGGCAGGTGGTGCAGCGGCCCAGTCCAAAAGACAAAGGGCTTGTTATTGGTGATGAGAAAGAAAAAGAGATGGAAAATGGGTGTGAATTATGGTTGAAAAAAGAAAATGGGTCCTCTCTACTGAGACCAAAGTAAACAAGACACCAGCAAGAGGTGGTGTGTTGGTGGGTGGATGGGGTTGGGGGCCAAAGCGTATGAAAAATGGAGAACAGACACCATACCATACCATACCATACCACAAGATACTGCACAGAAAGAGACCATTTGGCCCAGCAACTTCCCACGCCCTGTTCCACATGAGCTCCCTCCCGCCTCTTTTCATCTCACCCTCCTCAGTATATCTTTCCATTTATTTCACCTTCGTTTATCTATTGAGCTTCTTCTTAAATGCAGCCAGTTTCTGAAGTGGTGCAATCCAATACTGAGAGGCTGTAAAGTGCTTACACAGAAAATGAAAAGTTATTCCTTGAGATTATGCGATGTTGCGGGTTATTTTTTTAAACTTGTTTTATTGCCCTAGTGATTTTTTTCCTGGATTAGTTCAATACCGGAGGCTCCAGATCAATTCTGGAGAGTCAGCAACCCACAATCAGTCAGGCACTCCGATGCAGTTTTTCATGGATTTGTGAACCCCTTCCCACTGCCACCCCCTACTTTCCCTTCCTGCCTCACAGGGGCTAGTAAAATTCAGCCCGGCATTGCTGAAGGCTTGGTTTACATTTCACTCCCTTGAAATGGGGACCAATCCAACATGTTTGTGCTCAACAAAGTTGATTGATGTCAGTGTTGAAGAATGAAAGTTTCCACACAAATCTCCACTGCACATACTCCCGGGTCAAATACAGAAAGTTCACTGGATGTTGCATGAACACTCAAACTGCACTGCCTATAACATCTATTAAATAACTTCCTCTTCCTGTACCAGCCTCCTCCGAGTGCCCTGTAGGTCAGCACCAGCTGGTGCACAAATTAATGTTGTTGGGCTGTGCACTCATTCATTGCAGTGATGACTCTTACAGCTGGAGAACAGAGCAGAATTTTTTCCTATTAGTTGAACTGTGAATCAAACCCTTAGCTGTTGGAGGAGGCTTTGGTCCTCAGAAGTGGCTGGTTTGTGAAACCAAGAGGCCATTGAATGAACAAAAAATGATATTGTCTTAACTTTATCATTTTTTAAAAAATATTTATAATTTATGTAATTCAATGGCGCTGCTTTTGTGGTGACTTGTACACCTTTTACTGTATTTTCACAAATACAAGTAACAATGAATTTCTATCTACCTATATATCAATGGCACCTTGGTCAACATTATTTCCCATCCCAATAATAGGAAGTGAGAAATATTTTGTGTTTCAGTCATTTGCAATCCACTATAATCTTCAAATGATTTATCATAGTTCAGAACCTCCCCTGCTCATTAGATGTCTTACAGCCTTAAAATCCTGACACAAAACCACCAGTCTGTGCAAATAAAAATGAGCTGAGGAATTCAGGAAATCCAGCATTACTTCCCGCTCACTGACATCGGGTTGTTCCTAGTGAATTATTTACTAGCTAATTCCCCAATGACTGAGTAAATTAAACATGGGGTGTAAAACTCAGGTGCCCCAGGTTTGTTCCCAGGTTTTTGCATTGAGTTAGTTGGGTGAGAGCTACAAAGTGGCCCTCGGCTCTCCCTGAGCTCAGGGCAGGAAACAAATGAAGCAAATGTCCTGCTCCTGATTGCTGCTTATTGTCCCAGGTTTGGAAGGGGGCTGTAAGAGTGTGAACAGGAGAAAGCTCAAACAATATATTCCTTGCAGTCAGATACCCACCACACCTCATAACCTAGACTTGCTCATAAATCATAGCAGCATAGACATGAGGAGCAATAGTGAAGGATATCAACAGTAGTGGAACTAAATTCCAGAGCTGCGAGAGTGGAAGAGAGAAAGGGGCATGTACAAATGCCAATACTTCATGAGATGTTGATGTTGATGTTGATGTTGATATAAGCTCTAAGAGAGAAGCATGGACATTTAGACCTTACAAAACCAGTTTCCTTAGACATCCAGATTCCTTTTGTTGCACATTTTAGAACAACACCACATCGACTTTAGTTTGTAAGGTGTGACAGGTTCATTTCTAAAAGGTTTAAAACATGGTTCCCCAGAATGGGAGGGTATGGTGTTGGGGAGTTGCAGAACACCAAGTGGGGCCCCACTGAGCTGAAATTTTGGGGCCACGACCTCTGACACAGCAACTACTACTGTGGAAGCCTGAGCAAGTTCTAATAGTTGTGCACCCTCTCTCTCTACCTCCTGAAACCGCGCTCTCAGTCCTCACTGAGGATTCATGGCCATTTTGAAACCTTGAAATGGGTTCACAGTGGGAAAAGGTTTGGGAAAACATCTCCGTGATCACAAAATATCCACAAACGTACTTACAGCTTAGCCTCCATTACCTTTGGTGGTGCCTGTTTGCTTCAACCTGAGTTGACACCCAGGTTTAACCAATCAAGCACAATAAGCAGAGATCAGTTACTAACCAGACTCTCATAATTAAGCACAGAAATATTAATCAGTTGAACACAACACTTCTTCCTATCGATTCTCCTGGGCTCTGCCCCAATTGCCTCTGCTTATTTAGAATCATAGTGTCATACAGTACAGAAATAGACCCTTCGGTCCAACTCATCTGTGTCGAACATACATCCAAATCTGACCTCATCCCATTTGCCAGCATTTGGCCCCTATCCCTCTAAACCCTTCCTCTTGATATATCCATCCAGATGCCTTTTAAGTGTTATAATTGTACCCGCCTCCACCACTTCCTCTGGCAGCTTGTTCCATACATGCACCACCCCCTGCATGAAAATGTTACCCCTCAGGTCCCTTTTAAATCTTTCCCCTCCCACCTTAAACCTATGTCCTCTAGCTTTGGACTCTCCCACCCTAGGAAAAACATCTTGGCTATTCATTCTATCCATGCCCCAATGATTTTATAAACCTCTATAAGATTACCCCTCAGCCTCTGCGCTCCAGGAAAAATAGCTGCAGCCTACTCGGCCTCTCCCTATAGCTCAAACCCTCCAACCTTGGCAACAAAAACACAAGTTGCTGGAAAAGCTCAGCAAGTCTGGCAGGAACTGAGAAGAGAAATCAAAGTTAACTTTCAGGTCTGGTGACCCTTCCTCAGAACAGGCAACATCCATGTAAATCTTTTCTGCACCCTCTCAAGTCTAACAACATCCTTTCTATAGAAGGGCGATCATAATTGTATGCTGTATTCTAAAAATGGCCTCACCTGTGTCCTGTACCGCCACAACATGGCATCCTAATGTCCTATACTCAATGCACTGATTAATTAAAGCAAGCGTGCCAAATGCTTTCTTCATCACCCTGTCTACCTGCGACTCCACTTCCAAGGAACTATGCACCTGCACCCCAAGGTCTTCTTTGTTCAGCAACGCTCCACAAGACCCTACCATTAAGTGTACAAATCCTGCCCTGATTTGCCTTTCCAAACTGAAACACCTCACATTTATCTAAATTAAATTCTATCTTCCACCCCTCGGCCCATTGGTCCAACTGTCCAAAACACCACCTATTTTGGTGTTGTCTACAAACTTACTAACCATACCTCCTCTATTCACATCCCAATCATTTACATAAATGATGAACAACAGTGGACCTGGCACTGATCCTTGTGGCACACTGCTGGTCACAGGCCTCCAGTCTGAAAACAACCCTCTACTACCGCCCTCTGTCTTCTGCCTTCAAGTCAATTTTGTATCAATAATTGGCTAGCTCCCCATGGATCTTACGTGATCTAACATTACTAAAAAGGTCCACCATGCTGAACCTTGTCAAACGCTTTGCTGACGTCCATATAGACAATGCCTACCGCTCTGCCTTCATCAATCTTCTTTGTCACCTTTTCAAAAAACTCAATCAAGTCAGTGAGACACGAGTTCCCACGCACAAAACCATGTTGACTATCCCTAATTAGTCCTTGCCTCTCCAAATACATGTAAATCCTGTCATTCAGAATCACCTCAAACAACTTCCCCAACACTGAAGTAGGCTCAACCGGTCTATCGTTCCCTGTGTTTTTCCTTACCACCTTTCTTAAAAGAATGGCACCACATCAGCCAACCTCCAGTCTTCCTGCACCTCACCTGTGGCTGTCAATGATACAAATATCTCAGCAAGGGGCCCTCCAATCTCTTCCCGAGCTTCCAACAACTAGGGCCGGGGGTTTCAATACTAGGGGGCAATTTCTAAGGTGAGAGGAGAAAAGTTTTAAAAAGGACACGAGGGGCAACATTTTTACACAGAGTCATTCGTGTGTGGAATGAACTTTCAGAGGAAGTGGTGGACGCAAGCACAGTTACAATGTTTAAAAGACATTTGGATAAGTACATGAGTAAGAAATGTTTGGAGGTATATGGGCCAAGTGCAGGCAGGTGGGACTAGATTAGTTTGGGACTATGGTCGGCGTGGTCTGGATGGACCGAAGGGTCTGTATCCATGCAGTATGCCTCTATGGCCTGATCAAGTCCTGAGGATTTATCTATTTTTATATATTTTAAGACCTCCAGCACCTTATCTTCTGTAATATGAACTCTTTTCAAGACACCACTATTTATTTCTCCAAGTTCCTAGCTTGTGTGTCCTTCTTCACAGCAAATACTGAAGCAAAATGTTCATTTAGTATCTAGCCTATCTCCTGTGGTTCCACACATAGATAGCCACATTGATCTTTAAAGGGGTCCTATTCTCTCCCTAGTTACTGTTTTGCCCTTAATGTACTTGTAGAATCTCTTTGGATTCTCCTTAACCTTATTTGCCAAAGTTATTTCATGTCTCCTTTTTGCCCTCCTCATTTCTCTAAGGATTCACTCGCTCCCAGCTGTCTATACTTGATATATGTCTCCTTTATCTTGACCAGAGCCTCAATTTCTCTTGATGTCCAGCATTCCTTACACCTGCCGGCCTTGCCTTTCACAGTAACAGGAACATAATGTCTCTGAACTCTCATTATCTCATTCCTAAAGACCTCCCACTTCCCAACCACCCCTCTAACTGCGAACAGCCTCCCCCAATCAACTTTTGAAGGCTCCTGTCCAATACCATCAAAATTAGCCTTACTCCAATTTAGAACTTTAACTTTTTGATCAGTTCTATCTTATTCCATAGCTAGTTTAAAACTAATAGAATTTCCTGATAGATAAGGAATTCCAGAAAAGGATTGCAGAGGGGCCCAGTGGGCTCCTCCACAATTCCCGATATTGAAACTGGTTGAGGTTTAACGATCAGTCAGGACACTGAGGGAATGGTGAGATCTTTCCTGTTCTGCTTTGACAATACTGTAGGATCTTTCACAGCTAGCTGGGGAAGCAGGTTGTGCTCCCAATAGAACAGCATGCCCTCAGTCCTAGAGAGTCAGTCTAGATTGTGAGATAGTAAGAACTGCCGATGCTGGAGTCAGAGATACCACAGTGTGGAGCTGGAGGAACACAGCAAGGTCAGGCAACATCAGAGGAACAGAAACGGTGATGTATCAAGTCGGGACCCTACCCCTCCCCCATTTCTGAAGAAGGGCCTGACCCAAAATGTCAGCTTTCCTGCTCCTCTGATGCTGCTTGGCCTGCTGTGTTCCTCCAGCTCCACGCTTTGTTATCTTAGCCTAGATTGTGATCCTTGCAATCTCTGGAATTGGGTTTAAACTGACAACTTTCTGTTTCAGAGGCAATGATATCCATTGAGCCACACCTTTATCTTATGCGGTTGTTTACAAGACATGAGTAAAGTTACTGGATAGTATAGCAGTGCTACTTATAGTTGAATTGAAATGGGAATTCCAGTGACTGTACCATATTTTACTGAGTCTCTTGACCTGATGACTCAAACTATGTTGTTATTATACAACATCATTTGTAACACAATGATTTATCACATACAGCACTGTAAAGGCATATACAGTATTTTAGACTAGAATATGTTATACTCAAATCCTTGGTGGGGTCCTCCATTGTGAAGGACGGGAGAAAAGAAAGAAATACAAGTGAGCCAAGACCACAACAAAACTCTTGATGTTCCCATATGGAATCCATTTGAAAAGTACCGACGGAAAAGTTCCTCTGACACTTCCCAGAAAGCAGGAAATTGCACCCTCAGTTTTAACACTCAGGATCCCGTTTTATTTTGGAAACCCGTCCCCTAGATTGGAAACAAATGCCTCCCAAATCAATTCTCATCATGTAAATTGATGCCTGCAAGAGAAAAGGGAAGGAAAGGAAGCTTTCAGTCTTTAATTGAGCAATTTGGGGGAAAATTAAATATAGAACGACTATTACTCATAATACCTAGAATGCTCTGAAGCTACGTAGTGGACCGTGGCTAGGATTTTTAGATTTCCCTTTCTGCTATCCTAAAAGTAGTGAACACATCGCCCCGAGTCTGAATGACCCACGACTATTTAGTGCATGAATGAGGAGCTCCCACCTCAGAGAGGCACTGGCCTTTCCAGTTCTATAAGCCCAGCAGTGCCAGAAGCTGCTACCCCCAAATCTAAGACCTGTGAGTTCAGCACCAGGTAAATCGCAGGGTCTCAGGATGAGGATGGGAGGCCTGGGGGACTGTGAATACGGCGGTTGGTGGAGAAGATGTGGGTGGAGGGAGATGAGCAGGACCCATGTACTGGGGCAGGGAAGGTGGGCAGTGATATCAAAAGGCGGCACCTTCTTCCACTTCCCACCTGAAGCCAGAACGGGACTCACTTCCTGTGATCGCACCTCTTTCAAGTGACGTATTGAATGGCTGCCACATCCTAAAGTGGCAGATGTAGAGGTCACACATTAAGCCAGGTCGTACACTGTGCGCAAATGCATTCCAACAAGCAACCCCTGCCCCTGAACTCCTCTAGCTTGCCTGAAAATTGACCCTGAACGTTTAATTAATTGACCGTTTACTGGGCCTCAATAGGGGCGGGTCACGAGAGCACACGAGTGCCAGCCTAGACATCATGGTCTCGCCATAAAGATGGGGAGATCGGGTTGTTCAGGATTCCGGTGGGAAGATCAGAAGGAATTTTATAGCTCCCATCCCACTGCCATGGAAACCCACTGGATAGGGAGTGTTAAAATTCGTCTCCAAAGGTCAGAACACAGACTCATCGGGAGCTGATGAAACTTGCTGGCTAAATTGCAAGCTAATAGTAGTCTTCAAGATCAACACCCTCCAATCAATATACGTTCTGCTAATTAATGGGCATCCACTGTTTTAATTAAAAATGCCACATGTTAGATATGCTGGTGTCATATGATCTGTCATAGTCAAAGGTGTCGAATTTAGATGATAATGTTGTAAAAGGTAAAATGCCAAGAATGGCTCATAAACATGGGGACTGCAAAAAAAAATTACCTCTGTACACAGATTAATTTAACAATTAAACTGGATTAGAAGATTGTCAATTTAAACCGGAGGTACTTTTCACTCCAAAATGAATTCTGCATACTAAGAAACTTTTTTTTTTTACCTATTTCAGTCAATCTCACTCACAGCTTTTTTCAGCAGTCGCGCTATTTCAATGCAGGGAGACTTATTTCGGTCCCACCACTTGATGCTGTGCTTGTATAACACGTTGGTACATGTATAAACAGCCTGATTTAACATCTTCAGACTGTCTGAACCAATTGTTGGAGATAATCTGACTTTGCCCTTCAAGTCTGTTTTAGTCTAGTACAGAGATTGGGTGAGGCCAAAGAAACCCCATAAACAAGAGAACAGATGTAATTATTTGTAGAACATGGAATATTGTTTTACTGCCAAAACATGTGGAATTCAGTAAATGACTACTTCAGGGCAGTGAATATCAGACTGTTTCCCTCCATCTCTCAATTCCTCTGGACTCCATTCTTTCTCAAAATGTTTTTGACTCTATTGAATTCTCTACCTCGTTCTCATATGTTGTCTCCACATTTTGTTTGGTTTTCTTACATTCAATTCTGAACTTACACAATCCACCTCTCTCTCTCCCCTTCTCTCCAGTCTGCATTTTCTCATTTTATTTCGGCCTTCTCTCAAGCTCAACCAATTGCTTTGGCTGCACACTGAGGTTCTTTTCGCTCTCTCTTTCTATCTGTAACACACACAGTTTCTCACCCACTTCCTCCATCACCAGTCCGGCTTCCTCGCAAGCATTCACACTGATGTTAAAATGCTTTGTTATAAATTCCCAAGACAGGAGATATCAACGAGTGGTAATTTCCTCTGGATTCTCTATCATTCAAGTGTGACTTTCTTAACCCTCATGCTGACTCCAAGAGTAATTAAAAATCACATTTGTTGTATCATGATAATGGATTTGATAATGAGATAATGGTGCATATCATGGGGCACATTTAGTAAGGACATTAAGACCCTGGAGCAATCTTGTGATGATGTCACGGAGACACTTCCCACAGGGCAAAAACAGCTCAGTGTGGCTGGAGTTAATCCGATAGAAAGCAGAGAGATTGAAGTTGGAAAATCATTGGAGTTCAGGAAACAGCATCTTAACAATACAACAGTCAGATTGGAACCTGGTAGATCTCAGATCCATGTAAATTTGGATATAGTGTTAACATGCAATAAACAGAATCTTGGAGAAATCCAAGTTTGAAATCAGTTCTTGACTTTATGTCTCCTCAGCCAGTCTGGCTTGAACCCAACTCAGAAATTACCATAAAACCACATGCTGAAGAGTCTAACAGAGGTATCAACAGTAATGTCCAAGAGGCTGTGAAGAAAGGATAGAATAGTTTGTACTACCAAGAGATCATCTTACAGAAAACAGGATTATGTAAATTGTATCAAGAAAAGAGTTTGCAGAAGCCTACTAGAGTCAGGCAGCAGTCGCTTGTAGGTAAAGGAAAACCTTTACAACCTATAAAAGTACCAGTAATGAAAAGGATAACTCCAACATGCAGAATAGAACCTCAAACCATAGGCTTTGTGCACTTATCAAACCAATATTGAAGTTTGCAGCATAGTTTTGATAGGATATCCATCTCTGCATCATTATTCCTTCTCAAAGGCAATTAGGGACAGGCAATAAACGCTGGCTAGCCAATAACATCCATGTCCTATGAATCAATAAAAAATTTGCAAAAAAAACTCAGCTGGCCAAGTTGGACAATAATGTCACAAATTAGACAAGAATGGAGCCCAGGTTCAATCCTCACTCGCACCCAAATTTGCCAGTTTCAGCCAGGCCAGCATTACAGATGCTCACAGTTGGCCTCAACATCCCCTTATTCAAGGTGAGAATATCAGCCATCCTTCTTTCTGATCCTCACCATCCACTGGCTGCTGGAAGTGTAACCATTTGAACATGGGGCAGGTATGGAGTTGCCTATGGTAATAATAATTTTATATTTTCTCCTCCTGTCGGTTTTCACGATCACTGTAAACGGTCATTTGTTGAGGAAAAAAGGGTAAATAAAGGTAGTGGACCCGACCCCTACCCTTCTTTAGAAAGGCAGTGGGTCAAATTTCTGAAGAGAAGCTACAAAGTTGGAGGTAAACGTAAGGGGAACAATCATACAAATATAATGGGAAGATATTCTTACGGCATTTGAGCACCTACACAAACTAGATGGGCCAAAAGCCCTGCTTCAGTGCCGTCTATGCACAATTTCTCAGTCCTTTCAACATCATAAAGCAAGCTGAAGAATGTCATGAAATGGTTAAAAAGGTCAGGGGAAGTGTACAAAAGATCTGTGCTGGTGGAAGATGGAAGTCAAAACAATAACAATAAACTTGAAAAAGAACTGGAGCAAAGATACGCTGCTGGGAAGGAATGTAAAAGCCATGGCATCTGAGGGTTACATAGCCAATGGAATAGAGATGGGGATTGCCTAGACTCTGTAGAGCAAAATGTGAGTCATGGAGTCATAGTCGTACAGCATGAAACAGACCCTTCGGTCCAACTAGTCCACACTGTTCCCAAATTAAACTCGTCCCATATCCCTCCAAACCTTTCCTATTCATGTACTTACCTAAACATCTTTTAAATGTTGTAACTGTACTGGCATCCATCACTTCCTCTGGCACTTCATTCCACTCATGAACCACTCTGTAAAAAAGTGGCCCCTCATGTCCTTTTCAGATCTTTCTCCTCTCACCGTAAAAATATTGCCTTTAGTTTTGAACTCCACTAACCTAGGGAACAGACCTTTACTTTTCACCTTATCTAAGCCCTATATGAACTTCTATAAGGTCACCCGCCAACCTCCTACCCGCCAGTGAAAAAGTGTCCCAGCCTATCCAGTCTATTTTTATAACTCAAATGCTCTATTCCCAGCAACATCCTAGTAAATCTTTTCTGAACCCGCTCCAATTGAATAATATCCTGCCTATAACAGGATGACCACAACTGCACAAGGCACTCCAGAAGAGGCCTCACTGACATCCTGTACAACCTGAACAGGATGTCCCAACTCCTATAATCAAAGGTCTGAGTAATGAAGGCAAGTGTGCTAAACAGGTTCTTAACCACCCTGTCTATATGTGACACAAATTTCAAAGAACTGTGTTCCTGAACCCCTAGGTCTCTCTGTTCTACAACACGACCCAGGGCCCTACCATTAATTGTATTAAGTACTGAGAGCTGGGATTTAGAGATGACAGAGGTAGAGGCAGGCTGAGACCACGGCGTGATTTATAGACAAGGGCAAGGATTTTGCAATCAATGTATTGCAACGAAGCAAGAACTGGGGTAATTGACAAGTGCAGCCTGGTAACAGACGAGATACAGGATGAAGAATTCTGACTGAATTGGCTATAGCGACGGGACGAAGAGTTGGGGCAGCTAAGCTGGAAATGCCAAGCTTGGAGTAACAAAGTGAAGGATAAGGATATCTGTAACTACACCAGACGTGGTACAGGTCAAGATAGGGACTATCATTCCTGCAGTAGACGTACACAGCCACAGTGAAACGACTTGAGGATAAAGCAGAACACGAAAGATTGCACAACATCAAGTTCAGTTTGAGGAAGTAATTCAGCAAGAGATGAGAACCAAAGGAAATTACAATTCATCTTGGACAGGGAATAAATAACTTCCCCCAAAGTTCTGGTGTATACTGGATTCCCTGAAATACTGCAAACTCTCAGCGCACAAAACAAACCCGACGTGGTTCAGGTCTCAAAGAAAAGCCACCCACCATCTTCGAGCTAAGAAAGCCTGACCTCAAGATGAGATTTCTTTTCTCTTTTCATTCCATCTTCCAGGCAAATGGCTTTGTGCTGTCTACACTAACGTGTCATGTAGTTATCAATAAAATAGACAACACAATCTTGCCAAGTTACCACACACAGGCAGCATTGAGATCACGTGAGATTACATCAGCAATACCAGAGCTTTCAATAAATCAGAACCAACCCTAATCCAAACAAGCAGAAGCTGTGAAGAGCCCCCAGATCTTAACCCTTTCATCACCATGGTCTTGCTTCTGATGCAGGATCCAGAAAAGTAGGTTCAATTAGATGCAGTAGTGTTTTGAATGTAACTTGTCAATGTGTCAGGAAGAACCGCAGTGTAAACATCTTCCACTATTCTCATGTCACGAGTTCACTTACTCTTCTCCATTCCTGGTCATCATTTCCACTCTCTTACAGCATTAGGGCTGTCAAATTGGACACAGGTGGTGTTAGATTTTCAGTCATAAAGTGAATCATTAAACTATCAATCCGCAGCAAAAATAAACAGAGCTAAATGCAATGGGCTACTTGTACCTTAAGGACTGCAGAGACTTGCAAGTGCTTCCCTGTGGTCAATCTTTATCTCTCCATCAACATCACATCATCTGGTCATTACCTCATTGTCATTTGTGGGAGTTCGCTGTAATGTTCCCTCTTAGAACAGTGACACTCTTCACACAGTATATACAAACAATTGCCTTAAGGCAGTTAAGGACAACCTGAGACTGAGAAACATATTATAAGGATTGTAAGGTGTTTCTTTTTAATGCAGTTCTGTCTCACTAGGTACTTCTCATTAACTCTTTATAAAATGTCCTCAGTATGGAACTTAAATTCTTTACTCCTCATAATTCCTTAATCTTTTCCAGCCCCACAACTCTGGGAGATCTCTGCACTCGTCCAATTCTGACCTCTTGTCCATCTGCAATTCTTATCGTTCCAATAACAATGGCAATAATGCCTTCAACTTTGAAGACTGTAACTGCCAGAATTTTCTCCCCAAGCCTCACCACCTGTTCACCTCTTTTCTCAAAACCTACCACTTGGACTGAGATTTTAGTCCAGCTATGCTAAGCACAACACTACAGAATCAGGGAATCTTGCAGCACAGATGGACACCATTCAGCTAACTGGATTGTGTTTCCAAGCATCTAGCATTGGCACAATTAGACCCACTCTCCTGTCCTCTCACCATAGCCCTGAAAATTGTTTCCCTTCAACTCTGTATCCATTTCTTTATGGAAGTTACTTGCGAATCTGCTTCTGCCACCCCTTCAGACAATGCATTCAGATCATAACAAGTGAAAATTAATGTCTTCTGGTACCTTCTCTCACAAAAATAATTTCTCCTTATTCTCCTCCTGCATGATTTTGATCATCTTAATTGAATCTTTATGCCTTGTCAACACCAAGGAAAAGAGCCACAGTTTCACTTGTTATGTTGCCCAATGTCAAATTCTCTCTTTAATATTTTAAATATTACAGCTGAGTGTTATAACAGTACTATGTAAATGCAAGGTGTTGTAGCTATTTACATTGCTTAAAATAGTGAGGAGAATTGATGTGACATAAATTTTCCATCTAACAAGAGAAAGAAAAACGAGGGGAGATATCTCAAAAATTCTTTTGGATAAAGTCAAACACAAGTAAAATTTCTTCTGGATGCATCCAGCTACAGCTCCTGGGAGACCGTGTTAGGGAGCTGGAGCTGGATGCACCCAGGATCATCTGAGATGCTGAGAACATCATAGATTAGAGTTTTAGTGAGGTGGTCACACCAAAGATGGAATGCACTGATCTAGAAGTAAGCCAGACTGGGTTGTTTTCTTTAGAAAAGGGGAGATTGAGAGGGGACATGTTGAGATGTACAAAATTATGAGTTGTATAGATGGGGTAGTCAGGAAGAAGCATTTCCCCTCGATGAAAGGATCAATGACCAAAGGGCACAGATTTAAGGTAAGGGGTAAGTGGTTTAGTGGAGATCGGAGGAAAATATTTTCACCCAGAGAGCAGAGGGAATGTGGAACTCAGTGCCTGTAAGGGTGGTAGGGGCAGAACCCCTCATAACATTTTAGTATTTAGATGTGCACTTGTGTTGTCAAGCCATACAAGACTATGGAAGTATGATACTAGGATAGTTAGGTGGTAGTTTTTGGCCAGCACGGACTTGATGGGCCAAATGGCCCTTTTCTGTGCTGTAGATTTCTATGACTCTAAGGATACAGAATCAAGAGGGTACAGAAGAGTCATTTCAAATCATTAACTCAATTTCGTTCTTTTCAGATGCTGCCACACTTGCTGGTTTTCTCCAGTTCATTTTAGTTCAGATTTCCAGCACCCGAAATATTTTGCTTTTATTACAGAATCAATTGTAATAATTGAAAGAGATGGGAATTTGACTTGGGAATCTGAGGGCATTAAAAAAGACACACATTTATTCTGCACTGTTTGCAATCTCAGTGTATTGGAAGATACCTTACAGACATGAAATACATTGACCATGTCACTACTCTACAATGTGAAACATAGTGGCCAATTTACACATAGCAAGACTCCACACACAGCAATGAGATAATGAGCAGATAGTCTCGTTTACGTAGGGGACACGGAGAAAGAATATAGCATTGATGGTTAAAAAAAGACTGTTCTAATTGAAGATGTCAATGGTTAAGCAAATGCCAAACTACTAACAAGTATGTGAAGCAAAACTGAGCCCAGATTACATTCATAAAAATTAAATTCCTGAATTTATATTACAGAAGGGCAGAAAACAAGGTGAAATGTCAATATGTTGAACAACATATTTTATAAGCACAATATCAATTGGGGTACCCCTCAAGGTACAATGTTAAGTATTAACTTGTGAAGCCAGCTGTGAATTCAGGCAATTATCATACTTATCATCAGATTTTGGGGAGGGATTCCACTTGCTTTCTCATATCACATTAACTGGAGCAGTTAAAGCTGGTCTGGGTATCCTCTCTGATCTCAGCTGTTTAAACCAGAAGAGAGTGACTGAGAGGGAGAGGCACTACTTCGGCCGCAGACGGGAATCCAGGATGGTGTGTTGCTTCCTGGGTGCCAGGGTCCAGGATGTCTCAGAGCGGCTGCAGAATGTTCTCAAGGGGAAGGGTGAACAACTAGAAGTCATTGAGCATGTTGGCACAAATGTTATAGGTAAAAATAGGGATGAGGTCCTGTGGAATGATTATAGAGAGTTAGGAAAAAAGGTAAAGCCAGGACCTTGACGGTAGTAATCTCTGGATTACTTCCAGTGCCGCATGCTGGTGAGGGCAAGAACAGGGGGATATGGCAGATGACTGCGTGGCTAAAGAATTGGTGCAGGGAAACAGGGATTCAGATTCCTGGGTCATTGGGATCTTTTCTGGGGCAGAGGTGACCTGTTCAGATTTGCTAGTGCTGCAAGGGAGAGTTTAAACTAGATTGGCAGGGGCAGATTTGGGGGTGGTGGGATCCTCAAGAACTGGGAGGCAAGTGTGAGGCTGAAAGGAGATACAGTAATCAGAAATAACAAGTTGAAGAGACAGGTGAGGGTATAAGGAATGCCTGTTGGATTAAGTTGCATCTATTTCAATGCAAGAGGGCTGACGGGTAAAGCCAATGAACTCAGGGCGTGTATAGATACGTTGGACTGGGATATTATTGCCATTACAAAGAGATGGCGAAGGGAGGGGCAGGACTGACAGTTTAATGTGTCAGGATGCAGGTGCTTTAGGCTGGACAGAGGTGGGGGAAAGAGGGGAGGGGGAGTTGCATTTTTGTTTAAGGGGAGTATCACAGCCATAACCAGAGGTGAAATAACCGAGGGATCATCCAGTGAGGCTTTGTAGCTGGAATTAAGAAGTAAGAAAGGGGTGATGTTATTGGGATTGTACTATTGGGCCCCAAATAGTCAACGGGAATTAAAGGAACAAATATGCAGGGAGATTGCAGAGACTTGCAGGAGCAATAGGATTGTCATTGTAGGGGATTTTAATTTTTTTAACATAGACTGGGACTGCCATAGTGTTAAGGGCTTAGATGGGGTGGAATTTGTTAAACGTGTTCAGGAAAGTTTCCCCAAGCAGTATATAGAGGGTCTTACTCAGGAAGGGGCAAAACTCGACCTACAAAATAGGGCAGGACAGGTGAATAAGGTGACAGTGGGAGAGCTCTTTGGGACCGTGACCATAGGTCTATTAATTTTAAAATAGTTATGGAAAGGGACAAAACTGGCCCACAGGTTCAAGTTCTAAACTGGGGCAAGGTGAATTTTGAAGGAAATAGACGGGAGTTTGCAGGGGTTGATTGGAGTAGTTTGTTTTCAGGCAAAGGGACCTCTGGTAAGTGGGAGGCCTTTAAAATTATGATAGCTAGAGTTTAAGTTCTATATGTTCCTGTGAGGGTGAAGGGCAAGGTTGGCAGGAGTAGGGAACCCTGGATGACAAGAGATATTGAGGCTTTGACCAGAAAAAAGGAGGCATGGCTCAGGTACAGGCAGCTGGAGGTATATAGGGGATACAGGGGTTTACTGAAGAAGGAAATCAGGAGGGTGAAAAGGGGGCTTTGGCTGAGGAGATTAGGGTATATCCAAAGACATTCCTGAAGTACATTAAAGGAAAAAGAATAACTAGAGAGAGAATAGGACCCCTCAAGGACCAAAGTGAACACGTATGTGTGGAACTGTGGGAGATGGGCGAGGTCCTAAATGAATATTTCTGTTCCATGTTTACCATGGAGAAAGACATGAAGACTTGAGAACTTGGGGAAGTTACTGATGAGGTCTTGGGGACAGTATATGTAACAGTAGAGGGGGTGTTGAAGCATTAGAATGTGTGAACATGGATAAAACTTCTGGTCTTGACCAGTTATATCCAAGAACCCTGCAAGGGGCTAGAGAAGAAATTGCGGGGGCTCTGGCTAATATATTTGAATCATCATTAACCACGGCTGAGGTCCCAGAAAACTGAAGGGTGGCAAATGTTGTACCCTTATTCAAGAAGGGCTGCAAAGAAAAAGCTGGAACCTATAGACCAGTAAGCCTAACATCTGTGGTAGGTAAGTTACTTGAGAAGATTCTGAGGGATAAGATATTCATGCATTTGGAAAGGCAGGGTTTGATTAGGAGTAGTCAGCAAGGCTTTTTGCATGGGAGATCATTCCTCACAAATTTGTTAGAGTTCTTTTGTGAAGTGACCAAGAAGGTTGATGGGGACAGGGTAATAGATCTAGTCTATGTGGATTTCAGTAAGGTCTTTGATAAGGTTCCACATGGTGGGCTGCTCTGGAAGGTTGGATCTCATGGAATCCAGGGAGAGCTGGCAAATTAGATACACACTTGGCTTGATGGAAGGAAGCAGAGAGTAATAGTGGAAGGATGCTTGTCAGACTGGAGGTCGGTGACTAGTGGTGTGCCTCAGGGGTCAGTGCTGGGTCCATTGCTGTTTGTAATCTATATCAATGATTTGGATGAGAATGTACAAGGCATGATTTGTAAGTTTTCAGATGACACTAAAATAGGTGGTGTCATGGACAGTGAGGAAGGTTATCAGAAATTGCAGCAGGATCTTGATCAGTTGGGGAAGTGGGCTGAGAAATGGCAAATGGAGTTTAATATAGATAAGTGTTAGGTATTGCATTTTGGAAAGTCAAACAAGGGAGGAGTTTCATGGCGAATAGTAGGGCCTTAAGGAGTGTAGTGGAACAGGGACGCCTTGGAGTTCAGGTACACGGTTCTCTGAAATTGGAGTTGCAGGCAGACAGGGCATTGAAGGCGGCTTTTGGCACACTGGCCTTCATCAGTCAGGGTACTGAGTACAGAAGTTGAGAAGATATGTTGAGGTTGTACAGGATGTTGGTGAGGCCACACTTGGGAATAGTGTGTTCAGCTTTGGTCACCTTGCTATAGGAAGCATGTTATTAAACTGGAAAATGTGCAGAAGAAATTTACAAGGATGTTGCCAGGACTCAAGGGACTGAGTTATAGGGAGAGGTTGGACAAGCTAGGACTTTTTCTTT
>NC_063347.1:59998458-60002391 GCF_021869965.1 Rhincodon typus | reverse complement strand
AAAAAAAAACACAGAGGGTGGTATGTATATGGACCGAGTTGCCAGCAAAAGTGGTTGAGGTGGGACATTAACAACATTTAAAAGACACTCGGACAAATACATGGATAGGAAAGGTTTAGTAGGATATGGGCCAAGTCTAGGAAAATGGCGTTAGCATGGATGGACATTTTGGTTGGCATGGACCAGTTTGGGCCGAAGGGACTGTCTTTTGTGCCGTAGGTCTCAATGACTCTGAGTCTATAACAGAGGCAAAGATGATATGAAAGCCACAGAACTGACAACAGGTAAATGTTGCCTTTGCAAATCTAAAAAGGGGACTGTGATAAAATTTCCATAACTGGCTTCTGCCCCAAAGTTAGGAAGGACAAAATTGCCCTCCTGGTCGCAACTGAGTGACCTCAGTTTGAAGCTTTACATCTGAATGTTGGACAGGATTTGGGGCAGGCTTAATTGTAATGCAATAACTTGCAACCATGCACTATCTAGACTTTAACATTAAGAATGGCCACATTTTATATTGACCTTTGGTGGTTCTAGTCAGACAATAAGAAGTAGGAGCAGAAGGAAGCTATTCAGCCCATCCAGTCTGCTCCACCATTCAATGAGATCATGGTTGATCTGAAAACCCTCAACTCCACTTTCTGGGCCTTTCCTCATAATCCTTGATTCCACTACTGATTTAAAATCTGTCAATCTCAGTCTTGAATATACTTAACAATGCAGTCTCGACAGATCTGTGTCAAGAATTTCACAGATTCACAACCCTCAGAAGAAATTCCTCATCTCTGTCTTAAATGTGAGACCCCTTATTTTGAAATGATGTCCTCAATGCTAGACTCTCCCACAAGAAGCAGCCTTTCTGCATCTACTCTGTAAAGTCCCCTAAGAATCTTATACGTTGCAATAAGGTAACTTCTCATTCTTCTAAATTCCAAAGATTATAGACTCAACCTATTCAACCTCTCCTTATAAGGCAGTCCTTCTGTACCTGGGTATCAGCCTAGTGGACATTCTCTGGACTGCCTCCAACACCAATATATCTTTCCTTAGATAAGGGTCCAAAACTGTTCATAGTATTCCAGCTGTGATCTGACTAGTCCCTTATCTAGTTTTAGCAAAACATCCTTTCTATTATACTCCATTCCCTATGACATTAAAGCCAATGTTTTCCGTCCTTCCCTTCCACCTACTGAACTTGAATGCCAGCTTTTCATGATTCCTGGATGAGGACTCTCCCAAGTCCCACTGTTCTGTAACTGTTTGCCATCTTACTCTAATTAATTAATATTCAGCTCTTCCATTCTTCCTGCCAAAGTCCCTCATCTCATATTTCCCCAAATTATATTCCATCTCCCAAGTTTTTGCCACTAGTTTAACTTGTCTATATCCCACTATTAAACTCTGTCATCCACAGGACTTGCCCCTTCCCATCCATGAACTTGGCTATAGTACATTAACTATGCTCATCCAAATAATTGTGGTCCCAGCATTGATCCCTGTGGCACTCCACTAGTTACAGGTTGCCATCCTGAAAATGCTGCCCTTAATCTACTGTCCATCCCTAGTTGCCCTTCACAAGGTAAGGATGGGTGTTCTGCTTGGATGTGTGGTGAGAGTTCCAGCTCCAACATTGCTGTCTACGACTAGTTTCTAGGATTTTGACCCAATAGTGATGAAGTAACTCAGGCAACTGATGCTTGTGTAGCTGCACCCTGACAAAAATGTTAATAACTTTAGGAGAATTTTGGTTAAAATAAACTTGGAGCAATGTGATTACTGTGAGGTTGTGTGCCTTCATTGAACCTTGGAACTAATTCAATGTGGTGTACAGAATATTGACATCTTCATTTCACTTAGGGCACTTCTGCATTTCAGTGCTGTACAAGCAACTTTCATTGTGATGTTGCAGCAAGGACATTGTACACTTGGAGATATGCACCCAGCCAAGGGATTAGACCAAGATGTATCTCCAGGATCTTCATTGCACACAGTCTTTCTGATCCTACCTGAATTTCCCTGCTTTGCATTGCTTTGCCATCCTGCACTTTTCCCACTCAGCCACAGTTGCAGCCTCATATTACTACAGTTATCAGTCAAGTCAAGGGAGATGGACTTTGCTCATGCTAAGTGAAGGGTAGCCTCCAATCTCACTCCAGGCCCTGGTCAAGGGTGGTCAGAATCAGGAACCTCTCTGTGTTAAGAGTAAGGAGCTGAACACCAGGCAACGCAATACCTGCCTTGACTGTTTCTGCCCTCTCATGGGCTGTTTTCCCATAGAATGGGAGAGGGACAGGTATTATGGAGGGTGAAAGTATAGATGGTCTATCATCAAGTAGATTCAAGATGGGGATAGATAGACCAGAAATATATCAATGAATCAAGGAATGTCTGAGATAGAAAGTAGAAAAGACAGTGGATCAACCACTATTGTATTCAATAGTGGAGCAGGCTCAGGAGGCCACATAGAATGGCTACAGCATAGAAGGAGATCTTTATTGATGGGTTGGGGAAGGAACTGGTCAATCAGATTTGTCTCAGAGTGACATGTTGATTAAGGACATCAGGGCTAACGGCTCGAAAAGAAATTCAATTTCCAGGTTTCCCGTGATTTTCTGACTGACCTGCTCCTTGGGAGTCAGGCAATAAAAAAATGCAGTCCTCAATAGTTCTTTTTTATTTGTTTGCTGCGCTAGTGAAGTGCTGACCCATTTAAAATAAACAGTACAACAGAAAAATATGTTGCAAAACAAGACCAACATATGGAAGAATATAAAAAAACAAAAAGAAAGAAAGGTGCACACAGCAACGCAGAGATTGGGAGAGATAGAGAAGGTGACTGAAAAATCTGGAAGAAGAGAGAAATACAACCTCGGAAGATGACTACAGAGAACAGAACTTGCACAGGTATAGATGGAGGGGCAGATTGCTGGAAAGATTTGTTAACAGGGAGAAAACAGGAAATGTGAATCAGACAGGGTGGCGAAGAGTGTGATTGAGGGGTTTCAAAAATGTGAGAAAGATTGGAGAGGAATGAGGCAAAACAGGAATACAACCCATTTGTTGCGCACATACATTTCACAATGTATACACCCTAAGAAATCTCTCCCAGATTCCACCTGCAAATGCAATCCTGTCTGACTGTGGCTGAATTGAACAGGGGCACAATGCCAAGGCTGGGAAATGTAACACATTGAGTGGAACAACCTAATTCCATGGACCCCGTCCAAGCTGAAATGGAGGCAGCAGCTGGAGAGTCATAACATGACCAGCATCTCATCATGACCCTGGGGAGCAATAAACCTTCCAGCATTGACAGTAAACGTTGCATGTTTGAGACATAGAGTGTAGTCGATGTGATTCACCTGTCATTTTTGGTACTCAGTGTTACTGGCAATCTTAAGCTAACACATCACTATTGATTTAACACAGGCAGAGGGGGGCCCCTTGAATACAACTTGATCTGAACTTGCAAATTCAGGGAACTTGGTGGTGATCCAAGCAAGAATATAAAAAAAGACATGCATTTACATAGCACCTTTCATGAAGTCCCTAAATGCTTTGCTGCTAATTTAAAGTATTTTTGAAGTGTAATCGTTGTTATAAACAACATCCAGTGTGCACAGAAAGCATCCACAAACAGTATTGAGGTAAAAAATAGATTTTTTTTGCGATATTGGTTAAGGGATAAATATTAGCCAAGGAAGTCAATGATAACTTCCCTGCTCTTCATCAAAATGGTGCCTTGAGATCTTTTATATCCACTGGAGAGCAGGTTGGGTGTTGGTCCAATGTCACAGATGCTGTGTTCACATGAGACAATGTGGCAATCTTTCAGTATTGTACTGGAGTGTCAACGTAGATAACAACGTGTGGAGCTGGATGAACACAGCAGGCCAAGCAGCATCAGAAGAGCAGGAAGGCTGACGTTTCGGA
>NC_063347.1:59968377-59998058 GCF_021869965.1 Rhincodon typus | reverse complement strand
GCTCTACACCTTGTTATCTCAGATTCTCCAGCATCTGTAGTTCATACTATCTGTGTCAACATAGATAGTTGTGCTCAAGTCTTGGTGCTGGACTTGAACCCACAATTTCAGACTTGAAAAACTAATTGTATTTTTTTTATTTATTATTCCCAATCACTAGAACTGAAGATTTAAGGCCAATCCTGCTGAAAACAAATGGACAGCCACCATCACTTCCTCAAGAGATGGTGGACTATTAGTTCTTCAGAATCACATTAAAATTTGCATGATGTAGTCATTGAAGGAGAAATCCACTCTATGAAGAGATGTGGGGGTGAATTTCTCACATGAGCTTCTAAATAGCCCAGGCTGATGTTATGGGCCTGCTCCCTCACAGGGATAGAAAAAAATAGCTGGGAACCAATGTTTAAGTCCTGGTAAAACCAAACATTGGTTGAGTTTAAAAAAAAAATACTGCTACCTCCTCCTTTCAGAATGCAGGTGTGTTAAACAGGAGTGAACATGGTCCACCCACACCACTCCCCTCAATTCTTTAACTCAAGCTGAAGGCACAGAGGCTTTGCTGCAGGATTCCAGCCTCACCAACTTTCCCTTTGAAATTTCAGATTAGACTGACTTTTACTTCCTTCTATGAGTTAGGTTCTTAACGTCAGGAAGGATTAGCGGCCCTAGGTAATAAAAGTGAGTTCTGTGTTAGGCTTGAGTGCTGACAGAAGGACTACTATGCACCAATGAGACATATTGCAACTCAAACCTTCCTCCACCAAATCCCCAACTTCAGGGTCCATCTACACTCCTCTCCCGATCACACCAGCCTGAAATTTCCATATTTCCATTTCTCTCACAATCCATCTCTGGGGCCTCTTTGAAACCTGCTCAAATGGATGCCAACTTCTCTTATAAAGCAGTTTTACATCGTGGACTCTAGCCCACTGGTTTAAACTGTCCCAGACTCAATTTATTTAGGATGATTTAAGACAGACATCGGAGGGAATGAAGCTGCATCTAATCAGTCCAAAACAGATCCAAGTCAGATCCCAGAGGTGGAATGGGAATGTTCTCTCTCTGCAAGTGGCTGTATGGACTTCGATTTCTACAAACTTCAGATGAAAGGAACCGCTTGGGAAATCTTCAGTACCAGAGCCTGGGATCATTCACTCAGTTATTCAATGCAAATAAACATAAAATACTCAAAACATAAAATATTTTACACACAGCTGATTGACAACTGTTGTCTGCTGTTGCCAAGTGCGTTTTGAGACTGTTTGGCCATATTTTGTTCACAAACGGCTGAGAACAGTTACATTTGGATCAACTTATTTCCCCTGTATTTCGCAGGAATTTGTACCATAGGAGTGAATGGGAAGGGCCTTGACACATTGAGATTCCACACAATGGGAATTAGTGAGAAGCAGCTTAGTCCATTCCCATTCTATACAAAATATAGTAATTGGGAAGTGGTTTAATTCTTTGGAATGTGTTGAGAACGAACGCAAGTGTCATTGATGTATTTAATTGGACATGACAGGATTAATTGCAAAACTGGTTCACTAGAGTTCTGCAAGGTCAAGATCAACGCAATAATTCTAGGCCCATTGAATCTCGATACAATTGAGCTGCATGGGAAAAGGCAGTCCTTTAAATTTAAAATGTTCATTTTTTTTCCCCAAGCTCTCTTTGATTCTTGGCTTTCTTCATCTCTATAGCCTCATCCAGCCCTACAAGCCTTCAAGATAATTGTGCTCCAATTCTGGTCTTCTACACATCCCCAATTTTAATCAGGCTAACCATGTCTTCAGCTTCTTAGTCCCTAAGTCCTGGAATTCACTTCCTAAACCTCTCCACCTCTTTTCCCTCCTTCAAGATACTCCCTAACACCTAGTCAGGTGTTTTTAGCTAAGCCTTTGTTCTTAATAACTTTGTATGTGGATCAGTGCTAAATAATGCACCTGTGAAATGCCTTGAGGCAATTTGCTAATAATAAAGACACTATATAAAATGGAAGTTATTGTTGAATGGAGCTTGGTTAGGTCTTTTGGGATTCTGGAGAATGAAAATGAATGGAAAGCATCCTGTGCTTGGATTGGAAATCAGCCAGATTTACGCCAGCATTGAGAACAGCCCATGCTGCAATGAATTTGAGCACTTTGTCACCCTGTTTGAATCCAGCATTGTCCATAGGTGCATTGCTAGCGGTAAGCCAGGCTAGTAGAGGAAAGCAGCCTGTTTATCCACAATGAGTGAAAGGAAAATGAGATGCATCATTCCCACCAACAACCACCACAAAGATTTGGAAGAATTGTAAACTGTGAGAAGGACAGTGTGGAACTCCAAAAGGACATCGGCAAGTTGGTAGAGTTGGCAAATAGGTGGCAGATGGAATTCAATGCAGAGAAGTGTGAGCTGATGCGTTTTCTACTTATTTACTCAGAAGTCTTCACAACTTTGGGCACCGCTGTTAAAATTCCACTCAAATTTTGCTTCCCATTTACTTTTTGAAATGAATGTTTTTGTACTAGTCTCCGCTTCTTCACTTCATGCCTCCATGCACTGTTTGGCTGAAAACTGACTGTAAAGTGGTTGAGATCATGGTATTTTGGTACAAAAAGAACTTGAAAGACAATACAAAATAGAAGGTACAACTCTAAAGGGGGTGATGGAGCAGTGGGAGTTGCGTGCATGGTGCATTAAAGATGTCAGGACAGAGAGAGCATTAATTAAAGCATACAGTGTCCTCATCTTTATAAACAGAGGCACAAATTACAAGAGCAAGAAGCTGGAGTATTGTGTATAGCTGCGTGTACAGTTCTGAATGTCACACTATAGGAAGGGTGCAAACACAGTTATGGGGATAGATTAAAGTAGCTGGGACCAATCTCCTTGGAAAAGAAACCTTTATGCTCAGCGAGTAGTTAAGGAATGAAATGCACTGTAAGTGTGGTGGAGGCAGGTTTAATTGAGGGATTCAAGAGGGATCAGAT
This sequence comes from Rhincodon typus, assembly GCF_021869965.1. NCBI lineage: Eukaryota > Metazoa > Chordata > Chondrichthyes > Orectolobiformes > Rhincodontidae > Rhincodon > Rhincodon typus. Next base: position 59,995,077 of record NC_063347.1, on the reverse strand, counting down.
GATTATTTGGATAGAAATAATGTGCAAGCAGAAGTTTGGCACTAGGTAATGATGCTCATTCAAAGGGCTGGCGCAGACATGATGGGCCAAATGGCTTCCTTCTGCACATAATATCTCTGCGATTCTGAGATGCAACTGAAAAGTCATGTGAGCCTTTGAAAGGAATTGATTATAACTTCTGCCCAAAATCCATTGTGCTCTTGACAGTGGAAAGTTAAGTCCCTTGAGTGCGAACCCATCCTGCTAAAAATATCTTCAATTCCACAGACTGTTTAAAGACATTGAGAATGGACGAATTTACAAAAAAATTATACTTCACAACACTTACTGGACAATTATAGACATGTTTTATTTTTATGAAACAATTTTTCAAGGTTTATTGCAGCAAGATATCTATCTCAATCTAAAATCTCGGTATTTCAAAAATGTGTTTGTCATCTCTGGAATTCTAATCTGTACAAATCTGAATAATTTCTCCTTGGAATTTATAGTCATATGGTTTCAATATGTTGTGCATTAAGCTCAGTTACCACGGGTTGAAATTTATTCAATGAAAATTTAAATATAAAGGCACCAATTAGCCGAGTGGTTCTTTCAGGACATGCCAATTATTGGACTCTCTATGCATTTCTCACCTGTATGAGTTCCATGCAAGTGTCAATCAAATCTAATTTTATGCTTTCGGCATGTTTTCTGGGTATCAATCTGGCTGTTTTACATTCGGCTTAAAGTGACTGAGCAAGGTCCAGACTTTGGAAATCCTATGGCATTAATGCAAAGTATCAGTACATAAATCTCATTATTTCCTCTCATCTCCACTCAGTGGAACTCCTCACCTCCCCTGGATTTTTGTCTCTCTTATAATCTCAAGTTTTGCAGCTGAGCCTCCCCTAATTACCAATACCACTGACCTTGGTCTTTCCATTAATGTAGACTGATTACGTTCTGCACAGCTGTCACACAGCATCTTACAGCTCAGAAAGAGACCATTTGGCCTTTCTTATCCCTGCCAGCTCTCATACTTAATCCCTGTAGTCTTGTCACATTTTTTCCCCCCCTTTAAATAGGTATCCATTCCTTTTTGAAAGTAACGATTGTAACTTCTTCAGTGCACTCCGATCACAACAACTTGCCGTATGTTAAAAAAAGCTCTCATCTTCCCCTCTGGCTCTTTTGCCAATGATCTTAACTGTGTGTTGACTGTGTTGCTGATCCTCCCTCCAGCAGGAACAGTTTCTGCTTATTTAATCTCAGAAACCCTCAACTTTGGGCACCCGTGCCAAAATTCTGCTCAAATTGGGGTTCCCATTTACTTTTTGAAATGGATGTTTTTGTGCTAGTGTCTGCCTCTTCACTTCATGTCTCCATGCACTGTCACGTAACTACAGCAGGTGCCAGTTTTCAGCCAATTCGATTCACTCCACGTGATATCAAGAAACAGTTGGATACATTGGATACTGCAAAGGCTACAGGCCCTGACAACATTCCAGCAATAGTACTGAAGACTTGTGCTCCAGAACTTGCAGCTCTCCTAGCCAAGCTGTTCCAGTACAGTTACAACACTGGTATCTACCCAGCAATGTGGAAAATTTCCCAAGTATGTCCTGTACAGAAAAAGCAGGACAGATCCAACCCGGCCAATTACTGCCCCATCAGTCTACTCTCAATCGTCAGTAAAGTGATGGAAGGTGTCATCAACAGTACTATCAAGCAGGACCTGCTCAGCAATAACCTGCTCAGTGACGCCCAGTTTGGGTTCTGCCAGGGCCACTCAGCTCCTGACCTCATTACAGCCTTGGATCAAACATGGACAAAAAAAGAGCTGAATTCCAGAGCTGAGGGGAGAGTGACAGCCCTTGACATCAAGGTTGCATTTGACTGAACATGGCATCAAGGAGCCCTAGCCAAACTGGAATCAATGGGTATCAGGGGGCAAACTCTCCAGTGGTTGGAGTCATACCTATCATGAAGGAAGATGGTCATGGTTGTTGGAGGTCAGTCATCTCAGCTCCACGACATCTCTGCAGGAGTTCCTCAGGGTACTGTCCTCGGCCCAACCATCTTCAGCTACTTCATCAATGACCTTCCCTCCATCATAAGGTCAGAAGTGGGGATGTTCGCCAATGATTCCACAGTATTCAGCACCATTCGCGACTTCTCAAATACTGAAGCAGTCCATGTTCAAATGCAACAAGATCTGGGCAATATTCGGACTTTGGCTGACAAGTGGCAAGTGACATTTGTGCTACACAAATGCCAGGCTATGACCATCACCAATAAGAGACAAAGCTAACCACTGCCCCTTGACATTCAATGGTGTTATCATCATTGAATCCCCCACTATCGACATCCTGGGGGTTATCATTGACCAGAAACTCAACTGGACACACCCAAATCTGCTGTGTGATCACTCTCAAAAAGACTGGTAATTAGCACATAATGTTAAATTACGCAGCACAAAAAAAAGGAGATTCAGTCCATCAAATTCACTGTTCCACAGGCTTTATGCTATTTACTAATGCATGGATGCTACTCCTTACATGAAAATCTCTCCCTGATCGAGAATCTTTGCCCATTCCAACATCCAATCCTTTCATACCCGGCTAATCGTTCTCCAGACGTCACAACATTCACCCAAATGATTACAGTACAGAAAGCAGTGTGTCCTGTGGAGCGTTTGATAATCTGAGTTCACATCTACTCTATGCACCCTCAGTCCCATCATCAAGTACATCGCTTTGAGGCATCGCTGTAACATCTGAACTATAATCAAAACATTTAACTGATGACACAGAGCTGTGCTTCACTGAACGTTTCCCTTTAAGACCATTGCTCAGGTTTCGCTATGGGCAAATTATCTTGATGGACACATACCCTAATACCAACAGAGCCTTATCGCTAGGAGCAGTTTGTAACTGTTTGTGAATCTCTAACTGCTGCTGGATAATTTCAGAAGAAAAAATAACAAATGATTGACTTCTTTCTGTGTATGTTGGCACTTTGAAGTATGACACTTTAAATATGAAGACTGATTGCACAGCCTTAGTTTAGTTAAACAGTAGAAACAGCTTCTGTAAAGAGGATATTATTTCTAGTATTGGAATTTTTTTTTTTTTTTTTAAAAAAAACTTTGTTGCCTTCTGTTTTGATTTATTTTCGGAATGTGAGCAATGCCAACATCTATGCTGACCCTAGTTGCCCATTGAAAAGACTGTAGTGAGTATTCTTGTTGAACTGCTGTAGTCTTGTGTTGTTGTAGATGTTCCTACAGAGCAGTTAGGCAATGCATCCAAATCCTGGAATGACGTGACAATGAAATGATGACGCCGCATGTCCAAATCAAGATTATGTACGCCTTGGAGGGAACAGGGAGGTGATGATTCTGACACACCTCCTGCCCTTGTTCTTCCAGGAATTGTAAGTTTAGGCAATGCTGCCAAATGAACCTTGCTATGTTGCTATAATGTATCCTGTGAATAGTATGTGTTGTGGACATGATGTGCAGGTAGTGATTGGAGTCAACGTTTGTCAAGATGCTATAAGCTAGAAAGCCATTTAATAAGAAAACCTATACTGCACCATAACTTTTAAGATATTTTCCACTTCAGGAAAAGAGGCATTAATTATTCTGGTGGTATCTGTTTTTGTGTTTCAGGTTTCAGTTTCAGTATACCATTGATCAAAAACATCATTCACAGGACACACTGCAGCAACTCACCAAGACACCTTTAACACTAACGACTAATCCCACAACCTCCATTACCTAGACAAAAAAGGGCAGTTGATATGTAGGAATTATCATCTAATTTAACCCCTACCATTACAAGGCATTACTGATCCCAGACACAACGATGTAAGTGAATATTCTACATCAAAATCAAGATAAATCCTTGAATTTCAGGGACAATACAGAACGGTTTCCCTACTCAAATTGAAACTCTCTCTGCTGTCCGAAAGAGTATCAGCTAGACTGACTCCAACCCAAGTGCAAGCCAAGCTACAACTTGTCAGTATTATGAAAAAGAAAAGACTAGAAAGAAATACCTTCATCCCAACCTCCCTGCAGACAACTAATGTGTAATGATCAATGATAGATAAAGGCTTGAACCTCTAATCTATTCAGCCAGTGTATCAAAATATATACCCCTGCTTCCACCCAAAGTCATCGGATCTGCTGGAAAAGACCAGAAGCCAGATATTTCCATTTCCCTAGACATTACTCTAACACTTTTAGGAACAATGAATGTGCAGACAAACAAAAAAAGGTGTACAGATTCTACCAATAATTTCTCAGATTATGCATTCAGAAAATTCTCCTGTGGGCTTCTAAAGCAATACAGAAAATGGGAAATCTTCCATTTACTAGCGTTGCTACCCATCTCCCTGATTGGAGATTAAAAAATTAACGTAAGTAAAAACAGAAAGTATGTAACTATAAATACATATCACATACTTGTAATGAATTGTGTAATAAAGCTGTACTGAGTTGTCCTCACGTGGTCCATTCCTTATTGAATGAACTCATTCTTTACAGAATAAATACTTTACTCGGTGTCTAACATTAGTTCACCATCCAGTGACCTTAGATTATTGTAGCTGTCTGTCATAAGCTGACAGAAAGTATGACATCCTGCATTGTTTATTAGGCAGAGTCAATGCTCTGGATTACTTGGGCAAGCACCTCCTAACTTTTAGGTTCATAACAATTTATCGACACAGGCTCAATTCTAATTCAATCTTGTGCAACACTTGACATGACTTCTACATCTGTGATTTTTAAAAGGCGGTCTCCATATGACTCACCATTTGGCTTGAAAAATGTGTTTAAAAGACACAACATTAACCTACCAACCCCCTTTAACAGATATAAGCCAATTAAATAGTCAATTATTATAATGGGACCCTTCTATTGACCCATGCCCAGCTGAGATCTTGCAATATGCAAATTTACAAAAAGAATAGGAGCATTCAGAGAGTTCCTGAATTCAATGAGTATTCTAACTCAGGTGATTTAAAAGGGACAGTTTTGTGGCCAAGTGTTGTCCATCTCCAATTGGCTAAATGCACGATGCGATGTGGCACCATAGGGTGAATGCAAGCAGATACTGCATGCAAATATAATCTTGTACAAACAAGAGATACCTTTGGTTAGTTTGTTGGATACAGTCAAACTCCATTGTTTGTTTGTTTTCTTCATATGCTACTGTACGTAACTGACTTTCTTGATGTGGAGATTTTTATATATTTATTCCTGGATCTTCTTTTCCCTCCACAGATCTGACAAATCAGGAGTGAGTTTTAAGATATTGAGGCTTCCTTCTCTTCATATGCTTGATTTTTTTATGAATAAAGTATATTTTTGAAATAAAAGAAAATACAGGATACTTTAAGAATACATCTCAACTGCCCACTGGGGACTTGAATGTCAGCTTGGCCCAGTTGTAGCAATCTCGCCTTGGAGTTTAAAGATCTCATTCCAGGGACTCAAACATAGGCAGCACGGTGGCCAAGTGGTTAGCACTGCTGCTTCGCACCACATGGGACCTGGGTTTGATTGCACCTACAGGTAACTGTCTGTGTGGAGTTTGCACGTTCTCACCGTGTCTGCCCGGTTTTCCCCCGGGTGCTGCGATTTCTTCCCACAGTCCAAAGATGTTAGGTGGATCAGCCATAGGAAATGCGGGGTTACAAGGACGGGATAAGGGGACATGGGTCTGGTTGGGATGCTGTTCGGAGGGTCAGTGTGGACTTGATGGACCAAATGGTCTGCTTCCATATTGTAGGGATGCTATCATATAACCCAAGCTTCATACTTTCAGTGCAGTGCAAAGGGAGCACTGCATCAAATGGGAAGCAGTCTTTCGGATGAAATGTTCTGAATAGATGGTCATTGAAGGATTTGTGACACAATTTCTCCTCTCAACCTGTATCATCAAACAATTTATTTCATGTTTGGGAGACTTCTCTTTGAGCAAAGTTATTGCTGTATTTGCATTACATAACAATTAGAGCTACAATTCAAAATACTGACCCTGCAGTTCTTTGCAGCATTTGGCAGGGACTATGTAAGATGCTTATGAGATGCACGAAACAGTTGTGCTGAATGTCCTGTTCCCCGTGCTGTACATTGTTAGCAAGTCACAAACGTACAGCATTCCTAACTCCGCAGGGAGGGCAAGATAAATGTTGCACATCAGTTGAAAAAAATCCAGAGTAAATACCATCTCCATCACTACACACAGACAACAAACGGATATACCCACCCCAAATACTGGTTGATGTGGAGAGTTTTATGTATTTATCACTTGATCTTCTTTTCTCTCCACAGACCTGACAATCAGGAGTGAATTTTAAAATATTGAGGCTTCCTCTCTACATTGCTGCAGTAGGTTGGGGTGAGGGTGGGTGGGGGGGGGGGGGGGGGGGAAGAGAATGTGATACAGTTGGCTTTGCAGGCAGTGTAGAAATGAATTTTGCGGTGGGTGGCCCATACATCATTTTTCTTTGAAACTTGCTTAAGCCGCATTAAGGAATGTCTTTGCTCTGATGACAGCAGGTAATGAATCCAATGCTCAATTATTTACAGTAACGTGTCTCAGCGGCCAAGTGCCTGCTGATATATTCAGCCTAATGGTGTGTGACCCAAACAATAAAAGACTAGCAGAAGGAATGAAAAACAAACACAGAAGGCTGATCCAATCTTAGTGGTGCAGAGGACAAAAACTTGTTTTATTCTGAAAAGCAAATGGATTGTTGAGTGGTTTTAACTGTTTATATAGATATCAGGCTTGATGAGACACCCCTTTAAACAACTTCAGTGACACCCATTCAAAATTCCATTCCCAGTAACCTAACTTTACATCTACATTTCTGCTTAAGTGGCCCTGCTAACCATTACTGACTAGCGTAATAGTCTAAATAGGGTTAGATGTTTGGAGAGAGTCACTAATCTCAGTGGTCCATCAAAGAAAGAACATGCAATTTTAAAGAGCACCTCTTACAGAGAAGATCTGGAAACCCCAGTAAACCAATCAAATGAGTTTTTGAATTATAGCCACTGTTGTAATAAAGGAAATGGAGCCAATTTTCACACGGCAAGCTCCAGCCAATCAGGTCATTGCCTGAAGTCAGTCGATGGATAAATATTAGCCAGGACATTGGGAAATGTTCCCTTCATTGAATTAACGTCACGGGATCTCTGATATCCACCTAAGATTGCAGCCAAGGTCTCAGTTTAACATCTCTTCTGAAAGATGCCACACAGTAGGGTAAATATTCAACTTAACAGCCTGCACAGGACTTCAACAAGGCAGAGCAACCACCTGTTAAATAGAATGAAAATTGGGCGGGTTCTACAAAAAGTAGGTGATGACAGGAATTTACTCCTTGAAATGTGAAAAGTGCACTGCAGGAATTCATTGAAGGCTGAGATAATCAGACTTTTAAATCAGGAAGGGAATCAAGGGCGATGGGGAAAAGGCAGGAAAGTGTTGAGGAATATCAGATCAGCCTTGATCCCAGTGAATGACACAGCAGACTTAGGCCACTCAGCCTATGTCTTACAGCCTTATTCTGGTAATTATCACGTAGAATCCCTACGGTGCAGAAAAAGGTCATTCGGCTTAACAAGTCTGCACTGACCTTCCGAACAGCATCCCACCCTATCCCACATTTCCCAAGGCTAATCGACCTAGCCTGCACATTTTTGGACTGTGGGAGGAAAGCAAAACACTCAGCAGAAACCCACACAGACACAGGAAGAATGTGCAAACTCCACACAGACAATTGCCTGAGGGTGTAGTCAAACCTTGAGACCCTGCAAGGCAGCAATGCTAACCACTGAGCCGCTATGCTGCCCATAGCACCTTATGATTTTTATGGCTCTTTTTCTTTTCAAGAGAGTCATAGGGCTGTTTACGGCAAAGGAAGAAGCCATTTAGCTCATCAAATCCCTACAGGGCAATCCAGTCAGTCCCACTCCCCTGCCTGATCCACTTAGACCTGCTTACATCAAGCTCCCATCTAATATCCATTAGGATTCATCAATTGTTTCTGCAACCAGAGACAGGAACTGGCCAAAAAATGCTCATGCTGAGGATGTGTCCTTTTAAGTTGGTGGTATTATAGCCACTGCGCTGAGTTTGTGCTTGTCTGTTGGATGGCACCAGGACACAGGGTGTCTCTCCCTTCCTTCTCTCAGTGTTTACTGCTGACTTTGGACTTGTCCAAGAGGAACAGCAATGCGCAAGGTGAATCATCAAACTGAAAATCTCCCTTAAAATCCTCAAGAGAATATTTATTGTTCTGGCCATGGATCTGACAGATCATCCACCAAAGAATGCAATTACAAGCATTATCTTGAAATTAATCTCCAGGACAACAGTTGATCTGACAAAAAGCTTTGCGTTTATATAGCGCCCTGGATGACCGCAGAACACTCAGTGCTTTAAAGCTAATTAAGTATTTTTTGAAGTGTAATCATTGCTATAATGTAAGAAATGCACCAACTAATATGTGCACATTAAGATTCCATAACATGACAATGCGCAATTTTTTTCTTCCAATGGAGATTAAGAGAGAAACTTTGGCTAAGACACCAGGGACATCACTCCAGCTGCTTTATGAAATACATCCACCTGGGAACAGATGGGGCCTAAATTCATCATTTCATTCAAAAGAGAGCCCCACTGCCAGTCCCCATTGTGCTAAACTCCAAGAGTCGGACAGGAACCTGGAGACCTTTAGAATCAGTGGCTAGAGTGTTACCCAATGAGCCACAGCTCACACCACTACACTACAGCAGAGACTACACTCGAAAATTACGGAATTGGCCGTAAAGCTCTTTCAGATGCCCAGAAGTCATGAAAGATGCTATAGAAATGAAAGGTTTTTCCTTCTTTCCCTACTTCGGTTCTGAAGGCCCAATTTCAAATCACTGTTTGCTCTAATTTAATGCAATATTTCCATTGATGTGGCGCAGAAACACTGAAGTCAGGAGGAGAGACATTTCAGCAGGGCACCCTCTGCTCTCTGGTGACCTCTGTTGGAAAATTTAAATGTCCAGAAGTCAGCTGAGGTCAGCTGGAATCCTCCCACCTGAAGAATAGTCAAGGCACGCAAAGGTTATCTATGGGACCAGATCTCAACATGGTTTGACGATGGGAAATATGAGACAGCTTGCACTTTAATAAGTGAATGTCTTTTCACCATCACTCCTACGTTTGCTGACATACATCAGCTCTCAGTCCACCAGGGTGTCAGTTTTAAAATTCTTAGGCTGGTGTTCAATTTGCTCATGGTCTCTCACTCTCCCTATCACTAGTTTCCTCCAAGAGACATGCACAGTTCCAGCTATGGCACCTTGTAAATCCTCCATATGCCCTGAACCCTAGTATACCTCTCCAAATCTTTGTGCCTCTCACTCCTCCGTTAATATTCAATTTAGTGCCTCTTTCTTTGACCAAGTCGGTCACCTCTCCTAGTGTTTCCGTGTTTGGATCAAAGGCAGTGTTGTTTTTGATAATGCTGCTGTGAAGCGCTTTGGTATGGTCAATGTGAAAAGGGTTATATACACACGAGGTATTCTTGTTGCTGTTTTATCACCAGGCCACACTTAAGGTCTAATTAGTTACATATACCCTATCTTGTCACAAACAGAAGACTATTTTTCTGAAGGAGGGTCTAGGCCCGAAACGTCAGCCTTCCTGCTCCTCTGATGCTGCTTGGCCTGCTGTGTTCATCCACCTCTACACCTTGTTATCTCAGACTATTATTGTACATTTGCTCACGTGTTAAAAGTATTGCTGCACACTAACTGTCTGATTGTCCACTGCATTTTATACACTTCCCTGGAGAGTTTTTAAGAGGAATGAAGATATAATTTACTCCCCTTGTTGAACATTCATTTAACTTCTCTTTGCATCTTTTTGATTTCATCAACTGATCTTCTTTCAGGGCAGAAGCTGGGTGGGAGAAACATGTGGACACCAAATAAGAAGAAATAAACAAAGGAGGGATTGTAAAACTGGAAGAGGGAAATGAAGGAGAAAGAAAGCATAAGAATTTAGGAGCAAGGCAAGATCATTCAGTTTTCCAAGCCTGCTCCTCCATTCAATAACATTATGGTTATTGTGTTCTTAAGTCTTCTTTGCTGCCTGTTCCCTTCACCCTCTACTCTTATCAATCAAAAAACAGCATGTCATGTTTTCAGGCACCAGTGCTACCAGTGTTATATCTTTTGGTTACAAGTCACTGGCTGCTCATGCCTGAGGTAGTTCATTGCCACCAACCCTCCCTTCCATGCCGAATCTAGTTATCCTTGAGAACAGACCAGTACAGAGTCTTTACAAGAGGTACTTGTCTGATATAACAAGGTGAAGTTTATTGCACAATAGCCATAAGTATTTATTAATTTGGCATAATTACAACAACTAAGAGCCAGGTATGTCACAGGTACAGTTACAACTTTTAACATTTAGATAAGTACATGAATAGGAAAGGTTTAGAGGGATATGGGCAAAATGCAGGCAGATGGGACTATTTTAGTTTGGGCACATTGTTGGTGTGGACTATTTGGACCGAAGGGTCTGTTTCTGTGCTGTATGAATCTGTCTCCATTAGAATCTTATGCAAGACTGTTTCTCTACCAATGACTGAATGGCATTATCAGATTGGGCGGAGCTCAATATAGCTCAACATTGACTCTTTCTTCACCATTACCCTATTCAACACTGCCTAATTCAGTCTTAAATATATTCCACATAGGGAAAATTAATGCCCCCCACCACCCAGGGAGACTAGTCCAGAGGTGAGGGCATTTGATTGGGCAGAATGGTGTGGGGTGGAGACCCAGATATCCTTCTAATTCTACTCCCCTCTCAATCAATTTAAGCTCCAGGCAGGAAGACTGGAGAACAACCTTCAAGCTCAGAGGCCAATTAAGGCCCTTAAGTACTTAATTTCCTCACCTTACCATTACTGACATTCAACAAGGGATGGAAGGAGTACTCACTATCCAGAGAAGATATTAATTGAGGGGATTCTGGTTCACAGGGACACAGCATTGAGAGGGGTTGCCCACTGACAGCCACGCCCTGCCATAGCTTCAACCCTCTGCCAGCAACCACTTCGCCAGGAACCTAACCTTCCCCAGGCAAACCCTCCTGCAGTCTTGTGTGAAAAATTGGCTCTACTGACCACTCCCTGTCATCCTATCAGTACTGGACTGACCTGGGTCAGTGTGGCATGGGCGTTGCTACTGACTATCCAACCAAAGGGCAAAGAAACTAAATCACACCCATTAAATTCCTCACAACATATTTTACAAAAATATGTCTAAGCATTTAGTGTTGGAAGTAAATCTATGAAGAGGTTTGTTTAACAGTTTTGACACAATGGGTTCAGCACTCCAAATCTTTGGTTTTCTGCGTTCAAAGGCTATCTAAGGCCTGAAGTAGATAATCCAGGTTGAGGTTTCAGGAGAGTGCCTCACATTGTTGGACAGCGCTAACATTCAGAGGAAACTTTAAATGAAGGTCCCATTGTGGCAGTTATTTGCAAGTAATTCTCTTAATGTCCTGGCCAACATTATGCCTTGAAGTATTGCAAACAAAATGCACTTTAACTGACCAGTCAACTCTTTTGCTCGTTGTGGGATCAGTTTGAGAAAATTAGCTGCCACGTTTCCATATATGCCAAGGTAATTCATTGATTGCATAGACATGATAAAATGTTATAAAAACATGATTTCTTTTCCTTTTCTGGTAAAGGAAAGTGCTGCACCCGCTTAGCATGTGTATCTTGGGCTTGAAAACAAGACAAACTTCGAATTAAATCCCTGAGGATTGCTTCAACCCAGACTATGTCTGTCATTGCTTATTGATATGCTCAGCTGTTTTATAAATACTCAAAGGGGTGTTGCAAAAAACTGGTTCAGGGATAGTAGGAACTGCAGATGCTGGAGAATCGGAGATAACAAGGTGTAGAGCTGGATGAACACAGCAGGCCAAGCAGCATCAGAGGAGCAGGAAGGCTGACGTTTCGGGCCTAGACCCTTCTTCAGAAATGGGGGAGAGGAAGGGGGTTCTGAAATAAATAGGGAGAGAGGGAGAGGCGGATAGAAGATGGCTAGAGGAGACAGACAGGTCAAAGAGGCGGGGATGGAGCCAGTAAAGGTGAGTGTGGGTGGGGAGGTAGGGAGGAGATAGGTCAGTCCAGGGAGGACAGACAGGTCAAGGGGGCGGGATGAGGTTAGTAGGTAGGAGGTGGGGTTGGGGCTTGAGGTGGGAGGAAGAACAGGTTAGGGAGGCAGGGACGAGCTGGACTGGTTTTGGGATGCGGTAGGGGGAGGGGAGATTTTGAAGCTTGTGAAGTCCACATTGATACCATTGGGCTGCAGGGTTCCCATGTGGAATATGAGTTGCTGTTCCTGCAACCTTCAGGTAGCATCGTTGTGGCACTGCAGGAGGCCCAGGATGGACATATCGTCTGCGGAATGGGAGGGGGAGCTGAAATGGTTCGCAACTGGGAGGTGCAGTTGTTTAGCACGAACCGAGCGTAGGTGTTCTGCAAAGCGGTCCCCAAGCCTCCGCTTGGTTTCTCCGATGTAGAGGAGGCCACAACAGGAACAGCGGATGCAGGCCCTGCTAAGGTTAATCTGTCTCACCCAGGCATAAAACAAAACATCATGTTTCAAGTTCAGTACAAATTAACAATTCCACAGGCCTTTGAATGCAAGATTTTGCCTTTTTGATAAATGATCTTTCTTTATCCCAAGACACAGAGGCAGAAGATACTTTTGGCATATTTTTGCAGTGTGCTGGGAGCAAAGATTGAGATTTCCCAAAGACTTCTGATTTCTAAGCAAATATGACAATTGAATGCTAAGGAAGTCGTTCGACACCTTTGTTGTCTTACTACATTGCCTGATGCAGCTACAAAACCCACAAATGGAAACAAACTAGCAATCTCAATGAGCTGGATAAAGGGAACGTCTATGAGTGTTTTTTTATTATTTCACAGGATGTGAGGATCTCTGGTTGGGTCAGCATTTATTGTCCATTCACAAGTGCCTTTGAGAAGGTGGCCATGAGCTGCCTTCTTTGACGGCTATGGTCCATGTGGTGTAGGTAACCTTCCAGTGCTGTTAGGGATGGAATTTCAAGAGTTTGATCCAGCTGCAATGAAGGAACAGCAAAGTTTCCAGGACAGAGATTGACAGTTCCAATTGAGTAAGGGTGTCAAGAGACATGGAGCAAAGGCAGGTAAATGGAATTGGGAAACAGACGAGATTACTGAGTATTTCAATGGTCTGCTACACAATGAGATTATGGCTGACCTGCAATTTAACTCCTTTCTCTTTGGCTCACTAAAATCTATCAGTTTCAGGGTGAAACCTAACTGAGTTCAAATTCTGTTTGGAGAGAAACATCGCAAACTCCTATCATCCTCTGTGTGTAAATGTGTTTCTTCATTCACTCCTGAAAAGTCTGGTTCTAATTTTTACATTGTGGCCTCTAGCCCTAGACCCTCAACCGGTAGAAATTGTAAAGCAAAAGACAAATGCCATGGATGCTGGGAATCTGAAATAAAAAGAGAAAATGCTGAAATTATTTGCGTGTGGAGATAGAAGCAGAGTTAATTTTAAGCTTTTCTTTCAAAAGGATTCGGAAATGGATTAGAATTTTTGAAAGAGTGGATTTGGGGGTGGAAGAGGAATAAAAGGAAAAGTCTGGATCAGGGTGGAGGGCAGAGGAGATTAAATGTCAACCTGTTTTCTGTTGCAAGGGACACACCTGATCTCACATAAGAAGAGAAACAGAAAGTATCAAAAGTGAACATGATGAAAGACAGCAATGGGCATCTGATCAGAGCAAAGAGCCAAACTCTTCGAGGTGGGCAAAACAGAACTAGAAGAGAAAATAAAGACAGAAAAATCCTGCAGATGCTTCGTGTTGGAAATACAGATGGAAAACACTGGAAATACTCAGAAGGTCTGGCAGCATCCATGGAGAGATAAATGCCTGTCTTTATTTCATACCCAGACTGATCAATGTCAATGGATTTTCTCTTAACTGCCTCCAGCAATTGCATGCCTCTCTTGTTTCATTCCACCACAATGGAAGATGTGATCTGATCACAGGGCTGCAAATCTTCAATCAATATCTCTCACTGACTTAAAACCTATTGCTTTGGGTGTGTCAGTCAACACCTTTGTTTGCCAACTTCTATTCTGGATTTGGATATGTTTGGCTGACACAAGCTTCTCACAATCTTTCATTTACACATTGTGTGTGTGCGTGTGTGTTTTCCATTGCTTGTCCTTATGTAGTTGGAGCTAAGTTATATTTATCTACATCTGCTTCATCTACATCACTAACTGATCCATTGTGGATCCTCCAAATAAGATTGCCAGTTTAGGCGTGGGTTATGCCTTTGATCTATTTCCAATCACAGCTTTGAACTCTCTAAGCAAATTCAAATTAAGATTCTCAAACCCATCAGTAGAAATCACTTTCACATCACAAAAGTCTGAGCTGAATTTGACCACAATCCCTAATCTAACCCACTGATACCAATGATAAAAGGAGTTGTCCTGCTGTATTGGAGATGAATGCCCTTTAAGTGACTGGAACGTTTGTCCAAGCATAATGTACTCCCAAGTCTGGGGAGATCACTTCTAATAGAATGAGGTTCCCACTTCATTTTGGTCTCCTCCCATTGAGAGGTTTATGAATTGGCACAGTTGACTGGTTTATTTGTAATGCACGCAGTATCTTTGCAGATTGTTCAGTGTAGCTCACTCTCACATTCATACTCCCTCTCCGTCTCACATAACCAAGCTGGGTTTTAGTTCCAGGGTTCTGGTCTGGCCTCAGGCAGAATTCTGGTTGGGAAACCCATAGGAGGCAGTAATGGGAACCAGGAGGGAATTTTGGAAGAGACAGCCAATTAAGAGGCCACTTCCTGGTATTGCACTGCTGTGCAGGAAGCTGTGGATGGTGGGCAGCTTCACCGGAAAAGGTAGGCACTGCTGACGTAGATGGCAGAACAAGAGGGTGCCTCGAAATGGAAGCACCATATGACGACTTTAGAAGGTTTGTTTTTTAAAAATTCAGCCACTGTTACCAGGCAAACATTAGGGACAACTGTATGGCTGAGGGTCCCTGCTATCTGTGGTGCCAGTTGGTTGGGTGGCTGAGCAACTAGAGGAGGCCTCACTTAACCCTTTCACTGAGAGGCAGCCTCTATCTATATGACAGGCTTCTACCTCAGCCGAGTTGCAGTGTGCTGCTTAGAAAGTTCAAATCAGTGTGTGATGAGTGCCCTTCATTTGTACTTTAATTGGTTATAATGCCTGCCTCCTGTTGAATGGGACTCCAAGAAGTGGTCTTACTGAAATTTGGCTTGAGGCAGGAACATACCAGGGGTAAAAGCCTACCCTCAAATTTGAGAAAGACCATTCAGCCCATTACCTCCACATCATTCATGACACCCACCCTCACAGGACAACTGGAAATTAGATGACACTTGACTGCTAGCTAAAGAGCTTTCTTCTGATCCCCTCCTCCCCGAAATACTTTTATGAAACTGCTAAACAGAAAATGTTCAATAAAAAAAACAAAAAGCACACTCTCCAGGCAAAATAATTGGACGGTAAGAATTCATACTGGCCACATTCCAATCTGCAAACAACCTTCCTTTTTAAGGATTTTAACAGTAATGTCAAAATTAAAGAACTCCCTAACAAGATTGCAAGAAAAGCTTTTCGGTTTAAGGAGATGGTACACCACGAAGGCAAGTAGGGACAGGTAATAAATGCCAACTTTGATACAGATGTCCATAATTGCTGGAATGAAGTAAGTTCTGTTGACAGTATTAAATTGTTTTTAAATCATCATTAAATCTGAAATTAGGTATCAGTCACTTACACACAAATGTGAGGTAGTATTGCGTTAGAATAGGTCAGTGATGGTGTATGAAAAGATGTTATCATAATGGATGGAAATTGAGATGGAAAATGCCTTAAAAAGGCAGGACTATAAGATCAAAATGCAGAACGTTAGGTTCTTATTCACCAAGGAGCTGGGCAAAAAGTTGGAGTAAAACCAGATGCCTGACTGAGCTTCAGTCTAGTCACCACCACTTATAAGGCACAGGTTAAAACTGTGATGGAATATTCCCCACTTGTCTCGTTGGATGCAGTACCAACAGTATTCAAGCATCTCACATCAATCCAGGACAAAGCAATTCATTTGATTGGCATCCCAACCACCGCCTTCAACATTCACTCCCTTCACCAGGATTTGCAGAGTTATGTGTGCTATCTACAAGATGCACAACTCACTACTGCTTCTTCGACAGCACCTATCAAACCTGCAACCTCTAATATCTAGAAGTGCAATGGGAAAACCACCATCTGTAAGTTCTCCTTAAAATCACACATCATCTTGACTTTATTGCTGCTCCTTCACTATCATTGGGTCAAAATTCTGGAACACCTTTCCTAACAGCACAGTGGAACTCCATATACCCAGGTACTTCAGCAATTCAAGAAGGCAGCCCATCACCACCTTCTCTAGGGCAAGTAGACGTGAACAATATTAGTCATCTCCCCCATTTTATTCCATGAATGAATAAAATTGAAGTTCCTGAAAAGTAAAGTAGAGTGCACACCTCTGTTATACTGCTAAGTGCAACACAATTTACTATTTTAAAAATTATGTCTCCAGCTGATGGCAGTATCGGACAAGTTAGACTCCAGAGTTGATAGTCCATAGGTTTTATTCTTACTATTTGGTTGTTATGGTGATAAATAACTGACCACATTCACAAGAGACAGCTAATATACTTGTGACAAAAGGGAATAAGCTTATTACACAGAAGGAAAGAAATTAAACATAATGTATGACAATTTGGAAATATCTCATCATCAGCAACAGCAAAAAAAAACACAAACTCCTCTCTTTTCCTGAAATTTCCTTTACAGATATTTAACCACAGTGAAAAGTTATTCACATTGAGGATGTTGGCTTGCTTGCCGAGCTGGCTTGTTTTCGTTCAGACATTTCATCACCATGCTAGGTAACATCAGTGAGGCCTCCAATGAAGTTATTCATATCCTTAATTGTAAAAGTTTCTTACTCAACTGATGAGGTCACAAGTGCTGTCTTTTTGGTAAATTTCTGTTCATTCACTACTCTCTACTCCTGTCTCTCTCTGAGACACACAGACACAGGCTAACTCAATGACCTTTCTCATTGAGCTGTAATGGAAAATCTCTTTTTCCAGTCACTTTGATTACTTCAAAGCTGTTAAACAGCACATCTGCTGGTATGCATCTTTTCTCCTGAATTTGGCTTTGTTTTGGCTTCTGCCCACTCTTCCTTTAGGTTGTTAAAAGTTCATCTTAGGAAATGCATCAATAATGGTCTCATCAGGTTGCTTACCTAGTCATTTAGCTTAGGTCACGCAATTTAATAGAAATGCTTTCTTTAATTCTCTGCTGAAAAAAAAAACTCTGACTACTGGAAAGAGTCACCTTCACAGAACTATATAAACCCTAAATTACACCCAAAGCTTTGTACTGTCAACACCACCAGCTGCATAACTGTAGTATTCAAAATAAGCATGTGCATTTTTTGGGCTGCAAAACTCCAGGGTATGTTCATGGTTACAGTGGTGGCCCTGGGAATAATGTGAAGCATGAGTTTAGAAACATATTAGTGCAAGATTAAGAGTGCATCAGACTGCAGCAGTTTAAGAAGATGGCTCACCACCTTATTATGGACAGTTAGAGATACTCATTAAATGCCAACAACATTCATATCCCATGAATGAATAAAAGAAGTATAATTATTTCTGTAATTGTACTTGGTATATGCTAGAAGAGGTCTCCCAGGTTTCTGGCCAATATTTATCCTTCAAGAAACTCCTAAAGCAGATTCTTTGGTCATTATCTCATTGCCGATTGCTTGGGGCCTTCCAGTAGGCAAATTACCTGCTGCATTAATTCCATTATAACAGTGGCTATGCTTCAAGAGTACTTAATGAGGTGGAAAGTGCTCTTGGGCATGCTGAGAGTATGAAAAGCACTGTACTGTGTAACAACAAGTCCATTCTTTCTTTGAAAGAACTGGCACTGCTACGGAATTATTGGGTGGATGATGGTTAATGAGTGTTAGAAGGTTCTGTTAAAAGTGAGTTAACTTTTACACAAATCAATGAGCACTTAAACATTAATAAGGTGCTAAAGACCTGCCACTCAGCCATAACAGGTAGCACATCTAATATAAAGTAAGTTATTGATGTTTCTTCCGACAATGAATGCTGGGACTAGTTCGAACAACATTTTTAATTTGTAAATATGCTTTCTTTTCACAGTAGTCGTGTTAAAGCAATGGTAAATTTGTATTTTCAAAACCTTTGGGATACTGGATTTTAAAATTCTGGTAAAAACTCATCAAGGAGAAAAATATTCAATACATATTACATTATATTTGAGACAGACTACATTTACGGGAGTAAGCAGGATAAGCAGTACACCAAGGGGAAAAACACAGACCTAATAGACAATCAGAGCCAGAGAGTAGTAGACGGGCAGGCAAAGGAGGTTAGAGACAGAGACAGAAATGAGACACCGAGACTAAAACCGACAGCGAGAGCCAGGAGCGGAGGAACATTTCGGGAAGGGTTTGCGAGAGAGGCACAGAAAGGGACGGAAAAACAGACAAGACTGAAGCAAACAGAAAGACACGCGACAACAGAGAAGAATCTCTGACAGAAACAGAAAGAAAACAGAGAGAGAGACGGAATAAAGAGAGAGAGAGACGGAATAGCGAGAGGGAAGTTTATTTAATGAGTGATTTAGTAAGAGTCAGCTGACAGAAAGACGCAGAGGCACATGATGAGGAACAGAGTAGAGAGAGAAAGAGAGTACAATCAGAGAACGACATCAAGTAATTGGAGGTCTACCTGAGAAGGTGAGCCGGAGCCGGGCTTGGGAAGGTCTCCATGTACCGGTCAGTCTTTCCCCAAGGGCAGACAGGAGCAGGACTTGAAGGAGGAACGTACTGAGCCCCCAGTGGAGGCTGAAGGAGAATCCGTATCTCGAAGCTGAACGGCGAGCACTGTTCATCCCCAACATCGTGTGGCGCGTCAGTCCCACTGCTTCTTCTTTCCAAAGCCGATTCCAACAGCAGCAATCCCCGGAAAGCTTGAGACTATCCCAGTACAAATGTCAGAGTGAAGGGAGAGGAGGAAAGCAGCAAACAGCTGGTGGGGGGGGTGGAATTGGGCAAGGGGGTAAGGATTGAAACGGTTTCTTAAGTCAGCCTGAGTGACCTCTCAAGGCAAGTGGTCGAACACGGGGAGCTTGTATCTCTCAATTAACCCCTGGCGATAGCGGGGGTTGGTCACAGACGCACAGTTCGTGGCTACTCCCCAAGTTGGCAGCTTTTTTTTTCTGAAGCGCACACTGACAGTAAGATAGTCAATACCTGGTTCTTCAGGGTATTTGCTCTGGCTCCCTCTCCTTTGCCACAGGAGCTATCACCGTCCTTTCCCTGCTCTGTCAGGTGGTAGTCTGCACCCACCTCCTTCGAGTCTGTCTGTCCACTTTCACTTGGGCTAGGAGAGAGAGAGAGACAGCAACATGCCCCTCCTCTCTCTCAGCCTTCAAGGCTATGATATCCTGCCGAAAGTTAAATGCAAGTGACACATTGAGAGTACCGCCTTCAAAAGATGCACAGAACCAGATTAAACCACCCCCACCCCAACACACACACACTGCGATTCCCTCCTCCCTCTGTGCAAAAAATTCTCCAAAATAAACCAGTCAAATGCCGAATGAAAGAATGGGGTCTCCTTCCTGCCATTTTAATTTCCTTTTAAGTTCACAGTTGCATGATTCTGGACTGGGTTACATTGTAACTGTATGTGTGTTTGTGCAGGATGATTGCTTCTGTGGTTCCTCTCATTGACAGGTGCATTTACTCGCTCAGATCACTATTTAAACCGCCCAGGCTGGAAAGCAAGGAGGATCCGGGAGTTAATAACCTTCCGCAGACGGAAGCATTTGTCAGCGTTGCTGTTTTCGAAATTCCAGTGTCGGTGCTGATGTGGTCTTTGTCTCCGTTGGGGGGGAGGGCGTATTTGTTTATGTTAGCCCCATGTAAAAATCTGATGGTGGATATTGAAGAGCCCGACAACCATCGCAAATAGCTATAATATTCAAACATTACATTCCTCTGGCATATGGTGTGTGACTAGAATTAGCCAGTAGGTTACACGGAGCAACACACTTACAGTAGCCTGTCATACTTCCAAGTGATGCTGGGTAATACAGAATATGAGACCTTTATATCCTCATGCATTGATTCTTGTCATTTATTCATCGGATGCTACCATGGTCAACAGTTATTGCCCTCCCTCATTGCCCTTAAATTGCATGGTTTGCTAAACTATTTCAGAGGGGTAGTTAAGAGCCAGGGATTTTGCTATGCGTCTGAAGTCAAACATAATCAGATCTGGTAAGGACAGCAGACTTTGCTTCCCTAAAGAACATTAGTGAACCAGATAGTTTTTTTTAAAATGGCAATAATTAAATATTCTTACACATACACACACTAGATTTTGATATTGACTTCAAATTTCACTATCTGCTATGATGGGACTTGAACACATATTCCCAGAATTATTACCACTATGCCACCACCTCTCCTTGAGGCTATCACAAGTATTTCTCTTAAAGGCACACTGAAGGTGACATAAAACATAAGTGTCACCAATAGGGTGTGTGTGTTGGTCTTGGAAGGGATGTGGTGCAGATACAATAGAGTTAACTCAGAGGCTCAAAGGTTCAATTGTACAGTACATCAATTTGCCTGATAAGGTTTAGATATTGTGGGGTAACTTAATGGAGGTAAGTGAATGATAAAAGGATTCTGTGGTCAACAGAACCTCTGGTGAGGAACAAGGAGGTACAAACTTTTCACCTGTTTTCAAGAAAAATCCAGAAGTTTCATCCACAGTAGAAATTGGGAGGTCTTCCTGTTCCTCCATCCCTCAAAAGCTATGGATCTTGCATCATTTGAAGCTCTTAAGTTTGAGTTTGATAGATTTTATTTTATCGGGAAAGGGTTTCAAGAGATACAGATGAAAGGTGGGTGGATGGTAAATCAGACATGATCTAATTGACATACTCCATGGCTATGTTTTTCCCCCAAGTTCCTGAATTGTCCACCAGAAGGTAATATCATGAGGAGTCCCACTGCTGCAATGATGGAACTGGGAGAGTGATGGTGGATAACGGATTATTGAAAGTTAGGGTTCAGACGCACTGAGTTAGATTGTAGTCCATGTTACATTTTCCGACGAGAGATCTTGACTTTACTGGGTGGTAACAAGTGAGCAGCTGGTATTAAATCTCTCTCCAGTTTTATTTCAGCTGACTTCAATTGAAATAAAAGTGACAAGGGGACGAAGAAGGGGGATTGGCTATTCACTTATTGATGGTGGAAAGAGTGTCTCTATTGTCAGGGTTCAATGATTTAGTCTTTTCAGTTGTTAGAATTGCTGATGAGGTGTGGTGTGGGTGAGATTTGATTATTTAAAGAATGAATGCAAGTTTATTTTGTGCCCTCTTGTGAGGGTGTTACTTCCACTGCTGTCAAATCTGATAGGTGCCTGGACGTTACCATGAGTGTACACATCTGTTATAATTCAAAGTTCTGGCTACGATCTCAATCCTCCTTTATTCATTTTTATTTCTTTTATTCATTCACGGGATAAGGGTGTCACTGGCTAGACAGCATTTATTGCCCATTCCTAATTGCCCAGAGGGCAGTTTAGAGGTAACCACATTGCTGTGGGTCTGGAGTCACATGTAGACCAGACCAGGTAAGGATGGCAGTTTCCTTCCCTAAAGGATATTAGTGAACCAGATGGGTTTTTCCTGATAAACGATTCATGATCATTGTTACACTCTTAATTTCAGCTTTTTAAAAAAAAACAAATTCAAATTCCACCATGGTGGGTTTCAAAACTGGGTCTCTGGATTGATAGCCCAGTGATAATACCACCACAATTGACAATGGATTCATGGCTATCTTTAGATTCTTAATTCCAGATATTTTATTGAATTCAAATTCTACCATCTGCCACGGCAGGATTCAAACCCCGGTCCCCAGATATTATCTGGGATTCAGGATGAATAGTCCCGTGATAATACCACTAGGCTATCGCCTCCTGCTCGGTGAGAGGTAGCAAGCTAGGACTCTCTGCTTTTCAAATTCCAGACTCGGGATCTGAGCACACAATACAGACTGATACTCCAGTGCAGTACCGAGGGGATGCGGCACCATCTGAGACACCATCTTTCTGAGACACATCACATGTGATGTGAAACTGAGATGCCCTGCCGGCTCTCTCGAAAAAAAAGTCCGCTGGCTCTCTGTATAGAACACTTGCGTTCTTCCCAGTGCAGGGTCCAATAACCCAACATCATAAAATTATCATTAGCTTGTTGCTGCCCACAAACTGTTTTCAATGTGCATTCCTAAGTAATAGCTCATTCATTCTAAAGTGCTTTGAGACATTTTGAAATCCTGAAAAGCATGGACGCAATCTCTGTCTTCTTTCTTCCTGTTTTCCTCTTTAAAAATCGAACTTTTACCACTCAGTCCCTAACCTACATCAGCAGTGGAGACATTCAAATTGAAGATTGTACCATCATATGGGCACTGTGATCAAAATGTATTTAATTACTGGTGAACTTCCAGTGTATTTTTCTCCACAAATATCCACGATCTCAGTTACCATTGGTGCCTTTTGAAATGTAGTTTACTCGGAAGGACAATGACAAATGCAGTTGATTTTCTGAGACTGAGCTGGACAGCTCGCCGAGTTGGAGCGATGTCCGAAAGGGCGATGTGTGCAGGTTCTCACAAAGGGGACTGAGGAAGTCTCAGGATATATTTTACTTGCAGAAGTGGGATTGAGGAAAGAACATAAATTGAAAGTAAACGATTCCCCATGGTGCAGGAATGGCCAGCACTTTTTTTTTCTTATGAATCAAAGCTGTAGACAACTTTGCCCGCACTCGAATCTAACCTAAACCCCCAGAGGATCTTGTGATGGACCCGAAGGGGCGATTTAATCAAGAGGCAGGCCGTCTCACCCCACATTTCAGTTAGTGCTGTTTCACAGTCCGGATTAGCATGCTGACCGAATATCGGAAGTCAAGAACAGAGTTCAGTGTTCAAAAGGCCGCTATCAGTCTACATGTTTCCACAAGAAGTCTTTGATTCAACATACAGTATATGGAGAGAGGGAGAGACAACAGTTAGTTTGCCGACACAGAGCAGTACCTCGGTGCCATCTACAGGTCGGCTGTGGGATTGAATGATGGACGACAGCCCTCAATACAGAGCACTCTACCAACTGCACTGGACAAAGTAGTTGATCTTAAAAGTAACTATGACTTAACTTGACGAATTTGTTGCTTGTGTGATACTGCTGCTCATGAGTTGTTTTCCTCTGAAAGTGGGCCTTTTTAGTTAGATTTTTTGAGTTGATGACGCTGGAACAATTTAGTGTGTCCTTACAGTAAATCAAGAGACAGACAGGTAGAGGACACAAGAGGATAGTAAAAGTAAGATTATGATAACTTTACACTATTTTGTTCATGATTTCTATTAATTGTAATCCTCTAAAAGGAAGCACTTAAGTTCAAAACTTCTGTATTTAATTAAACATTTGACTTGTAAACTGTTTGACAATCCAGTTTCAGATGGTAGCAGTCTCACTTCAGAGCCAGATGATTGTGGGGTTGTGATGATACTTTGGCTTTAAGAGATGTATTTTGTCCTGGCACTTTCTTGTTTATGAACAAAGGTTGAGACGGGGGTATGGAGAGATCTGCTCAAAGCCAATAAAGTAAACAGCTTGTGAGGACTTGGGTTTTTGTTAACATTGGAACAATAGAAGCAGCTTGAATGGGTGGTGTCAAGCTCCCACAGAACCAGGATTTTTAGTTTTAGCTTTCTGCAGTTGCTGAGGTCTTGAAGCTGGATGTGGAAGCTGTTATTCCTCTCCCTGTCACAGCTAAAAGCTGGGGTTCGCTTCCTGCTGCTAGAATTGCACGTGAGACAATCTATTTTGCTGAATTTGCCTTTGCCAAGGGTGTGTTTTTGGGATGTTACTATTTTGAAACAGTTAATTATATATTATTTTGTTAAGCATTTCAATAGAGTTAGAGTTAAGCTAATTTTTTACTTTATTTTTATTTTGTCTATATTTTAGCTGTAGGATGAAATAAAGTAGTTTGATCAATCAAATTGCATCTGGAACACAACACTTTACACTTACCTTTAAAATAAGAAAAAGTTAGGGGTTAGGCTATCAGCTTAATATATTTTGAGGGTTTGGTCTGGTCCATAACAGAGACAGATTCCCACTCCAGGGATTTGAGTGCAAAATCTAGGCTGACATTTCAGTGAAGTACTAAAGGATTGTTAATTGTTGCAAGGGATGTCTTTCAGACGAAATGTCTGTATATCCAAAATTGAGTAGCAGGTTTTCCCTGTTGGCCTATTTGTTCATTTATCCCTCAATCAAAATCTAAAGCACACTGGCTGAGGTCTTCTGGTCTCCAGATCCGCAAAGACCTGATGTACCATGCAAGCTGCATGTTGGTAATCCAGAGAGGTCCCAATGAAATGACCTCAATTGGATTTTCCTTGGATGTTTCAACTGCCAAGAGGGAATTACCCTACTCCCTGGGATCCTCTGGAAATGTCTTCAATTCTGAGTTACAATGAAAGATTACTGACAGTTTTGACTTACTTATCGGGAGAGTTACCCAAGAAATGATGGATAGAAGAATGCTAGACTAACGTCTGGGTAACTATACAACCAAGCCTTCCAATCTCTCACACTGAACTCATGCATGCAACCCTCCTAACTAACCCCTTCGCCTTCTGGCTTTTTCCCCAACTCAGACTGACTTGGCCCACTCTGACTAGTCCCCACTACCCAACTACCCCCTGTCTCTACCTGACTAAACTCTGACTTGACACTATCTCCCAATCCAACTACCCACCTACTCACCCACCCAGTCATCACCCTGGCATTCTCACCGCCTTCTATCACTTTACACATCTTATCAGCTCACCCACCTACCATCCTCCTAGATTGCACCTGACACCTTAGCACCCTACCCACCTACCATCTCACCAAACGACAGCCCCACAAAACGACCTACTCAACCCTCACATCCACCAACCCTGCTGTATTGTCCATTTATTCATGTAACCACTCACCCATTCACCCAATCACTAAACATTCGCACAGGACACTTCACTCCTGGCAGAAAGCACTGTAACAGTGGATGTGTCTTCTGCATTGATCTTATTCGCAGGTCTCTTTGTGGAGTTCTGCATTGGGGGAGTCCTTCTGACTGCTGCATCAGAAGCTGGAATCATTTAAACTTAACCATGAGAGTGCACAGTTTCTGTCTGATCAGTGTGGGAAGCATGTCTGATGCTGATCAGAAGAGTTGAGCCATTATATCGCTGATTGCAGTACTCTGCAGTCTACAAATTAGTGGCTGCTTTTCCTACAGTATCTCACAGTGGCTACATTTCAGCAATAATGTGTTTTGGGACTTAGAATCAATACAGTGCTCATCAAACGTCTGGAGAGCATCCCACCCAATCTCTGTAACCCCGCATGGATTTTTTTTATCATGGCTAACCCACCTAACTTGCACATCCCTGCACTCCACAGGGCAATTTTTAGCATGGCCAATCCACCCAACCTGCACATCTTTGGACTGGGATGAAACCGGAGCACCTGGTGGATATCTAAGCAGGCATGGAGACAACATGAAAACTCCATACAGACTGTCGCCCACGGCTGAAAACGAACGTGGGTTCCTGGCACTATGTGGCAGCAGTACTAACCACTGAACCCACTGTGCTGCCCTGACTTGAAAGGTAAAGTCACAAAAATTGTAACATGTTGAAATAAATGCACAGAAATGTTCACACACTGATGTTAAAACCAGCCTTTTCTCATTCTTTGAGGGAATATGGATATTACTGGCAAGCCCAGCTCAGGTACACCTACAGAGCTATTAGTCTCTAATAATTGTCTATTAAACTCAAAGTAGGAATTTAGGTTTTGTTAAAATAGCGTATGTATTATTAATGTGAGAAGTACTAATGACTCCTAAACTAGCTGTCTGGCACTGAAAATGTAGCAAGAGATGGAGAACATGAATAAAATGTATTGATTTAAAAATCGACTGCACTAAATAAAGAGACTGAAAACTTGAAAGGGTACATTGTGGCAGAATCCCCTTCCTGACCGACAACCAGGATACTTCCCGTTTCCACATGGGCTCTGCTGAGACACTCCGTCGAGGGGGCGGAGAATTCCTGCGCGGGGACGCACCCACTAGAGGCGTGGTTCTTATGGGACACACCCACTGAGGGCAGTTCTCCTTTAGGACACACCCTAATTGGGCGGGGATATATTAAGGCACACCCACAAAGGACGGACAGTATTTAATTTGCAATAATGAGGGCGGTGATTATTCCGGGACACGCCCTTTGAGGCGTGGTTATCCCTTCCCATTGGTTGACTGGGATTTCCGTCCCCACCCCTTCATTACTGCATATGGGCAATGCGGTGCATGTC
>NC_063347.1:59931728-59963377 GCF_021869965.1 Rhincodon typus | reverse complement strand
AGTAGGTGATGGAGGGATGTTATCTACCCCCATGGAAGGTGTGTGAGGAGGGGGGTGTTGCCTATCTTCTCTACCACCTCTCCCCTCCCCACCCTCCTCCCCATATGGAGGAGAGTGAACCCGTGTTGGGTTGGGGTAGCGACTGTGTCCCAGGCAGGAAGGATGACAAAAAGTAACCTTCACAGCAAGTAGGGGTGACCAGATTAGAGGGAGAATGACCCTGGAGCCAGTGAGTCTGTTCAACCCTGGCTTGCAGTCACAGCATGTGTGTTTTATTCCCCTTTGCTACAACCAATAACTCTGGAAATGGATTTCACAGTCTTGTAATCCTCTTTAAACACATTTTCTTGCTCAATTACATGATTGACTGTTTCTATTTATTCTGGCCCACTCCTTCAAAATTATATATGCTGCTATCGAATTCTTCCTGTCTCTTCAGATATTGCGTCCTTCTTGACCTGCCTTTGACATAGTGAACCATCTTCTAATGACTCTCATTGGTTACCCATCTAAAAATGCACATACCTGGTTCCATTCTAATCTGTATATTTATAGTCAGAGAATCAATCGCAAGTATTCCATTCCCATTCCCTGACTTTTACCCTCTGGAGTTCTCCAAGAGTCTAGCCATGGCCCCCATCAGTTTTTCACGTACATGATGCCTCATCCAAAAACTAATGTCAGGTTTCACATTGTTCTCCAGCTCAACAACATCCCTCTCAAGCCCTCCTATAAGTTGTCAAATATCTGTCCAACATCCAGTACTGGATGTCAGAAATTTTCTCCAACCAAATATTAGAGAGATGTAAACCATAGTATACAAGCTGCATTGCCTAGCCACCAACTCCAACCACCTCTATGGTAATTTTCCAAGCTGAACCATCTTAATGCTATATTTGACTTCAAGATAAGCTTCTGATTACTGTGTCAGCCGCTGCTCACTTGGTAGCAAACTTGTTTCTGAATTAGAATGTTCTGGGTTTATGTCCTATTCTAGGATTCAAGCACATAAATATGACACTCTAGTGCTGTATTGAGTGGGTCTTTAGGTTTATGTGTTTCAACTGTAGTTCTGTTTACCCCCTCTGGTGGAGGTTTCAAAGAGGATAGGCGGGATTACCTCCATTTTCTTGGCCAATATTTATTCATAAAAAATTACAAAACCAGATTATCTGGAGCTTGCTGTACCCTTTTCTGATGAAGGGTCTAGGCCCGAAACGTCAGCCTCTCTGCTCCTATGATGCTGCTTGGCCTGCTGTGTTCATCCAGCCCTGCACCTTGTTGTCCCAAACTGACTGCTGTGTTTCCTACATCAGTGACTGTTTTTCGGAAGTATTTTATTTGCTGTATGATGTTTTGAGATGCCTTGTAGCCATGAAAATTGCTGTATTAATAGGATTTTATTTAAAAATCTGTGCAAACTCTGAGACTGCCTACTTCCACCACTGTCACATCACCTGACTTTGTCTTTGCTTAAGCTCAACTGCTGCTGAAATCCTCTTTAATGTCTTTGTTATCTTTTACAATTGATTGTGTCCAACATTCTAAGGTTTGAACTCGCATTTACCACCCTCCACAAATTTAAGATCATCCAAAGCTCGTGTCTTAATTTGCACCAAGTACTGTTCTCCATTCCTGTGCTTCAGACCTACATCGGCTTCTGTTTAGAAACATCTCAGTTTTAAAATTCTCATCTTTGTTTACAAAACCCTCCCTGATCTTGCCACTCCTGATCTCTGTAATCTCTTCAGCCCCGCAACCCATTTCGATATTGGTGCTTTTTTTGATTCTGGACTCTAGAGCAAATCAAATTTTACATGCTGACAGTATTACAGGTTGACAGTTGTACCTTCAGCTGCCAAGACCCCAAGTTCTCTAATTCCATCCATAAGCCACACTGCCTCTTGTTCTTTTTTTCTGCCTTGAGATCTTCTTTAAAACCTAAGCCTTTAACCAAGCTTACAAAGCTCGGTGTTTGATAATGCTGCTGTGAAATGACTTGACATTTTATCACATATCATTGATATATAATACCTGTAATCAATACTGACCTGCCCACCATACCTGCACTTGCCTCCAATTTTTCTTGTTGATTAATTCAATCACCCTGTCTGAATACGTTATAACACATCTCTGGAGTAGATGGGACTTGAACCCAAGCCTGCAGGCCCAAAGGTAGGAACACTACTGCAAGAGAACCTGATTTTTTTTTTTTAATCAACTTGTTCATGTATTTTATGACACATCTCTGAAGCAAGTGGGATTTGAAACTGGGCCTCCTGGCTCAGAAGTAGGGACATTACCACTGCTCCACCAGTCCTCAAGGTTTTCTTTGTTTTCTAAATGTGCCAATTGTTCACAGATGGTTCAGACAGCATGAATACATCGAGAAGCTGAATATGCAGGCTATCATCAATGCCACTGCTGACCAGGATGAATTTGTCAAGGAAACCATTTACTCTCATGCGAAGGTAGTATTTATTAAACAAAAGACACAAGTAATGTTTTGTTGCCTGACTGATGGTCAGATTCTGACAACAGCTGTACACCAATGATTCTTTTTAGATTCCGTTGTTAGGTGTAGCTTTATGTGTTTTTCCATGGATTCGTATGCAACAGGTTATCAGACAATTTGCATCTGAAAACCTGATCTGTCTATTTTTGTTTTCGATGGGCTTGTACTGTCTTTCAACATCTCCAATTTCAGATATCCAGCCTTAACTACGTGGAAGCAAAATGGCCTGCGGTTTTCCTATTAAGTATTTACGCTGGTTGTATTGTCAGTATCTGGATCTCCCATAAAGGAGTCAGTAACCATGTCTTTAAGGGTTCTGCCTTGTCCGCTAGGATCCATCCACACACAATGGGTGTTGGAGTGAATACCTTCTACCTGTAGAGTTGTGATCTCCTGTGGCACTGATTCTTGATCATCCCCAAGTAACTCTGTCTTTAAATCCTGTGATGAGGGCATGATCTTCTGTACTTCCTGTTCCTCCTTTCCTTCCTGTACCCATCTGATGCCTAAGGAACTTAGCTTTCTGTGGAGGGTGTTGCCCTCATTGCCATTGACCCCAAAGTCTTACAATAATTTCCCCATTGTTACAGAAGCTTACCTTTTGAGCAATTGACTGCCCAGTTGTCCTTGGCAGCCCTATCCTTGTTTTCTGCTAATGTGATGCCAAAGGCTGCCAACTCCATTTTGTCCATCTCTGTGTATGCAGCATGAAGGGCATCCTTTTACTAAGTTTCCAAGTCCCCTTTGCCCTCCTGTGAGGCTGGGTGATGCCTTGGAGCAACCTTGACTGACTCCTCTCTACAGTATAGTTGCTTCTTGTGTGTTTAGAAACTGTCAGCTTCTGAAACACATGGACCCTTTTAAATATTACATCCTCGACCTTTCTAAATAAATTTTTTACCAAATTTAATCAATATCACTGTGGAGGATTGCAACAATCCTGCCCTGCCTTTCCCTCACCCTGGTGCTTATTGCTGGTCTCAGGATCATGCTTTGAAATTGATACAGCCTCGAAAATACATTTGTATCTCCATTCCTCTCCATGATAGGGTCAGAAAATTCAGCCCATAGTTCCCTAAAAAACTAATGCAGCACAGGCAACTCAGGAAATGGTTGGAGCAAGTAATAGTTTCATAGAAAAATGCTTATACAGGCATCAAGATTGAAAAAGATCAGGATTAATAGCCAGCTGATTTGCAAATGCCAAAATCTGTTTCATTCTGTTGCGTGTTGCTCCTTCTTTCCAAAGAAATGCTGGTTTGTTTAGTCCTAGATCAGCACTGACTCTTGCTGTCATCTACACTGAGCGTACTTCAGGTACTAAAATTGTAAATATTATGAGCAGTGAATGTTTATAAATTCAAGCTTTCTCATCAGTGCTGAAAACAGAGGGGTTAAACTAACCAGTATCAGAGGAAAAAGGGCCTGTGTCTTCTGATCCCACATTAAGATTCCAGGTTCCTGACCTGTTGGAATATGAATTATGATGCATAGCCTCTTTAATATATTGCCTTCCTGCTGCCTAATCCTTCCACTGATTTGTGTTGCTACGAAATGTTATAGCTGTCATTTATATATTGATTTCATTGCAGGTCCCCACACTGATTCATGAACTCCTTGCCATAGAGGTCTGGAAGCAGAAAGTGTTTCCTATATTGTGTCAGCTCCAGGATTTCAACCCAAAGAGCACTTTCCCTATATATATTGCGGTGAGTGAAAGTTCCACTGAATTTCTTCACAATCAGAGTTTCAATGACTTGAATTCTGCCCATGTTAATTTAGAACTGACTATCCAACGCTGCTGTAGGAAAATTTGGAAGTATACCAAACACCAGGAGGTATATTTCACCCACTTCCTTACAGACTTGAGGAAAAACAAATTAAAGGGAGAAGGATAAAGTTCTTCCATGGATGAGGTATTCTTAAACTACACACAAGACAGCATTTTTTATAATTTCTAACCATAGATTAATAGTAAAATGGTCCTGAACATCCGAAGCATAAAGTCTATCAAATCAATCTAATGGTAGTTGTAGAACTCTACATTTGACTGACAGGAGGGGAGGTGTGTAAGACATTCTCTTGTTGCACAAGGTACAGAATATAAAAGCAGGGAGGGCACAAAGATTTACCAGGATATTGCCAGAAATGGAGAATAGTAACTATGAAGATAAAGTAGATAAGCTAAGGGTATTTTCTTTGAAATACAGGATGCTGAATGGACATTTAATTGAGATGTAAAATTTGAGAGACCAAGATAGTTGGAATAATAAAGCCCTATGATTTTGCTTAGCAGCAACGTCCTAGGGGACATAGATTTAAAATAATTGGCATTGGAATGAAATGACTTCACAAAGGCCAATATCTTGTCACCAAGTCACCCTTTACATGTGGAGAGTCCTTGACACTGATCAAGCTCGCTCAAACTGATCTCTGAGTGAACAGGATGTCTGATACTCCCATTCTTATCTGTCAGCCAGGGCTCCCTGATTGGGGCTGTTGATCTGGTCCAATCAGGAAACTGATATTCTGTGATATCCAGCTGGATGACCTCATTACAATCACGACAAGGATAAAGAGGGGTTGAGAATTTATTTCGTCCAGGGAGTGACAAAGGTGTGGAACTCCCATCAGCATTGGGAGTAGAGGCTTTAAAAATTATACATGAGCATACACTTGAAGTAGGGAACAGACGAAGAACTGGAGAGTAGGATTAGGTTGAACTCTTCTTTGGTTGGCACATGCATGATGGGCAGAATGGCTTCTTTCTGTGTAATTATTTTTCTATATCAAAACAAATTTAATATACCTTTGCAGTTTAATACATCATGTGAAATGCTACGACACATTGTAGGTGAGATGTAATTTTATTATTACGTATGATCAGTATTCATACTGCGGCACCAAAGGGACTGAGTAAATTTAAAATTGTGGGTGGTAGGGCAGTGCCCTAATGGCTGCAGTCATACCTAACCCAAAAGAAGATGGTTGTTGTTATTGGAAACCTCATTTTAACTGTAGCCTCGACCATCTTGAGTTGCTTCAACAATAATTTTTCCTTCATCAAAAATAGAACAGTGTTCAGTTCCAATCACAATTCATCAGATAATGTAACAGTCTTGTCCCCACACAGCAGACATAGTCAGTATCTAGTCTGGACTGATAAGTAGCAAGTAACTTGCTACTTAAGTTTCAGGCAACGATCAGCTTCAACAAGAGAGAATATTCGAGAGACACAGGAACAATGAAGA
Source organism: Rhincodon typus (assembly GCF_021869965.1). Lineage (NCBI taxonomy): Eukaryota > Metazoa > Chordata > Chondrichthyes > Orectolobiformes > Rhincodontidae > Rhincodon > Rhincodon typus. The sequence goes on along the minus strand of NC_063347.1, from coordinate 59,957,611 downwards.
GCATTTCAACTTCTTGAACCAGTATCACCATTCAATTGCATTATGACTGATCTATACCTTAACTCTGTCAGCCTGAATGGCTTCATATCCTTTCATACTCATGACTAGTAGAAAACTCTCAACCTTTCGATTAATAATTGTAAGGTTGCATTAACACCAACTGTGGTGGGAGTTCCACATTTTTCTGATCATTTATGTGAGGAAGTATTTCCCAACTTATCCCCTGAATGACCTGATTGTAATTTTAAGATTGTTTTCTAGTTCTAGAACTTCCCACCAGCAAAAACACTTCCCTCTATGCACCCATTAATTCTCTTCAAAAACTAAAAACCTCAGTCTATTCACCCCTTAACCTTCTATATTCCAGGACACATGGGCAGCAAAAAACATTGTATGATTTCAAGAAGGAGTTGATATCGTATTTGGGTCAAAAGGGATCAAAGAATAAGGGAGAAAAATGGGAACAGCCTATTTTGTTTGATGATCAACCATGATCATAATGATTGACACAGCAGACTGAAAGGGCTGAAAGGTGTATTCCTGCTCAAATTTTGTTTTTATAAGTCTTGTTAAGACTGTACAAGGCACTAGCTAGGCCATATCTCGAAGGCTGAACAGTGTTGGTCCCCTTGCCTAAGGAATTATATAGTGGCATTGGCAGCAGTCCAGAGAAGGTTCACGAGGATCTTTTCTTATGAAAAGAGGATACGTAGCTTGGGCCTGTTCTCATTAGAGTTTAGAAAAATGAGAGGTAATCTTATGGAAACATGGAAGATTCTCAGGAGGCTTGACAGGTTAGTTGTTTCACTTTGTAGATGGGTCCAGGACCAGAGGACATAGCCTCAGAGTAAGGGGGTCGCTCAGTTAGAACAGAGGTGAGTAAATTTTTCTTTCTTTACCCGAGAGAGCTGTAGAGGATGCTCATTAAATATATTCAAGGCTGAGATAGACAAATTTTATAATTAGCAAAGGAGTTAAGAGGAAAGACAGGAAAGTAGAATTGAGGATTATTTGATCAACCAAGAAAGGCAAATCCAGATTGCCTACTTCTGCTCCTGTGTCTTATGGTCTTTTGTTAAGCTTGTGTTTTAAGTGAATTGATGCAAGTTTCAGAATTTTTTTCAGAATATTCTATAAATTGAATAAGCTGGTTCTCTAAATGCAAGGGTATGATTTACACACTTGCTTGATTTAAAGGTATTTGCAAAAATAATGACTACAAATTAGGGAATGACTACTGTGCAACTAGAAATTGTAATTGCAATAGGTAATTGGAGAATCGTCACAGTGGAAACCTCACTTGTGAGCCGCAGTTCACTTATTATGTTGTTTGACATTTTTGTTTCAAGTTGATTTTTTCCTTTTAGCATAACCATGTAACATGATAACGTCATCACATAATCTGTTAGTTAAGCTTTGTAATAAAAAGGTAGAAGCTATAAAGCCAGTGCAATTCAGCTCTCCACTCATGAACCAAAGAGAGTTAGATCTTGCTATTCAGTATGCATTGTGTGGGTGCAACCTAAGTCTAGTTTCACTCTGAACAGACACTGGCTTTCAACCATCACAACATGGTGATTGGCAGCATTTCAGGTCTTGATGAACTGACATTTACACACACCACAGACAACTTCTCAAATATCATTTATCAATGTTCGAGCTATTAATGTATTTAATTTTTCATACAGAGAAAAGCTTTGCTATTATTATAAAATACTTCCCAGTGACAGAATGTTCATGTTGGCTCTCTATTTCCGAATATTGGGTGAACTTGATATGTGACTATCCTATTTTCTATATAGATTCATCATGAAGCAACCATCATTAACCTCCTAGAAACTATTCTTTACCATAAGGTAGGTATATTACACATTTCAATTGAACTAAATGTTCCAAAAACAAATTTTAGTAATCATGAGTGTTTAATCGTTCATAGTTGTTCACAAAAATGCTCATTATCATTCTTTTACTTTTGAAGATCATGCAAAATATGAAAATGTCATTATAACTTTGGTTTTTAAAAAATGCTCCTGAAGGATTTGAGAAATGCTGGAATACTGATAAAGATAAAATTGGTCTGTGCCAGCTGCATGAAGTGAGCTCACAGCAATCAGCAACTAATATTTCATCATTCCAATTTTAATTTTCCATTGATTTGGAAAATATTGCAAAGAGTTATAATTTCAACCTAAATAAAAGCAGCAGTAAGACCAAGAAAATGAATCCCTAAGAAGAGTTTGAAATAACATCCCATGAACTTCAATAAAAAGAAAATTGGATATGGTGAAAAATTGGCTGCTGATGCACTATCTGTTTTGCACTGCTGGCAAGAACCACTCTAACCCCCGCAATGTTTTATGAGACTCTGTAAACAGTGGTGTAAGTTACCATTGACCAAAACACATTGCAAATAGCATAACAACATAAGAAACATGAGCAGGGGTTAGCAATTTGGCTCTTCAAGCCTGCACTGCCATTCAGTAAAATCATAGCTGATCTGCCTCAGGCTTCAGCTCTTCTTTTCTGCCAGCTCTTCATATTCCTTTAACTTCCTGATATTTCCCTCCTGTTTAAATACTTTGTGATCCAACCTCCACAACTCTCTGGCATACGGTTTTCCAGACATTCACTACACTCTGGGAGAAGAAATTCTTTTGCATCTTCATTTTAAATGTGTGTTACCCTTATTTTCTAATTATGTCCCCTACTAAAGATTCAAGCTTTTCGTACTAGTGGAAACATCACAACATCTCCTCTGTCAAGCCCCCTTAGAATCTTAAATAAAATCCGACATTGAAGGAGGAACTCAGCAGGTCTGGCAATATGTGACGAGAGGAAAAAAAAAGTTAACTTTTCAAGTCCTGTCACTTTTCTTTGTTTTATTCTCCTCAGAATCTTGTATATTTACTTAGGTTCAACTTAAACATCCAGAAATGGAATTTGATTGTTGTTTTCTTCTGCCCTTGTGATGTTAAATTTGTGCATATGACCAACGGGGAGTTCCAACCTCAGTTTACAGAAAAGCAACCCATACTGATCAAATCCTCAATTTCCATAAACAAAACTGCATTAGGACACCATGAAAACGGGCCAGGACACACTGTAACACCCCGGAACTATGCAGGAAAGGGGAAGAGCATCTATATTAAATCCTCATTATAAATGGATATCCCCACAATTTCATCCGCAGATTCCAATTAAACAGACAAAAATGGAGGACACAGTACACCCTAACACACTGGCCACACTGCCATACATGAAGAACATATCAGAACTGACAACAAGACTCCTAAGACCACTAGGAATCATGGTGGCACACGAGCCCACAGCCACTCTATGATAAACACTTACAAGGATTAAAGACCCCATTCCCACAACATGCAGAACCAATGTGGTTTACAAAATACCATGCAACGACTGCCACAAATATTACATTGGACAAACAGGAATGAAACTAGTCATCAGAATACATGAACATCAACTAGCAGCAAAACAGCACGACGAACTCTCCTTAATATCGGTACACTCGGACAAAGAAAGCCATCAGTTTAACTGGGATAAGGTAACCATAGTAGCCCAAGCCGAACATAGACACGCACGGGAATTCCTAGAGGCATGGTTCTCCACCCATGATGCAATCAACAAACACATATAATTGTACCCCATATACAAGTCCATACAGATCAAAACCGGAAATGCCACTACTCATCATAATGGACCAAACAGTATAAGTTTCAAGTGGAGTAGAAGAACACGGCTTCATCAGAGGCTCCACTGATGATGTCACCTCGCATGGTGATGAAACGTCTGAACCTGAACAAGCCAGCTCGGCAAGCAAGTCAACAACCTCGTTTATGAAATCTGCCATCTCTGCAAACTTGTCACCCTAAGGCAAAGCGATTGGAACATTTAACAATTTTTTTTTTTTTTCTTTTGCTTTTCTTCTATGGTCAAATATTGTTCAACTGTAGGTGCTGTTGCCCACCAAACACATCTTCTGAAAACTTTTCAGTGGGAACATTTCTGCAAAGAGGAATGAATCCCTTCATGTCTAATTCTCTTTGTTCCCTGAATCTGTAAGATTCTGTAAGAAAATCAGTCATTTTCTTTACTCACTAACAACATTACAAAGGCCTGGCTTGTCAAGTGATGCAATATTATCTTTTTGATAACTGCACCATGATGAGTGATGTTACTGTGAAAGTAATGGACTTCCAAAGCCTCTTATGATTAGGCAAACAGTTCTTTTAAAAATATGTTTGACCTGCCATTTTTCAGACCTGTTAATAATATGTTCAGGCAAACAAAATTTACATTGCTAGTTTGAATCATTTATCTAGTGTGAACCATTTATCTGAAATGGCTTCATGCCTCTACCCAATTAGAAAATCAAAAAGATTTATACAAATGCATCAAATATTTGACATGTGACTAGCAGTAATTGGTAATTTGACAGTAATTTCTATTCAAAATTATTATTTTTTTGAAGTATGAATTTACAAACTCACCACAACCCAGGGGTTGAACCTGGGATGTTCCTGATCTGTTTGATCTCAGCATGGTGATGGGTGAGGTATTCATCCACTGAGCTCTGTTTTTTGACTTAATTTGACCATATATACCTTTTTCAACCACTATTAATATAAAGTTTCTTTCTATTTTCTTCTATGTAGGATGTATGTGATTCTGCAGATGAAGCGGTTCTGGACCTTGCTGATTATTGTCATAGAAAGGTGACCCTTCTTGCTGCACGAAATGATGACCCTGAAAATCAGGAACAGAACAAACCATCGCCAGCATCCCTAAAGGTATGATACAGAGTCACACCACTGTTGATATGACATTCCAATTTTATTTATTCTCTCATGTGATATAGGCATTGCTGGCTGGCCAGCATTTATTAAATGTCTATAGTTGCCCTTGAGAAGGTAGTGGTGAGCTGCCTTCTAGAACCGCTGCAGTCCATATGCTGTAGACAGATACACCATGCCATTAGAGAGGGAATCCCAGGACTTTGACTCAGCAACAGTGAAGAAGCAATGGTATATTTCAAGTCAGGATAGTGAGTGGCTTGGGAGGAGAACTTGCACTTGGTGGTGTTTCCATGTATCTGCTGCCCTTGTTCTTCTAGATAGTAGTAGTCATGGGCTTTGAAGGTGCTGTCTAATTTGGTGAATTGGTGATCAGATTGTATTAACGTGATTCAATGGCCAGAATGGAGTTTATTTTACGAACCCTGTAAAGTTAGTAAACGTTTTAAAAATAAGTGAACAATTCAAAGGAAAACATGGCATGATTTCATGTTTTAGGACTTTTACTCAAACAAATGCATTTAAAATCAACCTAGACTAAACATTACTCAGCAGGAAACAAAACATTAGACACAGGAACTGTATTTGTCTTTAGCTTAGCGCAGTTATTAACTTCTTAATATAACATGTCTATAATATAGTGGACTGATGGCAGAAATGTAGTCTTGTGTTTAAAATATCAGGTTTCTCTTGGCTTTAACAGGGTCTGTTGTCCCTGCTCCACCAGGTTGAATCTTCTATTGCTCTTTTAAACAATGTGCCTTCAGCCAATTTTCAGAGTAGCATCAAATGGACTTGCAGTAGTAAGGTGTATCTGATGATTCCTTGATTTTAAGCACTCTGCCATCCTATTCCCTGTAACTGTAGTTCTGTGCTCACTAGTACTTTGTGATTAGCCCAAAACAGTCATTTTCTTTTACCTGGCACAGCAGTACCTGGTTGGTGGTCTTCCACGTATCCGTCTGCCTGACTTCTCCTAAGAGTCTGTATGCAGCAAGGCAGCTGCTTTCTCCTTTCTATTGAGGTGTGTTAAAACTTGCACTTGATTTTAGATAAGTTTCAATCTGAGCTTCTGTCTCCATAATAAGCAGGTCATATGAATTTGTTTCCAAGTATATTCAATGTAAGGTTATTTGCACTTGTCTCTGGGCAGATCCCATATGAAGTGCCATTCTCCTCTCCAAGCTACTGAATTTTATCTTGAATTAAAAAACAGTTTATAAAGTCCAGCATTCATATAATTCCTTTGTCAGTTGTTCTTGAATGTATCTTTTAATGAGGCAATGTAATGTACAACTAAAAACATTAAGATAGTTGTTATCTTGATTGGAAACTTATCTACCCTGTGGTCAGTCCTTTTCAAAATTTGGTGCAGGACATTACAAGTCCAAGGAATGCCTGAATGGAATCATAATGTACACAAAATATTTATTTTAATATTTCAGATTCAAATAATAATAATAACCTTACATCATTTATTTCATTGACTAATAAGTATTTTGAACTGATTGGCAGGTTAGGGCCTTAGAGGCAGAAACATCAGTGACATTCAGAGTGCCACTGTTTGGTGCAGAGAGGCATTTAATTTTGATGGGCAGAATGACCATTTGTCAGCCCTAGGTTTTCTTATGAACATACTATTTCTTTCGAGTTTCTCTCATTTATTAGAATCCCTAGATTTCAGACTTGGCTGAACGTTGTTATTGTAGCTGCTAAGGTATAAAATTGCAGATTGAATCTCAATCCAGCATTTGAGTAAATAATCTCAGTTAATATTTCAGTGCATAATTGAGGAGTATTGCGTCTGTAGAAGCTGCCATCTTTGGGAATGAAATATTAAATCAAAGCTTTGAAACTCAAAACATTTTGAATCTCTGAAGTACAAAACAATGGTCCCGTCACAGTTCAGCTGGGACCAGTAGCACTGATGCCACTTTCCCCTGTATTCATGCCAGAGCTCCATAAATTAGAACATGTTTCCCCTACACCAATCTTTCAGCCACACATTAATTCTGTAATCTTATTTGGCCTATGCCGTTGGCTCGCCTATAGAATATTACTTTTGAAATTTTGATTCTTAATTTTGTGCCTAGTTCCCAATTCTACCTATACAGAACTTCTTCCTGTCCTGCCTATTTTCTTGATACTTAGATGGATCATGATGACTGGATCCTCCCCATTCCACGGCAAGTCCTTCTCCAGCCTGAGCAGATGTCCCAAAACAACTTTCTGGGCTCATGGATTGAATCTCTGCTTTCACCTGCTGCTCAGGACCTAGGCAAAGATGTTGTTTGATTGGAAAGGATTCTCTTATATTTACATCCTGTATAACTAAGGTTGTGTGAGGTTTTAACGTGCTCCTGGGCCACTCCCAGAGCAAGGTATGTAATTTAACATAGATGATTCGTCCCCTTTTCTCCAACAATCTTTTCCTTGATTAGTTTCAGAGGACCTCTTCCTTCACATTCGTGAACATATTGAAAGGACTAAAACCGGTGAGCTCTTTAGTTGAATCCCAAGTTGTAAACAAGAGAAATTCAGCCCTTTTGACCAGTCAAAGGGATACTCATGGCAATATGTCCTGATATTGTCTTGAAGATCTGATGGGGTTGCCAAAAGCTTCTTGTGCCTGTGGGTGGTAGACTGAGTGCTTTAGTTGTGTTATACCAATAATCTTGGACATAAAATTGGTACCTCAAAATGACTGGATCTCAGCTATTGATCCATTTTCAATAAAAGTGTGGAATTCTTCACCACTACTTTAGCAGAACTAGTTCTTTGGGGAATGGTCTCCGAGAACCAGGAAGCCACATCTACGATATTGAAGATATACTGCTGGCCGCATTTGGTTTTTGACAGGTGTCCTACACAGTTAACCATCACCCTGCTAAATGATTCCCCAAGAACTAGTATGGGAATGAAGGGGCGTTTGTTTTATTGCAGGCTGGGGCTTTCCCATAATCTGGGCAGTTAGGGATGGGCAATAAATGCTGCCTAGCCAGCGACGCCTTCATCCCGTGAATGAATAAAGGAAAAAAAAATGTTAAATGCCGATAGGATGTTCTCCCTCATTGGAGAGTTTGGGACCAGAGGGCATAGTCTCAGAATAAAGAGATGCCAATTTAAGACTGAATGGAGGTGGAGTTTCTTCTCTGAGAGTTGAGTCTTTGGAGCACCTTACCACAGAGAGCTGTGAAGGCTGAGTCTTCTCATATTTAAGGCTGACTTCTGATATTTATGGCTGCGGTGGTTAGATTCTTGATCATTAGGGGAATCAAGGGTTATGTAGAAATGCAGAATGGTGGATATGAGGAATGTCAGATCAGCAATGATCCTGTTGAATGGTGGACCAGGCTCAAGGGATGAAATGGTCTACTCTTGATTCTATTTCTTGTGGTTTTATGATTATTCATGGATTGTCCTAAATGTTGCTGTATTGCTGAAGTTACATTGCGCACAAAAGCTGCTGGCATGGGATGTCTTCTTGGATTAGCAGTGGGTAGCTGAATTAACGTTTTCGGAGACATTGATTGTAGGGCTGCAGTGACTTTTTGGCTAAATCTGAGTTGCATCGATTTTTTTTTTTTTCCGGACAGATTTCCACTGCAACACCTGGTGAGTTTTCCTGCTGTGTCTTACCAAAGCTGTCTTAACTGTTTAACCTGCCCCTGTGACATGCCTCCTCTCTGATTCTGGCCCCATCTTACCATGCCCCATTCCCAGAACAACTTGCCACTCAGCAGATACCCTGGAATGTACTCTTGTACCTGCACCATTTTTAAAAGCCCATTGTGAAGTTGTGTAAGTACTGCCAGTGCAGAGCTGCTCTGCTCCATTTGCTCCAGTCATGAAAAATGGGGGAAAATCACTGCTCCACTGTGTAGGCAGAGACCTAGAGGTCCTGATCAATGTGTTGGTGATGACACAGGACTTCGTTTTCCTGAGGACAAGCAGTGAAAGCCATGACATTAGATTATGCCACCTGCGAAGAAACAGTTTAGGCCATCTGGAGGGATGTACAGCAATGTAGGTCAACTGTCTACTCCATTCTGTCTCTAAAACTTCTCTCTCTCTCTCCCTCTCTATCTCTACTACTGTACCCAACCCTAACCAAGGTTCATGCTCCACCACTTTCACTTTTGCATGCAACATCTTGTCTTGCGTTCTGTCACCCAGCTCAACCCCTAGTGCCATGAACCCTGCACAGCCTCTGCTTTGCTTACTTACTCACTTGGAGCATCTCCATACCTTCCACAAAAGTAACAGCTGTACCACCTATTTTTATCTCTCTTAATACCTGTCTCTCATTCCAGGAGGAAAACAGCCTACAAAAAGGCAGAAAGAGTCCAGATGGGATATTGGCTGCCCAAACATGCGTCTCCTCATCCCTCGTATGAGAGACCAATCTGAATCTGATCACCCTATTCTAAGCCCCTGGACAGGAATTGGAGGCTGTCCTTGACTTACTGTGCTGAGACTACTTGATTGATGGCTATTGTTCTTGACTGAGGTCTGCTGACAGCCATAATAAGTCTCCTTCCTTTGTCTGTGCTAAACAGCAAGGCAAGACAGAAGGACTATGAACCTGGTATCTCTGACTGAGTGAGCAAAGCACATAAAGACAAGATGAGGTAATGCAAGGCAGGGATGCTGTGAGCATCCAGATAGGCCCAAATTGAGTGAGCACTATGAAAACAAGCAAAGAGCCGGGAAATGCAGCCTGTCCAATTCATGATCTCTGTTCTTGTTGCTGAACAAACAGTGTCCTGTGCAGCATTACAATGATTGTTGCAAGTGCAGCATTGAAGTGCTGAAGCGTCCTGTAAGTGGATCAGTAATATCCCATGAGGGTTCTTTGCTGGCATATTTGTATGTCAATGTCTGTGGACCTAAGATTGCTCCAAGTTGTTGATGTCCGGTGTCCAACAAGGAGGTCTTTCAGAGCAAGCAGTGAGCTGTGTCCTCCAAGTATGCATTCTAGTTTCCCTGTCAAGTTTTCTCGATGTTTAAAGACAATAAAGTTGCAGATGCTGGAAGGCAAGGTAGACAAACAGGAGGCTGGAAGAACACAGCAAACCAGGCAGCATCTTGAGGAAAGGAGAAGTCAACGCTTTGGGTATTACCCTTCAGGACTGATGTTTAGCTTGTTTGCCTTCTTTAATGAGACAGAGATGAATATTAATGAGGTCAGTTGGCTGTCATCAAGAGACTTAACAAGCGATTATCACCTTAACTGACAATTCCCTGCTGCTCAGCATGAAACATGCTACACTACTTGTGAAACATATAAAAGATGGAAAGAGATGCTCCTGATGTAGAAATTGTCCTCCCCAGACTGTTGTCCTGTTTTCTCGGTGGTAAAGCTTGCAGCTAACTTGATTTCTCACTGAACAGTGGTTTTTCAACAGCACTGATTTCTAAGATTGAGAGACAGGCAGAGCAAGAGAGGGAATGAGATAGTGTCTTCCAGTTCTTGCCTGCATATCCATTTCTCATTGTATCTGCTTTACTGCTCCAAGCAGCTATTAACATTGATCGATGTGCATATTCCTGAATCGACTCATTGCTTCTCTGAGCAAGCTAGCTAACTGACAGGCATGCCCTTCACCTAAACATATGTTAAATTATCACGCAACTGTGAGTAAAACATGAGATGCAAATTTCTTAATGCTTTGCTGAGTTTTGGTGTCTCCTGATTTAAATGGTAATTCAGATGTAGCTAGTTTTGTATATTCCATGTGGGTTGTCTGGGCTTGTCAGGTGATCACAGCAAATAATTTAGGTCAGTAATGTCCTTTTCAACCATTTTCAATCTATAAAAGCTTGGGTATTTAAAATCAAATGATGAAAAATGAATATTGACAATTTTTGCAACTATGATAAAGTTGCCATAGTCCTACCAGATCACAGGGCTGCTCTCTCATTAGAGAGGAACAGTTGGTGATGGTTTAACCTAAAGGTCACCATTCCTCGGGTGAGCCGAGAGATTGAGAAGGATCCTCTTTTATGGTAACCTCAGCTGGTGCAGGAATTGAACCCAAGCTGATGGCATCATTCTGCATTGTAAACCACCTATCCAGGCAACTGAGCTAACCAACCGCCACTACATTGGTACACTAAAGTGTAAAGATTTTTCCACATAGAGATAAACTCAGCTAATATTGCATTCCATAAAATGTTTGTTGTTCTGTACTGCAGTTGTATTTCTAGTTGTAAACCTCTTCACAGTTCCTTATCTTTATCCACGTTTTTGATTTGGAATGAACTGAAATGGTATAAACTGCTATTGCCAGGAGCCTAGCCTGTACACTGTCTACTTTATATAGATGCAGAACACAGTTTATTTTCAGTCCCTTAATCTAAATTACACAGTTTTCTAAATCTAGCAAGAAAGAAGAAAAGAAAGCCACCTATCTCCCTCTGCGTCAAGACTCATTCAAGCCAATTTTATATGTATTACAAATGAAATATTCCTTGCTGGAATTGGCAAGCTGTCCCCTTTTAAATGCATCTGCCAAGTCCAAATTTACTGCACCTTGATTCCAGATTACACTACACAGAGACTGCTCTCAAACGGATTTAAATATTGCAAGCTATTTCAAATGTGGACTGCATGTGAAAATTTAAGAGTAAAATTTGCACATCTAAAAGCATTCAGGACTGCAATGATCATATGCATTAAGTAGTATAACTGAAACCTTCTGTTGGTCCTACAACTATTCTGATAATAAATTGTGATACATGATAAAATAAAGCCCATGTAAGATTTTTGGATCCACTTAATTTAAATTGATTTAAATTAATTATAATTATAGATACTTTCCAATTACCCTGTTTAGGTGCGACATTGAACCCAAGTTTCCTGACTCAGAGGTATGGCTATGACCGTGGTTCCACAAGAATCCCTGTGACTGAGTTGAAAGAACCAACCTAAAATTTTACTAGTCCCTGCATTGTTATAAAACTCATTCCAGGTACAATTATGTTTTTATAGGTTTTACACAATGCATTAAGTTCAACAATAAATACAAAATAAATACTACTTAATAAAAGCAGTGATTTTTGGTTGATCCGCTTCAGGATACTATTTTGGGACATTAGTTGACTGGGGCTACACCTCTTGTGTTGTGCCACTGTCTAATGTTCTCTTTCTGTCTTCAGTCTTCTTTTCTTGTGCACTGAAATACAAAGAATCACCACTTTTTAACTCTTGCTTGCCATTAACTGCTGCATGATCAGAGATATCCTGAATTCTTTCCCTTAATAGTGCATGAACAGTTCATGATCAATCTTGGATTGGCTAGGAAGTGTCTGCTCAATTTCTGATTGGTTTCTTTTAAAGCCATTGATTACCTAAGTGATAACACTTTCTACTGTGTCCTGATTCATTCTTTGACATGCCAACCACTTGTTAGATCGCCTCTTACCTTACCAACTCCATAAATCTTTGCCATTATAAGGTGGCACCAGCAGAACAATTTAAGCATCTCCTTAGAATATATAGCGTCATCCCAAATGTCCTAACTGATGCATCTCCGTATCCTTCAAAAACATATCTATATTTCTTAACTAAAAGAACCATGTGTGACTCCACAATAATTGTTGCCTAAAATAAGTTCGCTGAAGTTATTTTCCAAAGATCATATTGGATTCTCTGCTTCTCCAAGTGATGTCTTACATACTTTAAGTAACAAAACCATTTAAAAACATGGCTATGTCCTTGAGGAAAGCATTGTACCTTGACACATTCTCACAGCTGCTAGTTTAAGTTTGCAATAACCTGGGCCATAAAAAATAATTGAGTTGTAACCTCATGACCTCACCTTTTATCTTTGCCAAAAGGCTTTCTTCCTTACAGAAACTGATTTATGACTAATCACACACAAACAGGATAATATTAAATACCTTTCTTTCTTGATTCAAAATGATGAATTCTTGCAAAATAACTTAATCCTACATGTTAATTACAATGATCAATAATAATTATGTTATCGAATGAACCTGGATCGAGCAAGTACAACTTTGTTGCAGATTTTGTCCCTCAACATGCACTTTACACTACACAAAATTACAGATGCAACGTAACCTGGATGTACTCTGGGCAAAGCAAAACTGAATCAAATCACTTGGAGCCATTTCTACAATGTTTCTCGGGCTCTCTGCTTCAAAAAAATTGTGGTGCCGAAACTGGTTCATGTGCTATGTGCATGTGTTTTGTTTTGTAAAGGAATTGCAGAAGCAGAATCAAGAGCTGGAATTTGATATCTCCCTGAAGGCGCTCTCTATTCTCCGCTACATAACTGATCACATTGACAGGTGTGTAACAGGATGACTGCTGGGTGCGGCAGATGCTATATTAAAGAAGGAACGCATTTTGTTAATTGGATAGCACTAGGCTGTTTGAGAAATTGTGAAGTTTCTTTTTAAAAGTACATTAATTTCGTGCTCATTAAGATAAGACATGTTAATACTCGAATGAAAGCATACCATATTTTGCATCGAAGCACGCCAAGTGTTTAACTTCGGAATAGTGCATTCAATATTTTTCAGACCCCAATACCTGTATAAGTTCTTCAACAGTGAGATGGTATGGTTTAATATACCAATTACACTCTCAGCATGTTTGAATAAGATGTTAATTTACTATTCTGTTTATTTATTAAATTCTTATGATCTGAACTGATGTTATTAATGGACAAGTTAGATTCCAGACAGGAACTAGGCCTGATGGGTCATATTTTGAGTTGTTTCAGTTTTAACAAAGTGCTATCTTGCTGAAACAGGTTATCTGATGGAGAGGTCCTACAGACAGGAGAAAAGTAAACAGTGTACATATTGAATGCTTAATATATCTACGGTAATGACTACACATGAAAGATGCTTTGTGTATGTCTCATTTTGGGAGATCCTGCAGATGTAGAATGCATTGTTTCACTAACAGATCAATGATATCAATTATCGAATTGATGTACGTGGGAGCTTTTTGTGTGCAAAATGGCAGCCACTTTCACCACAGTACAACACTGATTAAATTTCTGGACAATATTTAATCGACTGTTAAGTACTTAGAGATGCAAGTCTTCCAATATATGAATGCAAATTTTTTCTTTACTTTTGAATAACACAACCAAATTTTAACAGTACTTGCCCAATAAGTTAGACAAATATATATGCTCACATCTGTTTTTTTTTTGTCATATTTTGTTTTACTGTGCATTGTCTTTATGCGTAGCCTGCCATTGTGTGTTCAGACACGACTCCTGAATACACACAATATCCCCTGTGTGCTGGTTCATCTGCTGGAATATTGCCCCTGGAGCCGATCTGGTCCAAAAGGTATGTGCCTCTGACATTAGTTGCCACAAATGTGGCTCAATTTGATACATAACAGTGATTCAGTAGATTTTTTTCCTTATCATTTGACATAAATTACTACTATTTCTGGCGACAACTTAGCACAAAGGCAGGTCTGATCTTTGTTGGAAGTAAAGGGAAGCTGTTGGGATTACATATATATTAACTATGTGGAGAACTGGAAGATATTAATCTGTTTGGACACTTTCTGGAATTAAAAAAAAAAGTTTCATCGTCCTTAATGCGAACACATCTGCCTCAATGTTGCTGATGGTTACCACACTGTCACTAGATTGTTCTGTTACAGAGTTTGTGGAAAATACAGTTATAGTCATGATTTTATTTGTAGCTAAAATTACTGCAGACCGCAACCAATCAAATAGATGCAAACTATTAATTAATTGAAAGTTAATTTATTTTTGGAGATATATGACTAATTTCAATTTTTTTTCTGTAAAGTTACACATGCACACAAAAAATGTAATTGCAATGAGATGTACAACCTTTCATCAGTACCTGTGGTACATGAATCACATGGCCTGAGAACACTTTACAATGACTCAGGTGATCTTTGTGCAAAATGTCACTATGATCAGAAAGCAGATGGACTGTTCATAAGAAAACAGCAAATTCAGTCATCATGAGCAGGTGATGTTAGATAGTCTGCTGTTGTTTATGATACATTATTCTCAGTCTATTTTCTTCTGATTCTTGCTGAGACACAGGTCCACGAGTGAGGAGCAATTGCTGCCTAATGGAAACATTTGTCACATGTTCTCCAGAAACAAATTTCCAGCAAGTGTCACCAGAGAACTCTCTACTTTTCCCATGTTGCATGAGTTGCCATAATACCGGTTGATCACCCTTTATATCTACCATCAGATATGAATTTGATAGGTGTTTTTTGTAGTTTGATGCCCTTCTTGCAGCTATAGGAAAGATGTTGTTAAATTCATAGGATGCGGAAAAGATTTACAAGCATATTTCTGGGACTAGAGGGTTTGAGTTATATGGAGAGGTTGGATAAGCTGGAGCCTATTTCCCTGGTGTGTCTGAGGTTGAGGGGTGACCTTATGGAGGTTAATAAGATCATGACGGGCCTGGATAGGGTGAACAGCCTGGATAGGGTGAACAGCCAAGACCTTTTTCCCAGGGTGGGAGAGGGCTCAAGTTTAAGGTGAGAGGGAGACTATTTAAAAAGGACCTGAGGGGTAACTTTTTCAGGTAGAGAGTGGTGCATGTATGGAACAAGCTGCCAGAGCATATGGTAAAGGTGGGTACAATTACAACACTTAAAAGGGATCTGATTGGGTATTTAAATAGGAGGGGTTTAAGAGGGATATAGGCCAAATGCTGGCAATAGAGACTAGGTCAGATTGGGATATCTGGATGGTGCAGACGAGTTGGATTGAAGAGTCTGTTTCCATGCTGTATCATTCTGACTCCTCATCTAGCCAACCTACAGACTGGCACTGATGTATGCTGTCTTGCTTGCACTAGTAACCTGAGTTTTCTTCACTGCTTCCATGCAAGGCAAAGAATTTCTCTTCGTTCCTAATTTCCCATAAGATGGTGGTGAGCTGTGGTCTTGAATTGCTGCAGTTGGCTTCGTGTAAGTATATGTACAGACCTGTCAGGAAGGGTGTTCCAGCATGTTAACCTGATGATAGTGATGGAATGGTGATCCAATTCCAAGTCAGCAAAGCGTAAGACTTCACAGAATTGTGGCACAGAAGAAAACCATTCAGCTCATTGTGCCTGCATAGGCTCTTCAGACAATCATCACTACCTAGTACCAATCTCCTGTGTTTTCCCCATATCCTTGGAAATTATTTCTATCCAAATAATCATCCAATGCCCTCTTGCATGCTCAACTGAACCTGCCTTCCCCATATTTCCAGGCAGACTATTCCATATCCTAACTACTCACTGTGAGAAAGTTGTTTCTTCTCGCATCACCCTTGCTTCTTTTGCATGTCACTTTAAATCTATGCCATCTCATTCTTGTTTCTTTTAACAAGAACAACTTTACCTATTAGAAATAGGTTTTATTGTTATGTATACTCAAGTACAGGAGTACAATGAAAAGTATGTAATGTTGCCACACCCAGTGCCATCTTAGGTACAAAGTACCTCGTTACAAATCTTAGGTACTAAAATAGATTAGGTGCAAAAAAAGACAACCAAAGGAAAAATGCTAAAAGTTCTACATTACAGTTCTTCATAGTATAGATTAGTCAAATTAAGAAATAAAGTTAATATCTAGTGTATCCAGCTGGTTAATATTTTTGAAAACCTCTATCAAAACTCATCTGTCCAGGGAGTACTATCCCAAGTTCTTCAATCTATCTTCATAACTGAAATTTTTCATTCCTGGAACCATTCTTGTAAATCGCTTCTACGTTCTGTCTAATGAATTCACATCTCTCCTACAATGTGGCACTCATAATGCACACAGTATTCCAGTTAAGGTCAATCAGATGTTATTATACGAGTTCAACATCATCTTGCTGTTGTATTCTGTGCCCCTATTGATAAAGCTGAGGAGACTGGATCCTTTATTAACTGCTCTCTCCACTTGTCCTGCCATCTTCAATGATCTGTGCATATACATAGCCACGTCCCTCTGCTTGTGCATCCCCTTTAGAAATGTTGAAAGAAAACCTGAAAGTGGTGCTGTTCCCAAGCATCTGCTACCTTTATCCTTCTAGGTGGTAGGGTTTGAAGATTTGGAAAGTGGTATCAAAGGATGCTTGGCAAGTTGCTCCAGTGCATCTTGTGGAACTGAGATGATTTGCCTCTAATAACCACAGCCATCTTTCTTTTGCTGGCTGATGTCATATCCAATACAGTGAATTTTCCCTTTTACTGTCATTTGACTTCAGTTTTGCCAAGCCTCCTTGTTGCCACATTAGGTTAAGCTCTGCCTGGTTGCTGAGGGCAGACACTCTCACTTCGTCTTGAGTTCATCTGTACGTCCATGTATGTCTGTATTGATGTCAGGAGTCAAGAGGACCTGGCAAACCTAAACTAGGTCTCAGTGAACAAGTTACAGCTGTATAAATACTGCTTGATAGCTGTGGTAGTGAAACCTTCCTTCATTGGGACTTTCATTAGCTCGCTTGGATTTGTCCTACTTCTTGTGGACAAGTTATACCTGGGCAATCTTTCACATTGTTGGGTAGATGCCAGCATTGTAGCTATTCTATAACAGCTTGGCAGGGGTGAGTCTAGTGCTGGAATACACATCTTGAGCACTACTACTGAGATGTTGCCAGGGCGAACCCTTTGCAATATCCAGTGCCTTCAGCTGTTTCTTGACATTACATGGAGCAAATTTATATGGCAGAAAACTGACATCTGTGAGGATGGAGCCCTCGGAAGGAATTCACTTCCTGTGTAAAATAAAACTTCCTAATTGTAGTTTTATATCTGTTCATCCCAAAGATAGAGGAACAGGAATAGTGTTTGTAGACAGTACAGTAATAAGTAAAGATACTAAATTGATAGATTGGAACAGCAGATTGAAAAGCAGTAAACAATTAAGTAAGTAGGCAAAACTGAAAGAGTTCATTGTGGTGGACATGGTGAGGTCATTCATTTTTGATCAGAGAAAGACAAGTTCAAGTATTTTCTTAATGACGAGTTGAGGAACCATGGCAAAACAAAGGGTTTTGAGTATAAGTCATTAAGTAGAATGCATGGTTCAAAGACCTATAATCAAATAATCTATTAGGATATTGGCCTTTATCTCAAGGAAGAAGCAATTCCAAATTGTGGAAGTGATCCTTCAGTTTAGCAGAGCCCTTGTAGGATTAAATTACAAGACTGGACCAATGAAATTCATTTAAATTCCTTTGAGCTGAAAAGCTTCAAGGTTAATCATCCTGTTCTGAAACTATATTGATTCTTGTTAATTGTACAAATGTTGTACTGATAATTGATACTTTTATCTTACTGCAACATAAGTATCTCTGTTAGTTTCACATTGAACCATCAGGCCCAGTATTATTAATGTTGGCTCAATGAGTGAGTCACAGACTAAGCCACAAAGCTATGTTCTGTAATTGTTCTGCTTTGAAGTTGACTTCACAAATCATTGTGGTCCTACAGCTGAACTATAATTATTACTTTTAAAGTGGTGGTTAAAACAATAACAGTTTATGACTGGAGTTGAAGTTGCCAATTATTTATTTGACCCAAACTAATTGGTTGAGAGCTAAACACAAAGTCATTGTTGGGGTTCATCTATAAACATAAATATGCCATCATAAGGAGAATATTCTTTATTCCAATAATCCGGTGGTTAAGCTTTGATAATTCTTTGTTTTTATAAGCCATTCTGCTATGCTATCTTGCACGAAGACATGTGATAAGTTTATTTTTTTAAAAACTACTTTGTGATTCTTTTAGTTCATCTGCAAGCTGAAATCAGTTAAGAAGTGGAGCTCAAATCTTTTTTCCTGATATTATTTACTAGTGAATTTTAACTGAAATCTTTACTGCGTCAGATCAGTCTTCTTTGGGTCTGTTTGCACTCCAATAGGTGAACTGCAGAAGTATGCTGATGGCAAATGGCATACAGTTCCCACTGAGGACAGGCTGAAAATAACCAAACTGGATGGGCAGGTCTGGATTGCATTATACAATCTGATTCTGAAGCCTGACTGCCAGCAGAGGTATGACTTCAACAACTTCAACAAGAACCAGTTGCTAAAGGTATAACTTTTCAGACAAAGCTATGTTTGCCAGTTTCAATTGATGAATAGATTACCTTTTCTTAGGTAAAGAATCACTGAGTTAACTTAGCATTTTTTTGAATCTTTGCAATTTCATCCGTGCCCACTTCCATCTACTCCCAGGCTCTTCCTACATGTGTATATTGGATTCAAGATGTTTATTCTGAAGCTGTAGACCTTTGCATGTTTAATCTATAATTTGTGCTGAATTAGTTCACCTAAGTCAGAAGATCAGTAGTCATAAAAGCGCCTCAGTAGCCCTGAACCAGGAAAGAGAAAATATGCAAATTTGTTTGCTTCCCACAATAACTTTGCTGTATGTATTTCTAGCTATTAGTTCAAAGTGATCTTAAAGTAAAATGTACTCTACCAATGAGTCCACATTCTAAGGAAAAGCTGGAAAGGAAATTTGTCCAAGTTACACATTTTAAAATGTCGGCATTTTGTGTTGTCATTGATTTGGGATTTGTTTTATTAGGTTGATAAATTACAAATGTAATCCCATTAGTTAAGAAGGGGCAGGGTGAGGGAAATCAGTTGATTACAGACCTATATAATACAACTTGTGGGCAACGTATTGGAACCCTGTCATCAGAGAGAGAACAGTTGGAAACGTCGCCACTGATCAAAGAGGGTCCACATGTGTTTGTGATAGCTAAATGGATAAGGGAGTGCCAATGGATGAAATCTACATGCACCACTAGAAGACATTTGGTTGATGTTTTCTAAAGAGAACAGTAGGGCACTTGTGGTACAGTGATAGTGTCCCTATCTCTAAGCCAGGAGGCACAGGTTCAAGTCACACCTGCTCTAGAGGTGTGCCATAACATCTCTGAACAGGCTGATTAGTTAATATCTACAGGGAAATTGAGGAATTGCTCAGGAGCAAAAGCAGGAAGGACATTTTTGCATAAGGGTAGCAGAAATCTGAAAAAGATCTCTCTCCCTATCTTCCCTTCCCACTTCACCCATGTCTCTCGCTTGCTCTCTCGCCTCTGGCTCGCTTGCTGTCTCTCTCGCCACCCCCACCATCACCACCTATACATAGACGTATACGTTCACAAAGAGGTGAAGCATTTTGGAACACTTGAAACTTCCATAACAGCAGAATAATTGAATTTTGTTAAGATCGACTTGAATAGTAGAACAGACATAGCGGGCTGAATAGGTTCCTCTGTTTATGATGATATTGCATTTTTAATGAATTTGGGAAGCTAACTAAAAATGCTGTCAAATTTTCTCCAAATTTCATAGTTGCAGTGAGCTGTAATTGACAGCAGATGGAGATATTAGCACATCTTGTCAGCTGTGCTCTTGTACAATTCCTAGATTGTATTGCCTGTCTCAATAGGTTGAGTTTTTTTAAAATCAATCTTTTATTTGCTAATGCTGCAGTGGCTATGACTTTCTTTTAATTATTTGTACCAATTTGAAAAAGCTATATTAGTTACATATTGTCAATATATCCACTTCCTTTTTTTAAAAAAGATGAAATTTCTATCAAATATAACCATAACCCATAATTATAAAAATTATGACCAGGGTAGGTAATTAGACAAATCAAGTCTGTCCACCGTTCAATAATATCATGGCTAATATGATAATGCTCGTAACTCCACTTCCTGCCAGTCCCCATAACGATTGATTCCCTTATAGTTCAAAAATCTATCACAACTCAGCCTTGACTATCTTTGCTGGGGAAAGAGAATTCTAAAGAGTAACAACTGAGAGGAGGAGTTGAAGAAGAATCCCATTTTAAAAGGGAGACCCCTTATTTTTAGACTGTCTCCTACTTCTAGATTCCCCCGTAACCGGAAGCCCCTTAGAATTTTGTATGTTTCAATACAGTCACCTTTTGTTGTTCTAAATTCCAAAGAGTTTAGGCCAACCTACTTAACCTTTCCTTATAAGACAACCCCTTTTATTCTCCGGAATCAGCCTCGTGAACCATATCTTCTGTGAGAGTTTGATGGGCTGCTAAACCAAACTTCATGCAGCTGAGAATGATCCTTCAGGACTAGCATCAAAATACTACATAGGACTAGTCGTAGTAGAACTGTAGATTTTTCTTTAAAATTCCTTCAGAATGTGAACATTGCTGACTCGTCCAGTGTTTACTGTTAAGGACAATTATAGATGGACAAGATGTTGATGGCCAATATTTATGAAGAGTCCAAGGTCAATAGATTTTGATGTTCTGACAACATGTAACCGTGTGATAATTCTTTTTGTTCATTAGCTGCAAAGCTTCCTGACTGAAGTCGTCATTGACCAAATACCCAACTTGGTGGAGTTGCAACGTTTCCTGGGCCACCTTGCAATGACAGACCCACCTCCAGCAAAGAAAGATCTTATCTTGGAACAGGTCAATGGCAAACACTGCAATTAGAGATACGTTCTGACCTACCATAAATATAAAGCATTGAACTGTGTTAGCTCATACAAATAATCTCCCAAAGACATCTTAATGTCTAGAGTCTTGTTGCATAAAAACTAATTAATAATACCTGATATCTTCATCTTAATCTTCATTTTACCAAATTCTTGTCACAGTTCATGATTTGCCACATGAAAAAAATTATGTGAAACAGATTTAACTCCTGAATTTTGGGAAAGATAGCTCAAGCCTTTCTCTTGCTTTCTTTTCAAGAATAGGAGCAGGAGATTCATGACCATAAAATTTTTTCCCAACAGGAAAAGAAAAGTGGGGACAGAACGCTTTTGGGCAGTCTTTAAAGAATGCGTGTCCTAAATTAGAAGTCCTTGAGTGCAGAAATATCGGATCCAATTCATAGCAAGTCCTAAAATTCCTATTGCAGACATTCATTGGGATGTTATTTAGTTGAACTGTGCCTTTCTTATCCTCTTATCTGATTTCTTGAGTTTTAGGAAATTGTAGAAGAAATCGATTTTTACTGAATTTGTCCCATATGCCTGGATCGTTCTGAACCCAATATCCTTCCTCCTGATATTGCCTCTGCTTTCAGCATTGATATTGAACCTGAAAGCCAACGAAACCAAAGTTTTTAAATTGGCAAAAGCAATGAACTTTTAATAATCAGTCATTAAT
Organism: Rhincodon typus; assembly: GCF_021869965.1. Taxonomy (NCBI): domain Eukaryota; kingdom Metazoa; phylum Chordata; class Chondrichthyes; order Orectolobiformes; family Rhincodontidae; genus Rhincodon; species Rhincodon typus. The sequence goes on along the minus strand of NC_063347.1, from coordinate 59,935,637 downwards.
TAAAGAACATCAGACACCCTCTTTAGAGTTTTGAACTCAAGAATTAAGGCTGTGACATATGCAGTTCTCTGTCCTTGGTTAAATTATTCCCATTTCATCCTCCAATTCCTAAGTAATGATTGTGATCTTCCACAGGATAGCACTGTGCAATAATTCAGGTAAACTACCCAAAGAATTGTTGCATTATACGTACCAGAGAAGCTTCAGGTAATTGAAGATTAGTACACTGTCTGTATTAAACCTACTCTGTTAATAAGTGAATGTCTGTAGAAAAGAAATAGTTTGAAAGAAGATCAGCGTTCATACCAAACTGGAAGGGCCTGTCTCTGTGATACGTCTGCACTTAAAGTACCCTTTTGTTAAGTGAATTTTGGATTGCTATCTTTTAAAAAGGGAGACAAGTGAAATATGTTTTTGAATAATTATTGTTCAGCGACAGGATGTGTAAATAGAATCTTTTCCTGCTCTCCTCCAAGTTTTATGTGTCTCTTTCTTCCTTCCAATATTAGGTTCCTGATATCCGAAATAGGATCATTCAAGAAAACTTTAACAAATGGAAAGCCCTTGCAAAGCACCAAGTGAAAACAGCATTTAACCCTTCTGAGCAGGATTTGCGTGAACAAGCCCAGAGGTGAGTGAGTGCTTGTTTTCTCACTTGTGAATTCAAGACAAAGAATTGGTTTCGCTTGAAAACCAAATGGACGAACTTGGAGAAATACTAGGGACTATACTAAGAAGAGCCAAAAGAATTATCAGTGCTTATAATGAAAACAAATTCATTCTGGAGAGATTATTTTAAATTGTTAGAGTGGTATTAAAGAATTTGTTTTACATGTGGGTATGCCTAATAATAAATAAGTCTCACAAAGGCAGGTAGTCGTCCTCTGGTTCACGCAAGCCACACAAGAAAGGATCTGTTTTACCTTCTATATTACATTTTGAGTATTAAACACCCCAAACATAATCTGTAAGCTCTCTCATTTCTTTTTAAGTAACTTTTTTTTCCTCACTGAGGTGATGATATTGCTTTTAGAAAATGTATTGTTTTCCCATTGTAACCATACAAAGTTGGAATCAAGCAGCCCCAATTTCAGTACAGTATAGGTTAGATACAGTGATTTGATTCTCTGTCTATCATAGTCGAACAGTGCCTTACATGAAGTCTCAAGAGCACTCCCTAATATAACAATCTGGCATATTTATTTTCACATTAACCATTCTTGCATCACCCCTGAGAGCGATTTCCCCCCCTTTATTTGTTTTCACATAGATGTTGCTGGCTGGAACAGCATTTATTGGCCCATTACTAGTTGCCTTTGAGAATGTGATGGTAATCTGCCTACTTGAACTATTGCATCTTTGATGTAGGTAGACCTACAATGCTTTTAGAGAAGAATTTCTAGGATTTTGACCCAGCGACACTGAATGAAGGATGATATATTTCCAAGTCAGAATGTTAAATGGCTTGGAAGGGAATTTTAGGTGGTGGTGTTCCCATGTAATTCCTGCCTTTGTCCTTCTAGGTGTTAGTGATCATGGGTTTGGAAGATACTATCTAAGTAGCCGTAGTGAATTTCTGCATTGCATCTAGTAGTTAGATGCACGCTGCTGCAACTGAGAGTTTGTCTGCAACTCTCAGTCCGTGTAGGGAGTGGATCTTTGTGGATGTGGCGCCAATCAAGCGGGCTGCTTTGTCCTGGATGGTATCAAGCTTCTTGTGCTATTGGAGCTGCACTCATTTTACGAATGCAGCACCACAATACTGATACAGGCTCATGCCAATCAGTAGCTGGGCTGAATCCCTAAAACTCATCGCAAGATTCCGATACCCACCAAAACATTAGATTTGATTCGCACATCAGTCCTGGAAGTGAAATTAAAATCTGATAACCCTTTGCCTCCCCTGACATTTATACTTTATAACCCCTGATCAATGCCAACCAGGGGAAAAATGAATCTCTTCTACTAGATGAAATTCTGTTTGTAGCTGGCCAACTGTAAATAAACAGCATGTCCTAGTCACAACATCCCAACAAAATCAGTCTCACTGATTACTATTAAATCATAAAATATAGAGGTCAGACATGACTGAGAGAACATTGCAACATTGAGCTGTGGGAGATTTCAAATTCTGCTTAACTGAGGGTCTGAGAATTGTTAATGAATGGCATTGAAGTCAATGTACATACATCAACTATAGTCTCTCTTTTGGCTGTTCATTCCTTTACATAGATTGACAGAAACTTACAATCTGGATGTGATGGAGAATCTGATTCCAGATCACCCAAAATGTGGATTTTGTGGAGCAGAGGCAGCAAAACGGTGTTCCCGGTGCCAAGTTGAGCGGTACTGTCGGAGGTACGGAGCTAAAGACTCAATGGTGGATTCTTATTTGTAAAGCTTATTGCTATAAGAAAATAAGCAACTGAAAATTAATTAGAAGTCCCTTTTTACTGAAAGCTAAATATCATTTCCAGCTTTCAACCCTTCACACAATCTGTAAACTCCCTTTCCTTTTAAATCATTTTTTTTTTCCTCACAGAGATGAAGGTGTTTGTTTTACAAAATGTATGTTCTCCCATTGTAAGCATTTCAAGTTGGAAACCAGCATCCCCAGTTAAGTGCAGTGTGCTTTAGGTGCAAAGTGAAGCTCCCTCTTCCCTAGTCCAATTGCATGTTTTGATATAAATGAAACTTTGAGGAATGCTGGTTGGTCTACCCCACTCATCAACCCTTTCATGAAATCATCACCCAAATTCAACTACCCAAATGTTATCCTGTGCATATGAATGCAGCACCAATTCAAGCCCTATTAGACCTAGACAGCTCAACTTCATGGGTTGGGAACTTGTTCGGAAAAATAGAAAACAATTACTTCATTAGAGGCATACTTGGGATAAGATCATTTGAGAAAGCCATTGCTAAGCTTTAAGTGAAAATTATATTCCTATGAATCTGTATTCCAGCCCATCATTCTGTGACAACAGCTTATATTTATATAGCACCTGTTCAATTACAAAATGTCCCAATATCCTTTTCTGAGTAGTATAAACCCAAATTTGATGCAAAGCCATTCAGGGAATATCAGGAAAGACGACCACAAACCTGGAGGAAGAAAGTATGTTTCAAGGAGCCTCCTTAAGCAGGACGTCAGGGTGGGGTGGTTAAGCAAGAGAGCTCCAGAGTTTAGGTTCAAGGCAGCTGAGGGCACGGACACCAGTAGTAGAGCAATTCAAATCATAGGTGCTCAAGTGACTAAAATTAGATGTGTAATGTTATCTCAAGGTTGTAGAGCTGGAGGAGACAACACAAATAGAGACAGGCAAGGACTCTTGGGGATTTGAAATTGAGGTTGAGAATTTTAAAATCAAGGCATTGTTTACCTGGACCACTACTCATCATTAGGTCAGTGAGAGCAACGGTAATGGATGAATTGGATTTAGTGTCTGTCAGGATGCAAGAAGCAGAGTTTTGGATGACCTCAATGTTATGGAGCATAGAATGCAGGAGATCATACATGATTCTGTTGTGCAAAGTCAAATCTAGAGGTAACAAGAGCAGGAATAAGAGTTTCAGCAAGAGTTGAGCTAAAGCAGGCACAAAGACAGGCAGTTTAACAGCGGTGGAAATAGGTGGGTTTAGTGATGGTGGTAATATGAACTGGTAAAGGGGTCATCTTGGAAACAAATATGACATTGGCTGTGAACAGCTTGATTGAATTTCAGATAGATAACAGGGAAAGGGATGGAGTTAGTAGCTAAGGAGCAGCATTTGTAATTGGGATAGAAAAGGAGGGCACAGTGAGATGGAGGATGAGTAGGACGGCAGGATGATGTGGAGCATGAGTGAGTGTGTACAGTATGGTGGAGGGTGAGTGTTTGGGAGGGCAGGGTGAGGTGGAGGGTGAGT
>NC_063347.1:59894712-59931718 GCF_021869965.1 Rhincodon typus | reverse complement strand
GGGAGGGCAGGGTGAGGTGGAGGGTGAGTGTTTGGGAGGGCAGGGTGCTATGATGATTTGTCAAATGTTTATCAGCCTTGAAATCCTGATGCATGGGATAGTAGAGTTCTAAATCCTGAGCTGTGCAATCCCTAAATGTATTGATGATTACTGTGCACACAGTTTAATTTTATTATTATTTTTTTCTCTAGGGAGTGCCAGGTGAAGCACTGGTCAAAACACAAGAAAGCCTGTGACCTGCTGGCTGTTGCTGCAAAACAAAACTGAATGAGGAATTAGAAATCAGTTGGTGGAAGCCAAACTGGTGAGCACCTGGCTACTCGGCTATTTGGCACTGAGCAGAATGATACAGTCCCAACCTTGACACACTACATTGATGTGTACTCGGCACTCCGATTAACATACAAAGTGTGATATTTAGAATAGCCTAACTGTATGGAACGTCTGCGTGTTCAGGAGGCTAATAATTAAGTAAAGGCTAACTGGTAGGGATTATTTTTAAAATATAATTTTTGAAACAACTTAAATCTGTAATCTCCTATTGTCATGCTTTAAATGCTGTTTGTCAGTGTGAACGTAGAAGAGCATCCTAACTCAAACTTTGAATTTATTGCTGTTACAAGAAAGTTTGTTGAGCCAACTGAAAAGTTACTCTTGTGAAAATATTCTCTTTTGTTTTTTGTGTTTATCTCCTGACACCGCATGTGCCTGTGATGAACTGCTTGTACTGTTGTTTTTATAAAGTACCATTTGTAGCTTTTTTTGCCGTGACCTGGATAGGGGTCATACCAGCTCTTCTTAGCACATTGGGATCAGGAAAATGGAGCTCATACTGAAATGCACAGTATTTCAATTGTGCAGAGATACTATGGAGATCTGATCGATTCAGTTTCTTCCAACTATCAGCATCTTAAGTAACTGTGTGTGAGAGATACTCAGTATCTTTAAAAGCCTTGTGCTAGTGCCAGCTTGACTGTCACTGAGCTAGAGTGAAGAAAACAAGGCATGCTGGGTGTATTCACTGCTACCAGCCACCACTTTTTTTTAAAAGACAGTTAGCAACAACGATGCAATTCATAGAAGTACGCTTGATTTTTAATGTAACAATCATATGTTTTACTGAGATACTCTAGTATCTTTGTCTTTAGTCCCGCTATAGAAATTGAAGGAGAAACATACTTGTAACAGGGAGTGTGAATGAGTTTTATTTTATTCAATGCCTGCAAGTAAGGGCTCACCATGAGCTGCTGTGGAAAATTTGGACACAGACAGGCTAATCTCTCACGGCCCAGACTAAATACAAGACTTGAACCATTGCTTCATGTGCATATAAAAGGTTGAATGATGCATATCGCAGTTCCAGATATCAGGGTTACTTTTCTTTATTGGAGTGTTACTGGTATTTTTGAATGTTGTTTGTTCAAGTTTTGACTTTGCAATAGAAGAAAATTTACAAATCCTGGCAGTTTCAGTTGTTGAATGGTAACGTGCTTCAGAGGAAACTTTGCTTTTGAATTTGGTCACCTGTAGTTAGCACTGCTGACAGTGGCCATTAAATCTCTGCTGTCTTACTGTCTGCTGTGTAAACTTAAAACTGGACTGGATAAAAATGAGTCTGTTTCTTAGTTGTAAAGTTTTTTGATTTGTCCATCACACACGATCATCCAAAACTTTCTAACCACAGTGTTTGTTTCCTGGCCTGGCATGCAAAGAGCCAGCAGAGAATGTATCACCATTGATACTAGCTGCCCCACAACATTCAAAAGAACTTTCATTGACTGGACATGGGACTTCCATTCCTCATCTCAGAGCTGCTGGCCAATCTGGCCACAAATTCCAGAAGCTGCAGTGGATAGGACTGGGATGACATGTGATTACAGAAGTCTAAATCCCGGAGACTAGGAGCAGGTAAGTGTAGGTATCTTCAGGCAGGGAGAAGAGATTGGGGAGGGTTTACTGAAAAGGAGTGAGTGTTGGAGCAGAGGCTGGGGAAGAGCACCCTTGGTGGAGGAGAATGGTAGGAGGAAGATGATGGGCGAGGAAGATGATGGGCATCCCCTTCCATTTACGCCTGAAACCTCAGCAGGGTTTCTGGGCTTCACCCAGAATCCATCCTGCTAGCCTGGAAATGAAGGCTGGATGGAAAATAGCTGTGAAGTAGTCCTTAATTGGCTACTTATGAGCATTAATTGGGTCAAGGACAAGCTGGCCAGACTAGGTGGGAGGGTACTCAGAAGGCCATCCAAGGTATTTTCCCCCATCCCCACCAACCTGCAAACCTGCCAGTGGGACAATGTAAAATTCTGTCCCCATTTCAAAATGTTCAGAAAGCAAATTATTTTGTGATGACATCAAGTGTAGAACCATTTCTAGTTTTGGTGATAGTTTATAATTTCACGTGGAACTAGCAATTTATAAGGATCTGGTAATGTGTAATTTTCCCTCATTAAAAGCTCTCAACATCAGGATCTAGTTAAGTGTGTGTATGTTTGGTCTAGATCATGGAAGTTGACGGAAATTTTAAGATCTAAGTCTCGCTTGAGCTTCAAGATCACCGTGCCACCCCACAGTCTGTGGACAGAAAATAGAGGCTTGATCTGATGAAGAGAGGAGCTCACAAATCAGATCAACAATTTGCACAATTAGACTTCAATGTCCTTTTGAAATAAAACCAAAAACTCTCATATCTATGCCAAAGTATGTTGGTTTTCTTACCACAAACTGAAAATGCTGTACTTCCCAGCTGGTTGTTAAAGCATCGGTCGACTAATCTGGTTTCATGTTTTCTTCATTAGAATGTTCGTGATCAAAGGTAAGGAAAACTAGAAAACCACAGGATTACCTTTCACTTCGAGAGCTTTGTAGGTCAGAATCACAAAATTGTTTCTTCATGAAAACAAATAATTACCTAAGTGTCCCTCTCTAAAATGTTTTGTCATTCTGATTATCATTAATTATTCTGCACTCCCTTTCAGGAAGCCTTGGAAGTTACAGCAGTGTCGCACCACTTTTGGAAATTCAAGTTTTGCTTTAAACAATGTAATATATGTGTGCAATGAACCCAAATTGGCGCCAGCCTGCTGGAAGCCCTCCATATTCTAGATAACTACAGTTGGTACACAAGTTGTGATCAAGTTGCTCAGGCTTTTTACATTGATCTCTTATTGATAACATTAGCAAGTGTCAAAGAGGAATCGTTCCTCAAGATTTGTTAGTGCTGAGTCCATGGCTTGTCCAGTTTCATAAGCCAGAGGCTGAGAGCCTTGCTGCCACAAAGAAAACAAATATGATGGCAAAAGAAAACATTGCAAAACGCCAGCCTTCTTTGCACTCCTGAGTTTCACTGCTCTTATGTGACTGTGATTAAATAAACTGACTACATACTGGGGACTCTGTCTTGTTCAATTCCCTGTGTTCCCCAGTCAACTGCTGAGCTGAAGCCTGATTGCACAAAGTTCTGGCCAGTCAGAGCCCAGACATAATGATTGTGGAGAAGATCTTGGCTGAGAAACCAACCTTCCCACCCATGCATAGGATGGTGTCTGTGTTCATGAGGCCCCATGAAGGGGAGAAAACAGGAAAGAAAAGAGTGTCATGCAGACTGGAAAAGTAAAGGACTGCATTTTAAACTGATTAACATTTACCCCACCCATCCCCTAGTCACTGCATTATGTCACTGCAGTGCTCTGTTTGGATCTTATTTGAATTTATGGTCTCTGTTTAAACAATGATATAATGAGTCATTCAGTATGTACACATAATTTTACTCTTCTTTCAAAAATCTGTTGGCAGCCTGAGTACTCCTGAGATCTTGGGTGGAAAAAAGGATGCTGGATAAGTTGCAGATGCTGGGAATGGGGGCCAAATAATTATAGAACTAAATATCCAATAGCAAAGAAAACAATTGGAAAGAGAGAATGAGGAAAAGACATTACAAAGATGATCAAAACTACTAGGAACGCAGAATAGAGAAGACAGAAATGTCATGCATACACTTGTAAATGCCCTTCACCTACAACTGTCCAGTCTTATTGCTAGGAATCGAATAGTGTAGTCTGTCCCTACTTCCTGTTTCCAGCATCAATGGTTGTGATTATTGTTGAGGAACCCCAAGAATTCTGAGATAAAGTATTTTTGTAGGAAAATGTGTATTTTCAAATAACTGGCGAGACTATTTTTAATGATAAATTCAAGTAGGAATATGGAATGAGCTGCTTAACAGGGACTCTTATGATGGTGACTCAGTATCATTTGTCTGTAGGTCATGAGTAATTTCTTGGACTATGTTGGGATTTAGTGTGTCAACTCCAGAATGTGCAACACTGAAACAATTATTAACTTGTTAAAATTAAATTTAATCTGTGAAAAGGCCAGTTCCTCCCCTTCTTGCCCACACTCTGACTTTTGCCAGAACAAGTTGTAGCCCTCCAATATTTTGTTTTGGCGATCTTTATTTATATATGTGCCAGCACGGGGTGTTCACTTTTTTTTATAGAATCCCTACAGTGTGGAAACAGGCCCTTCGGCCCAACAAGTCCACACTGACCCTTGCAGCATCCCACCCAGACCCATCCCCCTATAACCCACACACCCCTGAACACTATGGGCAATCCACCTAGCCTGCACATCTTTGGTCTGTGGGAGGAAACCGGAGCACCCGGAGGAAACCCACGCAGACACGGGGAGAACGTGCAAACTCCGCACAGACAGTTGCCCAAGGCTAGAATCGAACCTGGGTCCCTGGCGCTGTGAGGCTGCAGTGCTAACCACTGAGCCACTTGAGAAAGGTATTATGCCTAAGTCAGTACGTAATCTTGTTTGGCATGTCCTTTCCAGGAACATTACTAGATTATGGGCAGCTGCAGAACCATCTCACTTTCTTTTTCCTCCATTACCTCAAGCTGTTTAGACACTTACCACTGTAATGAAAGTAAGTTGGTGCAAAGTTGATGTAACTGAATCTCCAGCAGGAGGTGGTAATGTGAGAGGTGACGAGGAGCAGGAGAGCTCAAGCAGTTGTGCTGGGACCTCCACCAGTAGGTGGTGAAGAAGAAGAAGTGAATCTAGACCAGTTTCATAGTCCATCTCTCGAAAGAAATAGTGGGAAGAAGGAACAGACAGACAAAGAATTCTTCAACCCAATTCATTCATTCCATGAATAGGTTTAAGCTTAACTTTCCTTCATGTTTGTAATGACCTGATGCTAGTAGAACAAATAATCCCGGCTTGTTGATCTTTGGACCTTCCATATGTTTAATTCTCATGTTATACTGAAATAAAAATAAAGTTGGAAATACTCTAGATATCATGTCTCTGAAGAATCCAAAAGACTTGTTATAATCCATTTTTTATATATCTATAAGCATTGCATTCACAGATGCATATTTGTCTGGGCTGAAATTAAGTTATTATGTTATGCACTTCTAATTGAGTGTCAAGCTTCATGTGATTTCTGTTAAGGTTGAGTATCTAAACTTTATACTTTAAGTTACATTCTGTGATACATTGGCAATATCATTAGCATGTTATTTAATGTTTATTGTGACATAAACGCCACAAGATATAACACAAGTAGGTCCTTTAAGAAATACACAGAAGATTAAATACTTTGCCTCCCTTGCATACTATTGCACTCCACAACATCCCCGCCCCCATCAAAACCTGGCCTTCAGTTCCAGTTCCACTCGCTGCACCCCAAAGTGTAACTTTGGGGTCATTACAAGGGGAAGTGCTGACCAGACTAACACTTCAGTCTGCATTACAGCAACAGTCCTTAGGATGAGACACTGAACTGAGGTCCACAATTGGGATATGATGGCTAAAATCTCATGATTTCTGCGTCAATGTTCCTCTCACAACTGATATCACTAAGAGCAAATAATTGGATTATTCTCCTGTTCGAAGTTCGTAGGAGCTTTTGGTATTTTCCAACTGAACAATTGTAATTACACTTGTAAAAGTAGTACATAGAAGATTCAGAAAGAGCTATATAAATACAAGGTGCATGAATAGTGAGACAGATGATCCTTCCATTGTTTAGAACGTGAGAATTGAAATCACATTTCACTTGTTCCATCAGAAGTATGTAGAATGGAATGGAAAAGTAGATGGAAGGCCTGGGAAACTAACAGAATCTGTGGGTGCAGACCTGGACTCTCAAGCAAAGACTGCATAAGATGTATCAGGCTACCTGAGGGATGGATAAGCCTTGGAGGAAGTGATGCAAAATAATTCTTAAGGAAGTCTATCACATGTTTAAAATATTAAATACTAACCATATTTCTGCATGTTACAGCTGCTGCAGAATCACAAACGCTCCGTGGTTGATGTTTTAAATATATGGTGATTGTTTTTGTTGGATGTGGGCATCACTGGCTGGGCCAGGATTTATTACCTGTCTCAAGTTGTCCTTGAGAAGCTGGTAGTGATCTATCTTCTTGAACTATTGCAGTCTACGTGTTATAGGTTGACCCACAATGCCCTTACAGAGGTAATTCCAGGATTTTGACCCAGCAATAATGAAGGAATGATGATATATTTCCAAATCAAGATGGTGAGAGGCATGGAGGGGAACTTGCAGGAAATGATGTTCTCATGTAGCTGCTGCCCTTGTCCTTCTAGATAGAAGTGGTTATGAGTTTGGAAGATGCTGTGTAAGAATCTTTGGTGAATTTCTGCAGTGCATCTCATAGATAGTACACACTGCTGCCACTGAGTGTTGGTGATGGAGGGAGTGGATGCTTGCGGATGTGATGCCAATTGATTGGATTGCTTTGTTTTGGATAGTATCAAACATTTTGGGTGTTGTTGGAACTGCACTCATCCAGGCAAGTGGGAAGTATTCCATCACACTCCTGATTTGTGCATTGTCAATGATAGACAAGCTTTTGGGAGTCAGGAGGTGAGTTACTTGCTGCAGTATGCCTAGGCTCTGACCTGCTCTCAGTCACTGTGTTAACGTGGCAAGTCTAGCTGAGTTTCTTGTCAGTGGTAACCCCAAGGATGTTGATAGTCGAGTATTCAGTGATGGTAACACCACTGAATGTCAAACAGCAGACAATGTCTGGCATTTGTGTGGTGCAATTGTTACTTGCCATTTGTCAACCCAAGCCATGATTTTGTCCAGATCTTGGTGCATTTGAACACTGACTGCTTCAGTATCTGAGGAGTCATGAATGTTGCTGAACATTGTGCAATCATTGGCAAACATCCCCACTTCTGACCTTATGATGGATGGAAGGTCATTGATGTGCTGGATACTATCAAAGTATTCACTCATTCGTGAAATTGAAGTGTAATCAATAAACTGATAGCAGTTGTATCAGCACATTGTTAACTGCTTGTGAGTTGCAAGGCAGTTTTTCATCTACAACTTGCAGCTACATGTTTAGCATTTTAAAATGGCCAAATAAAATGAGCTTTGGAAAAACAGGGGGAAGCAGTAAATCTTTGTTTGCAAACTGAATCCTTTCAAAGCCAATGCAGGTCTTTCTTGCAAAAATAAAACAAAACCTAACTCACATACTTATTTTACCATATTAATGGAGGATGGGGCATCTCTGACATGAGCCACTTGTACTACCTATCTCTGAATACCCATGAAATCCGTGATGGTGAGCCATCTACTTGAATATAAATGAATGTCTAGCTGATCTGTTTTGAGAGGGCAGTTAAGAGACAACCAGAGCCAGGTTTGGTAAGAACACAGATTTCCTTCAGCGAAGGTCATTCGTGAACCTCTCAGGTTTTTACGACAATCCAATAATTTTGTGGTAACCATCACTAATACAGGCTTTTATTCCATATTTATTTCATTGAATTCAAATTCCTCCTGCCGCCATGTTGTATTTGAACTTTCCAGAGCACTGGATTAGTTCACCAACGTGCTACTATATGCCATGTCAAGACTTTTTTAAAAAGACATTTTGTTATGTATGGCTGAATTGCTACTCCTGATCTGCTAGCTCAGCAGCAACAATAGGCTCAATTCTGTTTGTTTCGGGTCTGGATGTGGCTGTGCATTTTCCTATTTCTATATGGCTACTCTGACCAGGTTCACTTCACTTTCAGTGGAATGATTTTGCTAGCATTGATCTTGATGACTCAATCTTAATAGTAAGCCAAGGTCCAACGCTGTGGACCTTAGCTTATAGCTACTATCAAGACCTGATTCAGTCGTCAGGATCAGTGCTGGCAAAATCATTCCACTGAAATTGATTGATTGTTTGCCATTCCAAGGTCAATCTTTAGGACTCAATTCATATTCCCCTGCTATAATATACCAAATGTGACTTTTGGCATCAACTGCAATTGCCTTGGATTATAAGGGTGGAATCTCCAGTGATAGGGCTATACAGCACAGAAACATACCCTTCAGTCCAACTCTTTAATGCCGACCAGATATCCTAAAGTGATCTAGTCCCAATTTCCAGCATTTGGCCCATGTCCCTCCAAAACTTTCCTATTCAGGTACCCATCAAGATGTCTTTTAAACCTTGTAATTATACCCACCTCCACCACTTCCTCTAGCAGCTCATTCCATACACACACCACCCTCTGAGTGAAAAGGTTGCCCCTCAGGTCCCTTTTATATCTTCCCCCCCCCCCCACCCCCCATCTTAAACATATGCCCTCTAGTTTTGGACTCCCTTACATTGGAAAAAGACCTTGGCTTTCACCCTATCCATGCCTGTCATGATTTTATAAACCTCTATAAGGTCAACCGTCAGCGTCTGATGCTCCAGGGAAAATAGCCCCTGTCTATTCAGCCCCTCCCTATAGCTCAAACCCTCCAACCCTGGCAACATCCTTGTAAATCTTTCCTGCACCCTTTCAAGTTTAACAACATCTTCCCTATAGCAGGAAGACCAGAATTGAATGCAGTATTCTAAAAACGACTGTGACAGCCAAAGAGAAAAAAAAACAGCTCTTAAACTGGCACCCAGTGCACAATCAGCTGAAGTCTGCATAAATCATTTAACTTTCTCCAGTTTGCAAAACACGAATTCGCAGAATCCTGAGGGAGAGTAGCTAAATCAACCACAAACTATTTTCAGGGTTTGATCAAATTGTGGTTGATGAAATCTGATAATTATGTTAGCATAGGGAAGATATGAATCATACAGCTCCCTAATGCCGAGAATTTAATTTTGAATTTCATGATGCACATTCCAATGTGCTAATGCAAATAATGTCCGTGCATAAGAGTTTGGGCCTATTCCCATGCCTTAATTGGCATTCTCTGCTCTTTCACAGCACAGAAAGTTTATGAATGCACATCATAAAACACAAAGAGAAAATGAGTTTTTGCTTACACAAAAGGTAGCACAATGCAGTCAGTGATGGTAATGACCAATATGTCAGCAAAGGCAGCAAGTCTACATTCAGCCTGTCCATTGAGATTTATTTGATTACAGTATAGATCCTGTACACTTGTTATCTTCAATTTAGCCTTGAATGTGAGTCCATGTTCGGCTGTAAAGAGTTCTGATTGAGTATTGAGATATTTGTGGGAAACTACAGGCAAAGAAATTGTATACATGTTAACATTGTTATATAAGCAAACTTGACTGCATTGTTTATTGTAAATTTTCGTTACAACAGTGACTACACTTTAGAGCACTTTTTTACCAGTGGCAAATGTTGGAGTATCCATAAAATGAATTAAAGTTTTCTCTTTCTTAAATATTCATTGTGTTGCACATTTTCCTTCTTCCAGATACTGGAAACTATTTATTACCCTACCTCTTACCTATGTTTTTGCTAGCAACAAGGATCTCCTCTGGAACTCCAAGGTTCTGGTGTTTGATCACTGATGGACTGATAAAACTGTTCCCTACACTTACCCTATTTATAGCTTATTTTCTTTTTGTAATCTCCTATAGGTATCCTACTTTAATTTACTTTTATGTTTATTTTTTAATTTAATTTTTGACGGTGCAATAATTATTCAGCTATTGGCCAACATTTAATAAATAATCCAAACTATGCTCAGAATTATGTTGGAAACCAATTTAAGACTATCAATTGGGCTCACATTGTGTATCATTTGTGTGTGCTAGAACCCCATTCTTTGTACACAAAAATGAATTTGTCCATAAGTTATATCGTTTTCGTTGAGAAAATGGACATGGCCAATCCCTGCTGCATTGCTTTGGCAAGACCCTGACTAACCAGTCCACCTGCCTGATCTGACATTAATCAGATTGACAGTTATTTCACACTACTGCATCTCTATACCAATTATATTCCACCCAATCAGTACTTCTTGTCATGCTGATAAAGTGGTGTTCCTTTTCAAAGTTTTGTTTTTTGCATCTCAATCCTGATAAATGCAAGAGGAAAAGTATCAATTTCATGTCTCCTTTTAGCAATGTTTAAGTTTGCTATTACCAAACAATTTTTCGAATGCATCAATCTACATTTGTAAAACCTAACAAGACGAAACAGAATAATTAGCCTATCATAGGTGCTAAATAAAAACTGAAAGAACTGTGGATGCTATAAACCAGGAACAAAAACAGAAGTTGCTGCAAAAGCTCAGCAGGTCTGGCACCATCTGTGAAGAATAAATCAGAGTTAACATTTCGGGTCCAGTGACCCTTCCTCAGAAGACTCAGAGCTTTTCCAGCGACTTCTGTTTTTGTTCCTATTTCAGGCGCTGTTGGTTAGAAATTATTTCCATCTCTAGATATTGATATCCCTAATGAGCTGCCCAAGAGGAAAATGTTGATACTCAGCTAAGAGCAAACGCGAAGCTAACACCATGATGTTTTTCTGAAGAAGGATCCAGACCCGAAACGTCAGCTTTCCTGTTCCTCTGATGCTGCTTGGCCTGCTGTGTTCATCCAGCTCTACACCTTGTTATCTCACCATGATCTATGACTTGGACTAAATGATTAACGTAGACTGACACAAGAAGAAACTCTAGCCTTGTTTCAGAATAAATGAGTCAGTGTAAGTTTAATAAACTCTCAAACTGCAATTCTGAAATGCTGCATTTCACATATCCTGGAATCATTAATCTGTAATTAGCGAACTGCAGAGATTATCTTGTCATCAGAGAATTAAAAGATTTGTTAAGGCAGTATAACACAAATGTCGAGTGTCCTGTAAGGTTACATAATTGCCAATAATGTATTAAATTATTTGAGTAACACCATTAACCCAATAGGAATATTGTCAATGGTGTTAGAATAAAACTAACTCAGCTGAGACCATTGAGTACGGAAGTTGGGACATCATGTTGCGGTTGTACAGGACATTGGTGAGGCCACTTTTAGAGTACTGCATACAGTTTTGTTTGCCCTGCTGTAGGGAGGATACTATTAAATTGGAGAGGGTGCAGAAAAGATTTACAAGGATGCTACCAGGATTGGAGGCTTTGAGTTATAAGGAGAGGCTGGATAGGCTAGGACATTTTTCACTCGAACATAGGCTGAGGGGTGATCTTATAGAGGTTTATAAAAAACATGAGGGGCATAGATAATGTGAATAGCAAAGGTATTTTCCTGAGGGTAGGAGAGTTCAAAATTAGAGGACATAAATTTAAGGTGAGGAGAAAACTTAAAAGGGACATGAAGGGCAACCTTTTCACACAGAGAGTGGCTTGAATGTGGAATGAACTGCCAGAGAAAGTGGCGGATGCAGGTACAACATTTACAACATTTAAAAGACATTTGGACAGGTACATGATTAGGAAAGGATTAGAGGGATATAGGCTAAACGCAGGCAAATGGGACTAGTTTAGTTTAGGAAACTTGGTCAGCGTGGAAAAGTTGGGCTGATGGGTCTGTTTCCGTACTCTATGACTCTGACTCTGTGACTATATTTGCAGAAGAATATTGGATTAGGAAGGCCTTCTTATACACAAGACTTTATTATGCAGTTAGTCTGATTTCAAAGTATCTTAATGAAACTTTGTTGAAATTCCAGATCTGGGAGTCCTGGGAGAGGCTACTGAAACCTGCTAGCATTGTTTCTTACATGAACATTAAAATCCAGTCATCAAAGTATAGTGCTCCATTAGCTTTATGCAATAATTCAGAATTCCTGCCATATATTTCGAATGCAAAAAGTTCTGACATGAAGGCAAATACTTACAATATATCAATGCAAGTTAAAAACAAGCTGCAATACGTGAAAATCTAAAACATCTTTTGACTGTACGTTTACCTTAAAGAGGAAACAGAAACAGACAATACTAAATTTTTACAAAGAAAGCAGAGAATGTTGGTGATAGGCAGAAAATCTATTGGAATCCATAAAAAGAAAAGATGATATGATATTTGGATCCTATTCTGTTGTCAGGTCCTCACTGTACATATACATAAGAACTGACAAGATGGCAGTAGAGTAGGGCTTCTGAGCCTGGGGCTCATCTGCTCTGTCCACTTTTCATTTCTTTTATTTCTCTCTCCTTGATTTTATTTCTCTTCTATTTGACTTTACCTCCCTCTTGGTGAAGAGCTCGGTTGTGGCGACAGCATCAGCGTAGGCCCAGCATCACGGTCTCGTGGCAGTGGCATCAGAGGTGAGTTTAGGTTCCCAGCAGCTTCTGCATGATTAAGGCGATCTCAGCGCTGACTCATGGATGTGGCAGCAAAGGTGAGTTTGGGCCCAGTTCGAGGTTCTGGCGATATCAGCAGCGGCTGCATTGGCCAGGCGGACCCGAAGCAGACACATGGCAGCGGCGGATTTGATTTTGGGGCCAGTGTGGTACCCGGCAGTATTGATGGCATCTGCATTGGCAGGGTTCATTGAGGGCGTCAATGGAGGTGAGATGGCGCCAAACAGTGGTAACTTTCATTCAAGCAGCAACAGCATGGTGAAGGGGACTCATGCCTGGTCACCAGGCGCATTGCCCATGATGGAGTACTTAACAAGAAGGATTGTAAAGTTGGACACTTTCTTTATTTCTTCATTTTTCTGCTGTTATATTCTATGTTTTGGTTTATTTTTCAGTGTTTTGAGATGGCGCCGGAGTGTTGCAACACTATACAACACTTTTCGCTGTATTTTTTAACAAGATACATGTGACAATAAATAGTACAGAATAACTAGGAGCAAGAGTAGGCAATTCAGCCACTTGAACCTGCTCCACCATTTAGTACAATTAATGGCTGATCTCATCTCAGTCTCAACTCCACTTTCACTGGAGCATAGGAGGTTGAGAGGTGACCTTATAGAGGTTCAAAAAATCACGAGGGTACAGATTGGGTTATTAGTAGGTGCCTCTTCCCTAGGATGGGGGATTTCAAGACTAGGGGGCACATTTTTAAGATGACAGGAAAGAGATTTTAAAAGGAGGAGGGGCAAATTCTTTACAGAGACAATGGTTTGCATGTGGAATGAACTTCTTGAGGATGTGGCGGATGCTGACACAGTTACAAAGTTTAAAAGACATTCAAATAGGTACATGAATAGAATCATAGAATCATAAAATCCCTACAGTGTGGGAACAGGCCCTTCGGCCCAACAAGTCCACACCGAACCTATCAGCATCCCACCCAGACCCATTTGGAGGGATATGGGCCAGGAGCAGGCAGGTGGGACTAGTTTAGTTTGAGATTATGTTTGGCATGCACTGGTTGAACCGAAGGGTCTGTTTCCGTGCTGCATGACTTTATGACTTTATGACATGGCATGTAGCTACAGAGGTGATATTAAGAAGAGGGTTTCTATTGAAAGTGGTATTTGTGGAGATGCAGACTGTTTTGTAAGGATGTGTTGCACCCCGATCAGGGGAGGGAACTGAGGGAATGACAAAAATGGATCATCAAGTAAGTAAGAGATCACTTAAAGTAGGGAGAACGAGAGCAGAGAAAACAAAAATTATTACAAAAGTGAAATAGGGACAATGTAAGTTTGCTAGGTAAATATACAAAATATTTAGCAATAAGGTTAGTATGCAGAGTGAACAGGAAAAATTCAGTTAGAAGCAAGAAAAACACAATTGAAGAAACAGGATGTTAGTTCAGTTGAAGTGACAAAACAGGAACAACATTTAATATAGTTAAGAAAATTGTTTTGCAGTGTTCAAAATGTGGGAAAAACATAGCAAGTTTGAGGCAGTTCACAGCATGGGTTTAACAGGGTTAAAGATAGCTACAAACAGGACAGGAGAGCAAAATAAAAGAGGAAGTGGCAGAATGCTTAAGAAAGGAGGCAAAATGGCAATATCAGTGAAGGAAGGCGAGCACTAGTGATTGTAGAATCCACAGATCCCAAGGGCAACTGGGGAGGAAATAGCAAAGACCCTAGACGTTACGTTCAGAATTCTACAGACAGTGGACGTGTGCCAAGGGACTGAAGGCATGCCAAATCCGTAAATAATACTAAAACAGGAAGAATAGTAAATTCTTCTGACCATCAATCGGAGCTACAAGCAAATATTGATGAGATGGTGAAATGAACAAAGAAAATGGTGGAATACATTTAGTAACTAGAAAGTAGTACATTTGAATGAAAATAGAAGCTGCAATTACACTTTGGTCAGGGGCTAGTGGATGAGGCAAAAAGGAATAAAGGAGATTCAGATAAATAAGACAGAAAAACCATTACCTCATGTGCCTGAGGCTGTAAAACATAAAGCTAATTGTGTACTGGGCTCTGCAGGAAGAGGTTTGACTAACAATGTTGAGACCTAATGATGAATCTTTGTAAACCTTTGTTATATTGTTGGAATACTGTGTATAGCTTTGGTTTTCACATTATAGGAAAGATGTTGAAGCAACAGAGAGGATAAAGCAATAGAGAGGATAAAGCAAAGATTTATTAGAATGCTGTCGGCATTGAGGAAATACAGGCACAATGATATATTAAGACCTTCACTGAAACAGAGGATATTATGGAGATTAGGATTAAAATATTGAAGGGATGGAATGAAGTACATAGGAACTGACAATTAACATAGGTTGAGGGGTCAGAAATAGAGGCTGTAGATATAAGAATAAGTGAAAGAGATTTAAGATGGAGAGTTGGAAAAAACCTTTTTACACAGAGGGCTGTGAGACTGTGGAATTTAGTACCAGAGTCAATAATGGAGGCTGTGTCAGTATTCAAGAGAAGTTTGAATAGGTGGTTGAAGGGCATGCTGCATAAAGGACTGTGAGAACAGAAGGGACACACAGATTTGTCTAAGAGTTCACATGCAAGATAAACACAAACATGGATCAATTGGGCCAAAGGGCCTGTTTTTGTTGTATTTCCAATGTCTTTCCATTAAATCTACCCTCCCATTTCCGTCTCTGATGTTGGGGATCAGCTCCATGATCTTTCTCTGAGCTGTTTCAAAGGGCCTGTTTTTTTAACTTGGTGTTCTATTGGAGCTGGGATCAGGTGAGTGAATTGTCTTCGGTCATGCAACAATGGACTGTTCATGTTATTAGATACATTTGCAGCAACTGCCGTGTAACTGTTAATCTCTCAGTGTAGATTCTGTTGCGCATGTTTCAGTTGCTCGAGCTCACTAGCTGCCAATGTCTATCAGGACACTAGCCTACTGTCTTCAATGGCCAAGTATAGGCAAGAGTGAGTCCAATGCAATGATCATACTTCATGCTACAGGGTCTACCCTAAATGGAATGTTTTGCTTTGCAGTAAGAAGTCCATTAGGCTTTGGACCTTCCATGACCAGTGAATGAGCCAGTAATAATATTGTGATTTAAATTGCATCCTTGTTTTTGTATAATTTGAAATAACTCCACAGAGCTGGTATCTTGTCACCAAGTCACCCCTTATTTACTAATGGAAATTCCTTGACTCTGATCCAACTTCCTCAGAGCCAGCTCTCAGCGTGAATAGAACCCCTGTCACTCCTGTTCTTAGCTGCTAGCCAGGGCTCCCTGACTTTACCAGATTAATAGCCCCAATCAGGGAACTCATATTCTATGATGTCCAGCTGGCTGACTTCATTACAATCACTGCATAATTAGATTTTACTCTTTGCATTGTTGAGTTTCAGGGCAAATATGTGCAGTTGCCTGATTTCATTATGACTTTAACTGCGTCTTAGCCCTGCAGCCCCTGAGAACTCTGTGTTCCTCTCACTCTAGCCTCATGTCTACCCCTGTATTCCTTTCCCCCTCCTCTTGCAGCCATGTCTACAGCTACCTCGGACTAAAGTGCAGAATTTCCTTAATCAATCTCTGTCTCTTTTTTTCTTTTAAGAACTCCCAAAACAATGCTTTCGGTCATCCATCAGTTTGTTTCCTTTTTTTCTTTGGTATTTCAAGATCTATGGGACATTTTACTTTGTTAGAAGTGCTTTATAGCTGAATTTTCTTAGGATGGCTGGGTGTTAGATCTTTTATCTTTTATATATCTCCAATCCATGCTTTTATGTGTGTAACATGTTTTTTTGATAGTGCTTTAAAATGTCTACTCCATGCTCCTAGCTCTGGCTTCCAAATCTTTCTACTGTTTATTTATTTTTCCCTAAGTCCATATCCAAGTTTAACCAGTCAAGCACTATAAAGTGATTCAAATAATCAAACACAGAACAAGGTTTTACAAGGAAGGAAAGATTATTAAGATATAATTTTTAATTAAATTATCATAAAAAACATGTACATCAAATCACAAGTGAGAGTTCAATGTATTTACTTTCAAATAGTACGGAAATAGTCTTTGAGATACAAAGGTCTCCCATGGCTCTGTTGAGATCAGCAAATTTGAGTTTATGATCATATGTGATCCACTCAGTAGCATGAGCATGTTGGATGCTAAACTTTGAAGTTGTCCTAATGAAGATGGCCTGACCATTTCTGCATGCAGGGAGGTGCGTGACCTGATCCTGAGGTGGCTAACAATACAGTCAGTGTCAGTATGGAGAGTGTGTTGACTACTGGAGAGATACCAATTGTCATGTTTTATAGAAACATCATAGAAAGTATCCTATCTGGATATATCACAGCGTGGTTTGGCAACAGCTCTTTCCAAGACCACAAGAAACTACAGAGAGTAGTGAACACAGCCCAGTCCATCACACAAACCAGCCTCCCATCCATTGATTCCATCTATACATCCCGCTGCCTCAGGAAAGCAACCAACATAATCAAAGACCCCTCCCACTCCAATTATACTCTCTTCCACTCTCATCTATCAGGCAGAAGGTATAAAAGTTTGAATACACATACTATTATATTCAAGAACAGTTTTTTCCCTGCTGTTATCAGACTTTTGAATGGGCCTCTCAAATGTTAATTCCGATCACTCTCAGTACTTTCTCTGCAGCTGTAACACTGCATTCTGCACTCTATTCCTCTATCCTGATGTACTTTGTATAGTACAATCTGTCTGTATAGCACGCAAAACAACACTTTTCACTATATCTTAGTACATGTGACAACAATAAATAAATCAATCAATCAGATACATGTGCCAATGCTGTGATGCGTGCATGCAGGCTGGTGATTTCTGCTGTTCAATATTTATGATGGATTTCTGGTGGCAGAAGCAACTGGTCATTCACTTTCTTCGATGTAATGTGAGAATACAGCTCCAATTGCATTTCTTGATGCAAATGCTGTGACATATATTTTTACTTGCAGCTTTGACAGAGATGCTGTCTTCACATTTATCATGTCAAATGCAGTGTGACTGTTTCTTCCCATTGGGCATTTTTGCGCAGTAATTTAGGAAGTGGCTTTGTAATCTTGACATACATGGTAGGAATTTGTGATAAATGTTTTTAATACCAAGACACAATGCCAACTCTTTTATGTTGGGTTCACACAAATGGCTTTGACATTTTCCTGTGCAGTCTATATCCAGTTGTTGTCACCCAGTAGCCTAGAAAGTTAATCCTTAATGCTAAGAATGTACATTTGTCCTTGTTGAGCAAATTGTGATGTGCAATTCAAGTGAGCACTGCTGATACCCACTTATTATGTCCTGTTCTTTCCCTTCCATGACGATCAACAGCAAGTGGATGTGAGGAGCGTCGGATCAGCCATGATCCTATTGAATGGCGGAGCAGGCTCAAGGGGCCAAATGGCCTATTGCCCTTCCTATTTCTAAGTAGCTGTCGATTGTATAATGTGGATACTCGTCTAGAGTGATAGTCTACTACTGTTAAGTTGATTCAATCAACAATACCATCCATTTCTAATCATTGCACTTCCTGTGACACTTAAGCACACATTGTAAATGGCAACTCCTCAAATTTTGTGAAATTGGTAGAATTGATGTGAAGATGTCAATATGAAGTGCGTAACAAGACCTCCTTCATCTCCCCAAATACAATGAATAAGGAAGGATAGTGATCATGTCAATACGTACACCAGTGAAGTCTTCAACTTTGAAGTCAGGCCTACTGAAAGGCTTCCACCTCTCCTCCCACTCCTCAATAAACCTGCTGCCTTTAGCCTCATTGAACACAAAGCCATCTAGGGGGTGACATTTTTGTAACATATGGGAACAGCGATCTTCAAAAGGGGCAATCGTGAACTTGAAAAGTGTCTGTTGCAGGAAGGGGAGAAAGTTGCGTAAAACATTGATTCTTAGTCTGTCGCTCAAAGTAGATGCTTTCACCCCAATGAGGAGTTCCACAGTTTGGGCATAGTTTTGATTGATTGATTTGATTTATTGTCACATATACCTAAGTACAGTGAAAAGCTTTGTTTGTGAGCAGCATAGGCAGATCATAGTAAACTAGGAGAAACAGATCATTGGGTGAAATAAAATCTTGGACAGAGTAAGGCACATAGGTTACATTGCACAGAATGTGTGCGAGGCAAGATCACCATTACCAAGATAGGAATAATTTGAAGTTAGAGATCCCATTCATCACTCAAATAACGGCAAGGAAGAAGCTATTCTTGAATCTGCTGGTGCATGTGTTCAAGCATTTATATTTTCTACCTGACAGAAGAGGATGTAGGAGAGCATTACCTGGGTGGGATGGGTCTTTGCTGATGTTGGCAGCCTTTCTGCAGCTACGAGACATGTAAATAGAGTCCATGGTTGGAAGGTTGGCTTCTGTGATGGTCTGGGCTGTGCACACCACCTTCTGTAGTTTCTTACGGTCCTGGGCAGAGCAGTTGCCATACCAGGCCGTTATGCACCCGGACAGTATGCTTTCAATGGTGCATCTGTAGAGGTTGGTGAGGGTCCTTATGGACATGCCAAATTTTCTGAGCTGCCTGAGGAAGAAGAGGCGTTGTTGTGCCTTCTTGACCGTTGCATCCACGTGGGAAGTGCAGGACAGGTTGTTGGTTATTGTCACTCTGAGGAACGTGACGCTCTTGACCCTCTCAACCTCCACACCGTTGATGTAAATGGGGGCATGTTACCCTCCATTCCTTCTGAAATCGATGATCAATTATTTAGTTTTGCCAACATTGAGAGAGAGAGAGAGAGGTTGTTACCATTGCACTATGTCACCAAACCCTCTATCTCTTTTCTGTATTCTGACTTATCATTGTTTGATATCTATCTTACCACAGTGGTATCGTTAGCAAACTTGTAGATGGCATTCATTCGGAATTTGGCAACACAGTCACGGGTGTACAGGGAATACAGTAGGGGGCTGAGGATGCATCCTTAGCGGGGCTCCAGTGTTGAGTGTTATCGTGGAGGAGGTCCAGTTGTCTATCTTCACTGATTGCGGTCTGTGGGTCAGAAAGCTGAGGATCCAATTGCAGAGGGCAGAGCTGCGATCTAAGTCTCGGAGTCTTGAGAACAGTCTGGAGGGGATAATGGTGTTGAAGGCAGAGTTGTAGGTGATGGGTAGGAGTCTGACATAGGTGTCCTTGTTGTCTAGATGTTCCAGGGACGAGTGCAGGGCTAGGGAAATGGCACCTGCTTTGGACCTGTAATGTCAGTAGGCAAATTGCAGGGGATCGAGGTGGGCAGGGAGACTAGAGTTAATGTGTGCTCTGACCAGCTTGTCAAAGCACTTCATGATTATTGAGGTCAGAACCACTGGGCGGTAGTCATTAAGGCACGTTGCATCTGCTTTCTTAGGTATGGGGATGATGGTGGTCTTCTTGAAGGTAGGGACTTTGGCTTGAAGGAGGGAGAGGCTGAAGATGGAGGTGAAATCATCCACCAGCTGGTCCACACATGATCTAAGTGCACAGCCAGGGACTCCATCCGGGCCCATCGCTTTCCTTGAGTTGACTATTAGGAAGACTGATCTGAGGTCTGCAGTGCTGACAGAGGGAACAGGTGCATCCAGGGCTGGTGACACTGTGCTGCTGGTATTCTGCTCGAACAGAGCACAGAAAGCTTTGAGCGTATCAGGGAGGTATGTGTCTTTGTCCGCTATCTTGTAAGTAGCTAACCATAATGGGCATGTCATAATCAGATTGTAAGTCTCCTCATGCTTAACCCTTGCAATTGAGTTGGTTGGGAAAGCTGAGGGGGCACTCGTATGTAACCTCTTCAAACGTAATACTGCTGCCTCACAACACCAGGGACCTGGGTTCAATTCCAGCTTTAGGTGACTGTCTGTGTGGAATTTGCATGTTCTTCCCATTTCTGCATGGGTTTCCGCCGGTTGCTCTGGTTTCCTCCCGCAGTCCAAAGCTGTGCATGGTAGGTAGTTTGGCCATACTAAATTGCCCATAGTGTCCAGGGATCTGCAGGCTTACGTGGGTTAGCCATGAAAATTAGGCAGTTACAGGGATAGGGTGGGGGACTGAGTCTGGGTGGGATGTTCTTCAGAGGGTCAGTGCAGGTTTGATGGGCTGAGTGGCCTCCTTCTACACTGTAGGGATTCTATAATTCTAATGTCATGTGGTGGATTGATTTACATTGGCAAGTTTGTGGCTACTTCATAAGTTAGATCGTCATTCATGAGGGGATACATAGCTAGTTTGTAGAATTGAAGTTGGGTGTGGACTAGTTAATTGATTAACGGATCAAAGTTAATGTAGAAGCCAATTGGTGCATCTATTTAATATCTTGTTTGATGAGCTTGCTATTACATTGCTATGGTATAATAGTGGAAAATGAAATGTATTGCATTCAAATATAACATTTTTCTTTGGCTAAAGTATTTTTCAAGACCCACTTGCTGATATATCAAATGCAAATGTGTCTTTTTTGAGCTGCTGGAATATTCAATGACCTTCTGTTCTGAGGCAACATAAAAGTATCATTTTCTTGGAGTTCCATTTGCCCTGTGCGACCCTATAGCATGCAAGCAGGTGGTGCACCCTGAAATCCATTCAGCCTGTGGCCTATCAGCAAAGACAGAGAAAGTGCAAGAGTGAGTAACTGTAAACTTTCCTGCATCATCCTCACTCCACTTTGTTGTGTACTTTATATCTCTCTGGTCTACACCAAGACAACATACCAACTTCTATATTTAATAGGTTTTATTGACAATGTTTCAAAATATCTGCTCTGTGCTTCAGCTCTGGCTCCCAGCACTTTCTACAGCTTATTTACTTTTCTCAGAGTCTACATCCAAGCTTACCAATTGAGTACAGTGATCAGCTATTGTAAACAGATTCACATAATGAAACGCAGGACAATTGAACACTACAAGGGGATCCTGACAACAAGCTGGAAAGATGCAAGGATCCCTACCTCAGCCATTTTTGGATCCTTAGCTGTCATATATGGAGTCGCAGGTAGACAGGATGGTGAAGAAGGCATGTGGCATGCTTGCCTTCATTGGCCAGAACTTTGATGTTGGAGTTGGGATTTCATGTTGCAGTTGTACAGAACATTAGTGAGGCCACTTTTAGAATACTGCATACAATTCTGGTTGCTCTTCTATAAGAAGGATGTTGTTAAATTTGAAAGGGTGCAGAAAAGATTTACAAGGATATCACCGGGACTGGAGAGTTTGAGTTGTAGGGAAAGGCTGAATGGGCTGAGGCTTTTTTTCCCTGGCATATAGGAGGCTGATGGGGTAACCATATGGAGGTTTATAAAATCATGAGGGGCATGGATAGGGTGAATAGCCATGATCTTTTCCCCAGGATAGGGGAGTCCAAAACTAGATGGCATAGGTTTAAGGTGAGAGATGAAAGATTTAAAAAGGACCTGAGGGCTAACTTTTTCACGCAGATGGTGGTGCCTGTATGGAACGAGCTGCCAGATGAAGTGATGCAGGCAGGTACATTTAAGAGGCAGAGATAGTAGGAACTGCAGATGCTGGAGAACCTGAGATAACAAGGTGTAGAGCTGGATGAACAAAGCAGGCCAAACAGCAGCAGAGGAGCAGGAAGGCTGACGTTTCGGGCCTAGACCCAAAAAGCCTTCCTGCTCCTCTGATGCTGCTTGGCCTGCTGTGTTCATCCAGCTCTACACCTTGTTACCTCACATTTAAGAGGCATCCAGGTTGGTATATGAATATGAGGAGTTTAGAGGGAATATGGGCTGGCATATTTGCTGGCAAATGGGACTAGGTCAGATTGGGATGTCTGGTTGGCGTGAATGAGTTGGGGTGAAAAGTCTGTTTCTGTGCTGTGTGACTCTATGATTCTATATCTATCCAGCAATTAATTTTCAGCTTTACGGTTTCCATGTCTTTAAAAGGTGAGATATCACCCCTAGGAGATGCCAGACAGTGATGGGCTGATTGCTTTTCAGTCCCAAGCGTACCACTGGGAGTGTTGGTCACTCTGAGACTACACTCAATGAGACGAAATAGTGATGAACACCACACTTGTAACAAGGTGAGTGGGCCTGGAGGTCATGCAGATAGGCCATGATGAGACGGGGGTCTAGTGGATTGGTGAGAATTGCAACATCCAGTCCCCAAAATCAAGCCTTATAAATGTACTGGTGATGAAAATGAGGCAGATCAGCATTATCCCTATCTTAAAAAGTCATTGAATCCTGGGCAACTTAACTCCGCTGATAATGTGGTGATGACTTGCAATAACTTCCAAAGGTAAAACCATCTTTCCTCACTACAGGTAACTGCATTGCCATCTTCCCCATTCTCATCACTTTATATAGCCTAGACTCCAAATTGCTGCCTGTGAGTTTAGAAGCCCAAAATCTTAACTGCGAACCCAGTGGGAGTGCCAACTCCTAGTTTGGGAAGTCCTGCCCTGGACTAAATCACAATCAAACATAGTGATGCCAACCCCAGTCTTTTTGTCTCTGGTTTCTTAAAACTAGCCAGTGATGCACTTCAATATTGGTTAGCAACTGTTGCGAAACGTTGTTACACATTCTAGAGCAAGTGGGGCTTGAACCTGCGTGGTCCAGCTCAGGGACAGAGGAAGGATTACACTTATAAAAGGAAAGTGCGTTTACGTTTAATCAGATAACGCTAGCCAGCACACCCACTTGATCGTTACTCGCCCACTGTCCCTTGAACTGAGGATGGTTTTGAAACAGTTCTTAAGACATACAGTGTGTTCCATCAAACTCCAGCGGCCAGCCACAGCGAGAGAAAAAAATTCCTTTTCCAGCGAACAGCTGCGATCTGAACATTCTCACGGAGGAAACATCGACAGCAACCCCTCCCACTATGTTCTTCATCCGCTCGACTAAGTCACAGCATAACTTTACAGAGTTACAATCAATCTCCTCCCCCACTCCACACACACACACAAACAAACACACAGTCACGTTTAAAACTAATGGGTTGCTGTATTTCGTTGGCTGATGGGCGGATCCTGACACTGAGCAGAAGCTGTGCTCGGAGTTAGGGGTTGAGTTAGACATTTGTTAGCAGCAGGAGAGGAGCTGATGCTGGAGTGGAATTTTAACCCGGACCAGGACTAATCAACTTGTCTCAGCCCCTCCTGGCTTCAGTTGCGGTTCTTTTCCCTGGGAGACCCGAACGAATATAAGCATGTTGACTGAAATGTTTTCTTATCGAAGACTTTTTGGATCATTTAATTTTGATGCCTGTCTCTGAGTTTGAGACTGAGTTTCCCTGTGCAGTATAAACTCTCTCTTCCCCTCCCCATGGCGGAGCTGATCGAGCTGCGGGACTTGAGAGAGGACACGCTGAGTCCCAGCAGCCGCTCGGTGTACCGCTCGTCCGGTTTGGAGAGGACCAACGCCATGAGGATCAGCCCCAGGAGCCGGGCTTGCAGCGTCCAGGACATGGGTAAGGCGGCCAGACAAGAGCGCAAGAGCCGGCAGCGGTTGCTGGTGGTGGATCAGGAGCCGAGACTGACTGAGAGACTGGGGGAAGGACACGATTTCAACCCTTGCACCCAGACACAGCCCAGCTGGTGTGACCTGTGCGGCGACTTCATCTGGGGTCTATACAAACAAAGTCTGCAGTGCGCAAGTAAGTTTCTCACACACACGATTATCTTGTTTTACAAACATGCATTTAAAAAGAAACACGAATTAATCTGAAATAAGCAAGAAACAGAAAACGTATGTGTCACAGTATCTTTGGTAAGGGACAAAAACAGAAGTTGCTGGAAAAGCTCAGCAGGTCTGGCAGCATCTGTGGAGAGAAATTAGAGTTGACGTTTCAAGTCAAGGGACCCTTCCGCGGTTTTTATCGTTACTAAGAAGGCGACTTATAACGCTGGGGTGTGACTATCCACTAAAGGGAATACAGCTTGGAGATCAATTTTAAAAATACGGAAAAGATTTCGCAGTGCATGTTAAATGGATTGTACATATTTTCTTACTTTTATGTCATGATTTTGTGTATTGTCCGTCATATCAAACATATTCTAACTCTTAATGTATGCATTATACTATCAAACTCAGTATTTTCCCCATATTACTAACCTTTTGCTGCATCCTGTCAGATTTACAGTATATAAATACATGCTATCACACAATATGCTATTGTATACTGTACAGGATTCTGTGTTTGGTATCAGGCTATATATGGTAATAGATTAACATTGAGGCTTTCTCAATCTTCCAAGTATTCAGTTTAACGAAAGGAATTAGCTTTGCAAGATCAAGCCGGAAAAGAGTGTGTTTGAGATGCACTATAAATGCATTGTAAACCTTTCAGTTAGACTGTCAACACTGAGTAGGTGGAAAAGGCACTGAAACTGATGAAAACAACATGAAAGAGGCCACTGTCATCACAAATAAGTGCTTTTGGAACTTTTCTTATTTAAGTTGTTGCTAAACTCTTGATGTAATTATGCAAGAACACAATAGAAAAACCTCCCTGCATTGCAAGCATCGCTTTGTATCTTCCCAGAGTGATGCCCATTGTCACACAGTGACACATCTTCGCTGCGGGTCCTGTTGGCAATGAAGCTGGCCGATTGTCAGAATGAGAAATCTCCCCAAGCTTGGCTTGCTGTGTTTTATATTTGTGTTCAGCTTTGGTTCAATAGCATGCTGTGATTCAGAATTTTTTTTACCAGTGGGCAGTAAGCAGTGGCCATCTTTGCCTGCAGGCTATGCTCATCAGGGGTTTAAAGCAAATGGTCAGAAAATTGTAGACAACCTCTGGCAGTGTTGAAGCTGGTGGGCAGGACTGTCCACTGGAACGCACTTGTCAAAGGAAGAAAGGATATGTCGTTATATGGTGTCTTTCACAAACTCCGGATGTCCCAAAAGACTTTGCAGCCAGTGACGTATTTTTGTAGTGTCATCTCTGTTGTAATGTTTTCAGCAGATTTTGGCATATGACTGTGTTTCTTGGCTTAATGTTAGATATATCCTTTTTAGTCGGATAGAGTTGTAAAATCTTCTGCTGAAAAGTGAATGTCAGTTTCTTTCTGTCACTGAGTGCAAAGCAGCTTCATCTACCTGCATGGTTGGGAATATTAGCCAGCTCCCAGTCAGCAGCTGATAGGGTGCCAGAGGACATCAATGGAGTGATAAACTGACATCTCCTCCTGACAAGTAGGAGATACTTTATGACCAAGAAGTGAATTTGAGGTACAGATTAGCCATGATATAATTGATATGGAACACTGAAGGGATTGAATGGCCTGATATAGTTCCTATGTTTAAACTACTGGTGTGAGACCACACTGGGAACTCTCAGTACATAGAAAATTCATCCCAGGGAGAATTGTCACCTTTCATGGTTGATTTTGACCAATTCATGTACAAAGTTGGGCTGGGTCAATTCTCCAAGCCTCGCTGAGTCTGCAGGCTATGTAGTTTGCACCAGCAGTGTTCCTATATCATTGACTATATCTCTACTGACGTTAATCAGCTCCTGCACTGCTGCACTCTTCCACACCATGTGGAATCTTAGACATTCTGCTTCACCTGAGGCAGTCCCTCAGGATAAGCATGATTTCACTTCCACTCTGCTTTGACGGTTTAGAAGATAGCTGAGAAGTCCAGTACACATCACAGTAGAGTGGCACAATAGGAGTGTGCTGGGCCCATAACCCAGAGGTTGATGGATCAAAACCATCCTCTGCTATTTACATTAACAAAGTGGTGCTTGTTCTGTAAGTAGTAGCATCTAGTTTAGGGCGGCACGGTGGCTCAGTGGTTAGCACTGCTGCCTCACAGCGCCAGGGACCCGGGATCAATTCCAGCCTCGGACGACTATCTGTGTGGAGTTTGCACATTCTCCCTGCGTCTGCATGGGTTTCCTCTGGGTGCTCCGGTTTTCTCCCACAGTCCAAAGGGTTAGGTGGATTGGCTATTCTAAATTGCCTGTAGTGCCCAGGGGTGTTTACGTTAGGTGGGTTAGACAAGGGAAATTTAGGGGTAGGGGAATGGGTCAGGGTGGGATGCTCTTTGGAGGGGCAGTGTGGGCTTGTTGGGCTGAATGGCCTGTTTCCACACTGTAGGGTTTCTATGATTTCTATGACAAGCTGCAGACTCACCCACGTGTGGGACAGATGGTCCTTGGAGGGTGAAATAAATGTATGGGGTTTGCACACTCCCTTC
This sequence comes from Rhincodon typus, assembly GCF_021869965.1. NCBI lineage: Eukaryota > Metazoa > Chordata > Chondrichthyes > Orectolobiformes > Rhincodontidae > Rhincodon > Rhincodon typus. The sequence goes on along the minus strand of NC_063347.1, from coordinate 59,904,949 downwards.
TGCACTTAGACTTCACTTCTGCATGTTACTGATAAAGTCTTTCATTGTCTTCCCAAATTAACATTCTGCATTCGGTTCTGATGGTCTCCCATGAGTCAGCAGGGATGTTTCTCCCCTTCAGCAATGATTTGATGACATTCCTAAAGCAGTACCACTGTTTTCCTCGGAGTCTCCAGTCTCAAATGCATTCCTAGTTGAACAGCTCCTTTGAGAGGTGTCCTGCCTAACAGAACTGGCTCTGAGTGATTAACACTTCTGTGCTGGACATGTTGGTTTGGGAGGGGTTGCCGCTGTTGAACTGCTACTGTACTCCAAGGATCTTGTGAACTGCTGGTGGTATTCAAGTACTTTGAGGTGCTTGCTTTGGATTATCTCAGTCTCTGAAGCATTTAGGAACACAGGGATCACTGCTGTCTGGTAAACTCTAAGCCTCATTTCGGGTCTGTGATCCAGATCCTCTAATACACTAAATCACTTGAAGGCTGACCTGGCACATTGTAAGTGATAATGGATTTTGTCATCTCTCTACCTTCAGCAAGAACAAATTACATGGAAATAACAGCATAAGCAGAAGGCTATATTTGCTCCTTTGCACCTCTGTCAATGCCCTGTCATCAGCCACAACCATCTACTCCGATCCCTTGTCTGTCAATCTTTTCCTTATCAATTGCTCATCTAATTTCCTTTGTAAACAATTGTATAATCTTTCAATAGCTAAATCTGGCACTGTGTTCAAATAAACCTCTACTGCTTGGCCAACTGTGAAGGTCATCCATCACATCCGCTCCTTCCTCCAAGTGTCGCACCCTCCGTACTCCCATGACCTGTCACCTTGCATGTTCACGAACACAGTTCCTACCTTCCTAGATTAGAAAGAAAACAGGCCCATATTTGTCAGATTGGATGACTCTTGATTGGTTGTTTCGCAAGGCTGGTGAGTCTGAAGATTAGGAGTCATACTGTCTAAGGCTCACATTTTGGATTGTGGTGAAGAGAAATTTCTTCATTCAGAGAGTTATAAACCTTCAAAATTCTCTCTCAATGGATCCTCAGTCAATTTTCTTATTGAATGGCGGAGCAGGCTCGAAGGGCCAGATGGCCTACTCCTGCTCCTAGTTCTTATGTTCAATTAAATATAACCAAAACTTCGATATTAGATTTTTTGCCTTTTAAGACACTTTAGAGAAAGTGAGCAAAATAGAGTTGATGACGAAATTTGAACTATGATCTTACTGACTGACAGACCAAGTTACACGAGTCTATGGCTTACGCCTGCTGTAATTTCTTATGTTTTCATACCATGTTTAATACTCTTTTTTTCAAATTACAAATGTGTTTGAAGAAAATGGAGATTTATTTTCAATGTCCCAATGGTGTTTCTCTCAGACTGCTTGTAGCAGTGCTCTGGAGATGGTTCTTTATTTCCCGGAGACCCCAGGAAACTCCTGGGGGGCCCTATTACAAAGTATGACCAAAAACCAGAAGCAGTACAGAGGTAAAATGGACACACTTTCTTTATTGCTGAACAGCACTAGTACGACATGGATCCTGACGGTTTTTCTGATGTCTGCCTAAAGGTGCAGCAACATATATTTCAAATGTGATTGAATGCCAGAGGCCTCTGCCCTCAGACTTCCTCTGACAGCACCGGTTCTACATAAAGTAAGCTGTTTCTCAGAAAAACCTCAAGCTACTAAACTCAGAGCACCTATTTGTGACAGGGATTCACAAGAAAGGTCTTAACATTTGACCGCAGGTACAAATTGTTCTGCTGCTGGACTTAGTACAAACAACTGTTGGTATTTCATGCTTAGCGATGGAGGTCACATATACTGATCACCTCCCTCTGTGTCGGTTGGCGGGGCTGCAACATCCAAGATAGCTGCTGCAGTCCTTCAGCTCAGCCTGCTTCTTAAGGAGTTGCTTCCCCACCATACTTTAGCATTGATTCTTCTTGTCTGCCAACCATCCCCAAAGCTGATATTACACGTCTCTGTTAAATGAGAGAAAACTATAAAAATCCTGCTCCATTGCTTCTCTCCCTTGAGGTTTAACTGTGGTGTCCCCTCTGGATGTGCCTTTAAAGCAAGCAAAGTGTTCAGATGACCAGTGACCATAGCCAGTATTCCCACAAGACCATTCATGTGGAACTGTCTTTTAATTCAACTGGAGAACAGGCTCAAGTCCCTCATTTTTCAGTGGAACACACTTCCAATGTGCCCTGCGCCAATATTCCTGGACAGTGTTAGAAGAGAACTTAAGCTGAGTTAACTTAGAGTTGAAAATTAAAATGTTATGTTAGAATAGCTGTCTTGTAACACAGATCAGCTAGTATCTTCTGTTACCTGCTGGATTTACTGATGGTAGTCTATTATCTAGTAATCTCTCACTGGGTCCCAACTACTGCTGAGGTACAATATTTTGCAATTACTTGCCTAAACCTACCTGTTCCTCCTTCCTAAAGACCAGTATCTTTGACGTGCCTGCTGATATATCATTCTTTGATTAAATGTTTGTCAGAGCACCACCTTGGGGCTTGTAACTAAATGGGCCTCAAAATAGAAAAAAAATACTGCTATTGATTATAAAATCGTTAAGGTGATTAGTTGTACTTTATTAGGTTTTTAGTTAGAGTGTCAGAACAACATTTATCTTTGGTTGATTTTCTGTCACTTGGTTTTGCTGTTTATGATGGAAGCTCCTGTGTTATTGCTGCAGTGTAGTACACTTGACACCGTATCTGTGCCCACTAGATCCTGGATTGGCACTGTGCTTGGTGGTGACATGTGACTAGCTAAGACTGTCAGACTGCCAGCATCACTGAGTAAAATGTCAGTGCCCATCCTGCAGTCCAGTGCCATCCAGTCCCTGTGTCTTTCATGTGTTTATTAGCTTATAGAACTAACCTGTCCTGTTTCTTAAGACTGTCTCCATTGTACAGCAGAGACGATTGTGGTATAGGGTGACTAGCTGTAATCGAAACATTTATGAAAAAGACCTTCATGGAGGCAACGTTGTACTATGCTTTAACAGATAAAACTACTACTTCTGGTTTAAATGCTATCTTTCATTGTGTTAATTGTTCCATTGAGTTGGCAGAGAATAGTGCTGAACAAGTAACAGCTGTGGAATGAGTAATTTTCCCTGTAGAATATAGTCATTGCAAAGAAGAACTGAGTGCCTTTCAAAATGTGTGTTTTCAATAAAAAAAAGTTCCTTTAAACCAATTTCCCTTCACCTGTTTTCAATTCAGTGTCTAAAATGTCACTGTTGGTATTTTTTTTCTCTGGCTTATATCTATATTTTTCTTTGTTTGTTCATGGCACGGGTCATGTCACTGGCAAGGCAGGTATGTTACCCATCTCTAATTGCCCTTGAACTGAGTGGTTTGCTAGGCCAATTCGGAGGGCAGTTAACATTCAACCACAATGAAATGGGACTGGAGTCACACGTAGGCCAGACTGGGTAAGGTCATTTGTGAACCAGATGGGTTTTACAACAGTTGATGACCATTTCATTTTACCATTACTGAGTCTAGCTTTCCATTCCAGGTTTTCATTAATGAAAATTTAAAGTGCAACAGTTGCCATGGGGAGATTTAAACCCTTCAGGTTACTCATCCAATGACACTACACTAGGCTACTATCTTCCCCCAAATTTATCATTTATACTAAAAGAGATAATGTTTTTAAAAAGTAAACATCCTTTCCATCTGTTACAATTCTCTACCTTTTTCTCTAATGAAGGTAGTGCCTCTTTTACTGAGTTATAGTCACACAGGCTGTCTGAAAACAGAGGCCAAGATATTAAAATGAAGGGAATAGATTTAGCAAATGATGACCTCAGAAGGAGCCTGGGAGAGTTTGATAGTTTTTAACGTTGAGATACAATTGGTTATGTTGGGCCCTGGGCTGTTGACTTGTGAATATTGAGAGATCAGTTAACTGTAACACTAGCCTATTGTAGAACCTTCCCTACGTGCACCCTTCCCGCAGGGATATCTAGATCCTTCACTATATTTCTAACTCCTTCCAGATTGCAAAGTTCGAAGGGCTCTGTAAGAATGGAAGGCCCTGTGCAGGGCCCTCTTACAGGCAGCATCTTCCACTACCTACTGGATCTACTGAAGATAGTCTGTTATCTAATAACCTCTCACTGGGGCCCATCTACTGTACTGACTCTACAGGGAAGTGTCCACTTCAGACAAGTGGATCCACTGGACATTCTGTGAGACACATCAGTGTGTGGCTGCACATCCTGCCTCAAGGTTGGGAAAGAAATGTAGCGGTACCACAGATCTGGTTCTGTTCTGTCTGTCTTTATTCTGTTTTTTATACCCATCACTAACATACCCTAAAACTGCCTCTTCTAAGCATCTGTTTTTCTTTAGTGTCGCAAAAGAAGGTTAAAAATAGGTTGAATGTGTGGCTGTACATATAAATAATCTCACATTGAAGGGCTGCTCATCAACACGATAGCCAGTTGTTTAATGAACAATCTGCTGCTGAAGTAAAACACTTCTCACTGGAGCTAGATGCAAGGTTGTGATATTTTCATTGAGTCTGGCTTCATATTTGTGGTAGATTCTCCTGTTATGGTTGGATCATTTGCTTCCCTCCGCAAAGAGGTCTCAAAGTCCAACTGCATTAGAAGACAGAGACTGTGATCTTCACGTGGTCCTCTGCTCCAGTCCATTTTCTGAGCTGCAAACTAATATTGTCAAGAATGTGACCTTATGCCAGCAATTTGGTCTCCTGGTCCAATCAGAAAAAAACCCACTGGATTCTCTCAGAGACAACAAAGCAGAGAAACCAGACCAGAAACAAGTATGTATCATCTCAATGATGAAGGTCTATTCTGAGCAAAGTGTGAACCACTTCCAAAATAATTCCCTGCTAGGAGACTGGACAAGAGAATCACCTTGTTGACCATTCCAGACATTGTGCCTGTATTTCTGGGTACCAACCCATTGCACACAGGGCAAACAAGATGAGGAAATTCTCCCCCAGCAAAGACAAGAAAACCTAAAATCAGGTGACCCCGATTCTATCTCCATCACAGTAAATCAGCTGACCCTTCACATTTGTCTATAAGCCACCAAAGGCCCTGTGCCTCAGTAGCGTAATGCACACCCAACTATCTACACTGGGGATTTCCAACAGCCAACATCACATGGGGTTACAATGAATAACAAACCGACAATAGAAAAACTGTGAAACTGAGCCCCCAGGACAATCTAAAACTTGTGTGTGTGTTGCAAAGCAGCCTGGCACATCCCAGGTGGAACAGGGTCTACTCACCTGACCTTTGCTTCATGATCCATGACAGCAATGATTGCTGAAGCCTGTACAAGTGCTACCCATCATGCCTCACTCCCAGTATCACCCAACCTTGAATCACATTAGCCTTGAATTACCATCCGTAAATTCAACGTCAAAACCCTACGAAAGGGCAACAGGGATTCCTGCAGTAGAACCACTATTGATTGGATATATAACTGTTTCAGACAACCTCTTGCACCACCAGGCAACCACCAGAAAAACCATTTAATCCCTGCTGGATGCCAGGAAGTAAATGTCTTCTGGAAGAACACAAGGAACATGAGGAAACAGCCACATCAACAGCCCAGAGTCAACATGCAGCTTGCAAACCTGTTTGCCAACATCCACATAACAGGCAACTCATTCTAAACCTCTGCCGCCCACCCAAAATACTGGCCATTGCCAAGCAAGGGAAGCAATTTTAGGACCCACACCGTTACTGCCTCATTACCCTTTTCTCAATAATATAAGGCCCTCAAACATCTTTTAAGCAGACTGGAGTCCCATTTTAGAATCAGCAATGCCCCCCATTCCCATCCCCATCATCCCCACCCCCAAAGCAGGCACCACTTCCTCTGGCAGCTTGCATACACGCACCAGCCTCTGCGTGAAAGAGTTACCTCTCAGGTTCTTTTTAAATCTTAACCCTCACACCTGAAACCTATGCTGTTTAGTTTTGGACTTCCCCCACCCTAGGGATAAAAAACCTTGGCTATTCACCCTATCCATGCCCTTCCTGATTTTGTAAACCTCTATTCGGTCACTGCTCAACCTCCGACGGTCCAGGGAAAACAGCCCCAGCCTATTCAGCCTCTCCCTATAGCTCAAACCCTCCCACCCCAGCAACATCCTTGTAAATCTTTTCTGCACCCTCTCAAGTTTAACAACATACATCCTATAGAAGGGTGACCAGAATTGTACACAGTATTCCAAAAGTGGCCTCACCAATGTCCCGTACAACTGCAACATGACATCCCAACTCCAATACTCAATGCACTGACCAATGAAGGCAAGCGTGCCAAATGCTGCCTTCACCACCCTGTCTACCTGCGACTCTACTTTCAAGGAACTATGCACCTGCGCCTCTAGATCTCTTTGTTCAACAACACTCCCCAGGACCCTACCAATAACTGTGTAAGTCCTGCCCTGGTTTGTCTTACCAAAATGTAACACCTCACATTTATCTAATTTAAATTCCATCTGCCACTCCTTGGCCCATTAGCCCATCCAATCAAGGTCCTGTTGTGCTCGAAGATTATCCTCTTCACTGTCAACTACACCACCTATATTGGTGTCATCTGCAAACTTACTAACCGTAACCTCCTATATTCACATGCAGATCATTTATATAAATGACAAAAGGCAGTGGACCCAGCACCAATCCTTGTGGCACGACGCCGGTTACAGGCCTCCAGTCTGTAAAAGCAACCCTCCACCACCACCCTCTGTCTCTTACCTTCGAGCCAATTTTGTATCCCATTAGCTAGCTCCCCTTGGATTCCACGCAATCTAACCTTACTAACCAGTCTACTATGTGAAACCTTGTCAAATGCTTTACAGTGCTTTTTCCTGAGACCGTGCCCCTGTATTTACAGCCCCATGTCCAGTGTCAACATCTCGCAGCGTGTATCAAGCTCCTTCAGAATCTTATTGAGATGACCTCTCATTCTCTGAAATTTCTTTTGAGAAAGTATACAAGTGGAGGCTGAAACTTTACATTATTTTGGCTAAGTCTGAGTTGCATTGACTCTTTTGGAGCGTTTGTTGCTGTGAGGCCTAGCAAGTTCTCTTGCCATATCTTGCCACACCCACCTCATCAATTATCTACCACATTCCAGTGGCATCTCTCATGTCCAATTTCTGCCTCATCCTACCATGCGCCATTCCAGGAACAACTCACCACTCAGCAGATATCCTAGAATGCACTGGCAACCCTTGCACCTGCACCATATTTAAAAGCCTGCATGGTTCCTGACTCTTGCCCTGGAAATGGCAGACAGTGTTTGCAGGCAGGGTCCTGGAGGTTTCACTGTACTAGATGGTGCATGGAAGGGTCTTTCTCTTCCCCCAGGACCAGCGTGGAGGCTATGACACCAGACCATGCCAGCTTGGTCCATGGTTGCCACCCCAGGATACAGCAGTCTCAGCCATCTGGAGGAATATGCAGCAAAGTAGGAAGAAGATCAACGTCCTTTTACACTCCAACAGTGTAAGTGCCACCTGCATATCTCTGCTGCCTCATACTCACTCTATCTCTGGCACTGTACACACCTCCCACTAAGACTCATGTTCTACCACTCTCACTATTGTCTGCACCATCTTCCCCACTCACTCTCTCCCACTCCAGCCCAGAATACTACTAACACTGCATGCCCTCCGCATTACCTACTTACTCACTTGGATACCTTCCCACCTGCACCAACAGGTCATTCCTGTGCCACCCACTTGCATCTCCCTCAGTATTTGCTCCTCTCTCATTTCAGGAGGAAAACAGCCCACGGTGGGGCAGAAAGACTCAATGCAGGTGATGTACTGCCCAACATTCAGCTCCTCACTCCTTTTAAGGAGGGGACCCTGACTCTGACTGCACCGAGCAGGGCCTGGACTAATATTGGAGGCTGCCCTTGACTTACTGTACCAAGACCCCTTGAGCAGAGGCTATCTCCTCTGACTTTACTGAAGTCTGCTGATAACGACGACTCTCTGTCTGCAGCAAGCCAAACATTGGCAAGTCAGCAGTAATACACATCTGGGCTCTCTGGCTGAGGGTTGAAGTAGAAATAAGCAATGCAATGCAGAGCAGAGATGCTGTGAACATCCAGGTAGGCTCAGAGTGAGTGAGTGCTATGATAGTCAATAAAGAGCCTGGAACTGCAGTCTGGTGCAGTCCATAAGCTGGCTGTGTGTCCCTGAGTGCACAGTGTCCTTGCTGTAGCATTAAGATGAGAGTTACCAGGGCAGCCTGAGATGCAGTATTGAAGTGCTGAAGCATGCTGTAAGTGGCTCGGGGAGTGCCATAAGGTTTCTCAGAGACTGGTACATGTTGGATGCTAGTGTTTGTGGATGTGGGGAGCATGTGGCTGGTGCCAATGGAGCATGCCTTGAGATTTGGTGCCCAGTGTCCAACATGGAGGTTATTTGAATTAAGCAGTGAGCTGAATTCACCAGGTACCCACTCCGATTTCCTCGAGTTTTCCTGATGTCGAGCTTGTTATGTTCAGAGGCGGGATATTAATGGGTGAGTTACGTTGTTAACAAGATGTTTAAGAAGCAATAATCTCCATTAATTAGCATCGCACTGCTGCCTCGCGAGAATCTTACCACACCACTTATAAAAAGCATAAAAGATGGAGCAGGTTGCTCTGGACATTGAGTTGACCTCGCCACACTTGTCTCCTGATTCTGTTGGAGATGTTGACTTAGCCAACATCATTCAGACTCCTGCAAGATCCCACCCTGTGTCTCTAATCTGTAGCACTTCCTATGCTGAACAAAACAAAACACTGTGCACCAGATAATAGTAACTGAGCCACCCATCTTATGTCCTGTGACTCTCCTGTCAAGCAGCTCCCACACTGAAGATCAGGGTTCTGGCCCTGCTCCAATGTAATGCAGAACAACTAGCGTCTAAAGATACAGTGATCTTACTCAAAGAAGTCCCATTATACAAACAATCTTGAACGCTTTGGACTGTGTGTTGCACCTCGTGTTTCTGTTTCCTCAAACTGAGATTTTGGCATTGGCCAATCACATTGCAGATGTTATGAGGGTGCACATAAACAGTCAATACCCCCCCCGCACCAAGGGCAGGTGGACAAGGGGCCCCTGATAGCACACCATTTTTACAAGCACAGTTTATTTTGTGTTGGTGGAGGCTGGTGGCATGGGAGGATGCTGGGAGATATAAGTGGACCTTTGCCCTCTTCAGAATTATTGTGCTCCAGAGATAATATTGGTTGGAACTTCAGGAAAAACAATCCAATTACACAGAGAGAAAGGAGGACATACAATTAGCCTGCTACTCTGGCCTCTGTTTCTTGCAGAAATGAATATGTTTGCATTTTGTAAAACAGGATGTCCTGATCAGATCTCATCTGTATTGTGTTGTAGTGATGGCAACAACTGTGGTTTGTGGCTTGAATGTGCTTCGTGACATTATCTGATCAGCTGAAGACTTTTAGAATAATGGCGAAGGCAGCAACCTTCGTGCCAGCCACATTATCCAGGAGGGCTCAAATAACAGCCTTCAGACAACAAAATGATAGCAAGAGCAATGAGTGCTTTTTTTAAATGTAAAGCATATTTAATCCACATAGCTGCTGTTTACTATGTTTAAGTTTTCAACTGGAACCACAGTTCAAATAGTTAAAGAAAGAAATGATTCAGGTGAAAAGAGTTTTAGGAGAAAATTTAGCATTGATATGGTGTAGACTGGGTGATTGGAATGCATATTTAAAATCATCTATTGTAAGCTTGAATTTTTGGCTTTAGAGTTAAGAACATATGGGTTTACTGTATGTCTGAAGTTAATAATTAACTTAGAGATAGTAGGAACTGCAGATGCTGGAGAATCCGAGACAACAAGGTGCAGGGCTGGATGAACACAGCAGGCCAAGCAGCATCATAGGAGCAGAGAGGCTGACGTTTCGGGCCTAGACCCTTCATCAGAAAAGGGGGAGGGGAAGGGGGTTCTGGAATAAATAGGGAGTGGGAGGCGGATAGAAGAGGGATAGAGGAGAGGATAGGTGGAGAGGAAACCCCGCCTCTTCGACCTGTTTGTTTCCCCCGCCTCTTCGACCTGTTTGTTTCCCCCGCCTCTTCGACCTGTTTGTTTCCCCCGCCTCTTCGACCTGTTTGTTTCCTCTCCAGCTATCCTCTCCTCTATCCCTCTTCTATCCGCCTCCCACTCTCTCCCT
>NC_063347.1:59859412-59894612 GCF_021869965.1 Rhincodon typus | reverse complement strand
GAGGCGGATAGAAGAGGGATAGAGGAGAGGATAGGTGGAGAGGAAACCCCGCCTCTTCGACCTGTTTGTTTCCCCCGCCTCTTCGACCTGTTTGTTTCCCCCGCCTCTTCGACCTGTTTGTTTCCTCTCCAGCTATCCTCTCCTCTATCCCTCTTCTATCCGCCTCCCACTCTCTCCCTATTTATTTCAAAACCCCCTTCCCCTCCCCCTTTTCTGATGAAGGGTCTAGGCCCGAAACGTCAGCCTCTCTGCTCCTATGATGCTGCTTGGCCTGCTGTGTTCATCCAGCCCTGCACCTTGTTGTCTCTTAATAATTAACTTGTAGGTTTTGCTGTAGCCATGGTGATTTTCTTTTAAAACAATTTTGAGGCTTCAAAATTATTTATTTTTGGTAGGCATAGGTAGGATTTTACTACCAAACAAGATAAACAAGCTCTAGTTCAGAAGGTCAGGAGAGGGTTTTTTTAAGTTTATTTTTGTTTTTAGTTTTACTTTGAGTTTAGGACAGTCTTGTGAAGTTTTTGTTTAAGATGCTTGTATAGACCAGTGCCCCTGAGAAGAGAAAGATATGGTGAAATTGGATTACTTTTGAGTAAAGAGTTAATAATAGTCCTGGATCAGAAATGTCAAGATAAAACCCTGAAGGGGGTACTTAAAGCTGAGTACGTTTAACCTTAGGTGTGTAATAACTCCAGGAAGAGTTTCTGTCTAATAAGTAAAAGCTATGAGTGACTTAAACCATCATCCTGACTTGGATTTCTATAATGTTTCTTTTTCATTGCTGGATTGATATCCAGGAATTCATAAGATGGTGTTAGAAATAGGGACTCGGATGTGAATACAGTACAAATAGTTTTTTGGTTACTATATTAATGGTGTACTGTACAGGGGTGTGTTTTTACAAAAACTTTTCAATTTATGAAGGAGTATTTTGAGGTTAATTGGATTTACTTTTACTATGGGTTTAAAAAATCCTTGAATTTGTATCATAAGCTACTAGTTTGGTTTATTCTATTTTATCTTAATTTTTTTGTAATTAACTTCTGTTTTATTGCTAAAGCAAAATATGCAACATTGTGCACTCATGTTTCAGTGAGAGACCACGTCTTAAAACAAAATATGATGTATCAAGCTAGGTTTCAATCCGGGATTTGAGTTGGCCAGTGATTACACCAGCAGGGCTTATAACATTAGAATGAGGGAAGGTGTAAAATTGGGATCAGTGTTGGCTATGTGCAGACATCGTTACAATGAGGAAGCACTATGAAGTTGGCATGCTGTTACACGACCTGTATAGCAAGCTGTGGAGACAAGTTAATTGTGTGTCATGATCCCTGCACATAGTTTAGAGGGCTTTTCAGTTTAACTTTTGAAATATCAGCACCAATATAAAATATTGTCAGCCCTTTATTCACTCACTTTTAAAAAATATTTTTGTCAAGATTTCCAATGCTGTCCATATTATAACTGTATATCTGCTATTGGCATAGTCTTCGGTCTGTTTCCACGGAATATGACTTTGACTCTGTTACTGGAACATGCACCAACATATGGTATACTAGCCAGGTAATGCATACTACTATAGTAGAGCTAGAGGCTTTGCAATGGAAAGTTGTAACTGCAAAGTCATCTGTTATCTTGATTTGGATATCTATTAGTGTTCTTTTTTCATTGCTGTATTGATATCCAGGAATTCCTAAGATGGTGCTCCTTGGAGAGGAATGTCCACCACCACTTTTTCAGCACATTTAGGGACAGATAATAGTTGTAGCAGTGCGAATGTAGCTCTGGTTGGAGTCACACTCAGCACAAAGCAAGATGGTTGTTATTGGAGGTCTTTTTGATCTGGACATACTTTGCTTGCTGTGATTTGCCTGTACCGCTCGTAAACAAAACTTTTCACTGTATTTCGGTACACATGACAATAAATCAATCAATAAATCAGGAGGTGTTCGGAGCAGTGTCGTAGACCCCAGCCATCTTCAGTTGTTTCATCAGTGACCTTCCCTCCATCATAAGCTCAGAAATGGGGATATTGCTGATCATTGCACAATGTTCAGTAATACTCCCAACCTCTGAGATACTGAGTACTCCGTGTCCGCATGTAGCAAGAATTGGACCAACATCCAGACTCAGGCTTGTAAGTGACAAGTAACATCAGTGTCACACAGGCACCAGACAATGACCATCTCCAACAAAGAATCTTTTTGAGACAAATAGTTCCAAGTTCAAGTCTCTCTCCAGAATTTCAGAGCAAAAGTTGAGGTTGACACGTAAAAGCAGCACTGAGAGAGTACTGCACTATCAGAGGAGCTGTTTTAAGATAAGCCATGAAACTAAGGTCTCAGCTACTGATTGAGTAGATATAGATGATCTATGATACTGTTTTTGAAGAAGGAGGGGAGCCATCCTGGTATCCTGGCCAATCTCACAAATGCATCACACAAAAAATCATTGGGTCATGATCTCCTCATTATTTGTATGAGTTTGCTGTGTGTAAATTAGCTACTGTGCTTCCTACATTACAGCAGTGACAATACTTCAGCAAGAACCTCCTCATTGGCTGTAAAATAGTCGTGGAAAATGCTATATAAATTCAAGTTTCACTCTTTCCCTACTTTCCAGGCATCTTTCCTTCATATTCAATGGCATTGCCATCACGAAATCCTTCATCACCTGTATCCTGGGATACTACCATTGACCAAACATATGTGGATCATCCATGTAAACATAATAAATATTGGCCAGGATACCAGGATGGCTTCCTCTCTTCTCCAACACGATGGCTACAATAACAGGTCAGGGGTTGGGATCTCTGAATAATACGTGTCTTAGCTTCCCAAAGCCGTGACATTGTTTATAATGCTCAGGTCAGGAGTGTGATGGAGTATTCCCCACTTGCCTGGATGAGTGCAAACTCAAGAGTTTTGACACCGTGCAGGACAAAACAGCCCACATGATTGGCACCCAATCACCTCCTTCAAAATTCACTCCTGCCATCACCGACACATAACTGCAGCAGAATGTACCATCTGCCAGCTGCACTCCAGCAACTGACCAAGGCTCCTTGGATAGCACCTTCCAAACCAACACATCTACTACCGAGAAGAGCAAGGACAGCACATACTGGGACTACCATCATATCTAAGTTCCCCTCCAAGCCATTCACCACCCAGATTTGGAAAATACAACACCATTCCTTCAGTGTTGCTGAGTCACATGCGTTGAGTTGTCCCATGGCTTCCGCTCAATAACCACCTCAGTGAGAAAGTTGGCTACAGCAGCATAGAAATATGGGATATGAGAGGAGGAGTGAGCCATTCAGCTGGATAATGGCTGAATTTCCAACTAACCATATATCTATACGTTTCCGTCCTTTGATTTCTAGATAATAAAGACATTCAATCAATCTTAGCATGTTCAGTGACCTAGCCTCCACAGTCCTTAGGGGCAGAAAACTCTTTTATGGGTAAGGGGACCAAAACTGTGCATGATATGCCTGATGCAGTTTCAAGGCCCTACGGTAGTATATAGTGATGTGACTGTTAACCACCAAGCCACCGCTGACACCAAAGGATTGACACGTAGAATCTTAAAGCTGGGCTCTTTCCAGAACCACTTCTCCTTAAAGCTGCTCTGCACAATAAAGAGACATAGACATGTGATGATGATGCAAGGATATTGTCAAAGTGATAGTTACCACTCTGCCCGTAGAATTGCACACAACTGGAATTTACAACACAAACGGACCATTTAGCCGAACTGATTTCTGCCAGTGCTTGTCGTCCTCCTGAGCCTTCTCTGCTTTGGCAAATCGTCCTAGTCCTTTCTGCCCCACGTATGAATTCAGGTTTCCCATAAATGCATCTCAGAACAAAAGATTCTCATTTATATAGCGCCTCTTATGAATCCAAATTTCCCAAAGCATTTCATAGCCAGTGATGAAATACTGCAGTTTAGGAAAGCATGGCAGTCATTTGCACTCCTGCTGTGAGCTTCCTCCCAGATTGATGACGTTTTAGGCATTCAGAAGGCTGATGGCAGTCAATGTTTTTCTTTGCATTGACCTTGGATTGGACATGTAAATTCCAATTTCCCAGTGTTAACTCGGTCAGAGGCAACAGTCTGGCTAACATCATCTGAGGTGACTCCCTGCTGATTCGTCCCATCTGCATCACTGCCCCTGTCAAATGGTTAGATCGCTACATGCTTTTAGCTCGGAAACACAAGAGCGCACCAACGGTCTTTAAATTACCATTAATAAAGCTAAGTCCTAGAATAGCAGTCGTTGTGATTAACACAGAATTTCAAATCTCTTGCTGTGGATAGTTTCATATCCCACAGAGCTGAATACAGATTTAGACAGGGTTGATTAAAGAGGGTTGTAATACAAGACAGATTAAAGTGGGTTTATAATGCAGAGCAGATTCATGGCTTTAGCCAACATTTATTCCTTTTACAATGCCAATAACACACATGATCCAGTAACTTCTCATTGCTGTCTGGGAATTTGCACGCACATTGACTGCCACGTCTCTTGCGTTTCAACATGACTACACTTCAAAAACTACTCAATTAACTGTGAAGTTCTTTGAGATGTTCAAAGATTGTGCAAGGCATTTTATAAATGTAATTTCACCTTTCTCTCATGCAAGATGCAAATGCACAATGGCCCTTGTTACAATATGCTACAGTACCTGAGCGTATTATAGGACACTCACCAGATTCTCCTGTCCACTTTTTAAAACTGAGCATGACATTGTAAATACCTGTATTGTGGTCAGGTTAAGAATAATGGTTGTATCTCTTGTAAGAAAAGCGATTACATGGATGCAAAAAAGTTCCTTTCTCTGCATCTTTGCATCTTTGCATCTGTGAAGAATGTTAGGTGACAAAACATTTTCATCAGAACCTCAGCATGAAAACAGTCAAACAGGGAACTGAATTTCCCTGGGGAAAGCCCCAAATTTATAGACAGGTTGCTTCAAATACCAAAAAGATTCTTCATCAGTCAATAGTCAGGCAAGCATGAAATGAATCATTTCAATTAGTTATGATATGAGCAACATCTCCTTGGTCATCATTTGAGTCATTTGTTCATGATACCTAATCAAGGTACCAAGCTACATTTAACTGGTATGAAACTCTTTTGATGGTTCAACACTTAAAAGTAACAGGTTTTGTCTTTTTGATCAGCTAACAATTTTGCATACATTAACATTTCCACGACACCAAAGGCATTTCTGATTTAATTAACTTAAGAAAGCTGGTGGGGAACCAGTAAGCTAGATACCCATACCTCTCTGAAACATTGATGTCTCAGATCATGCTTTGGTGTTCTTCACCGTCACAAAGACTAAGCAGCATGAGCTCCACTTTAAAACACACTGGGCAAAATTTCCATAGGCCTTCTTTTAATCTTCTGCTGTGATTTGGATGGAAGACTGGCACATAGCCCTGGAGACAGAGTGCAAGTGCCCACCTGAGCCATTTCGCAGGGCGGGTGGATGGGTGATGAGGCTATTCTGTTCCAGAGATTGGGAGAACCCTAAGGAAAATTTTCCCCATTTTGTATTGATTGTGCCAAAAAGGGAAGTTTAAAATGAAGCCTTATTAAAGATTGAAGTCATCTGCATATAAGTCCAGAGTTTAGTGGATTTTAAATTCCATCTTCACCTCATCTACATGCTTGAACGAACGGGCCTGAAGGAGGTAGTTTTATGCTCTTTTCACCGTTATTTGCAGAATTCTGTCTGAGATTTTTATTGTACACTATATTCGGCTGCTGTGTAGGCTTGTGATTACTTTTTAATGTACCAAAGTTTTCGCTTCCAACTCTCTTGCTCAATCGACAGTCTTGCCTCCAGCTGGTATTTGTGGGAAGCAAAGTGGACAGGGTAGGAATATCTTTCAGGATTCCACTGATTTGGAGAATGATGAGGAATTCTTGAAATGATAGGGAAGACAGGTGTGTGGCAGTGGTGTATGAATGCACACAGTTTGACAGGATGCAACCTGAACCTTGCTAATGCAGGATCTGTATGTCAGTCCATCACATGGCACTAGTCCTAAGCAGTGAGAGGGAGAGGTTTAGAATCTCCTTAAACCCATTGTAATTAGAGGTGGGGAAATGGGAACGGTTGTGGAAGGAGGAGGAAAAGACTATCTATTCTCAATGGATGTCAACTCTGAATCTAGAGTTGGAGCTAGCACTGGAGCAGGATTTGAACTCTGTACCATTCAGGTGGTCGGCTGACAGGTACAGAAGCCTCTTGTCTTGATACCAAGAACACCATACAGGTAGAGTTTCTGTTTGTCCAGTATAGAGGTAACACTGCCCTTGTCGGGGCACACCACACTCTCCTATGTAATAGAATCCTACTGAACCAGAGGGCACCCTTGGGCCCATTGTGCACTTGTTGGGTCTTTGAAAGTGTAACGTGATTAGCTTCTCCTGGAGTTTTTTCCAATCTTCAAATCTTTTCTTTTTAAATATGATCCAATTCCTTTCTGAATGTTTTGAATGGATCTGCTCCCACCACTCTTGCAGGTAATGCATTCCAGATGATCACAACCCATGGTGTTAAAGGTTTTATTCACATGTTGGCTAGAATCGGGGTTGGGGATCCCACAGCAAGTTAGGAGTCAGGTTTACTGAGTTAAAGACATGCTGTTTGCCAGCGCAGGGCACTATCAGAATGGCGCAAAAGGGGTGTGGAAAAACTGACACCAGATGGGACATTGAACAATCAAACCTCCCAGTGATCAGACAGCCAGGATCTTGCTGTAGGCTAATGCACTGACCTCAGTGTTCACCATGTTAATGAAGGCAATGGCACTGCCTTTGTAGCTTCAAGCCTGGCACATTCCAAACATTCATTGTGAGTAAAAAACATTCTAATAGTCAAGAAGGAGGAATCGAGTGAATTTGAAAATGTATCCTGGAACCTTTCTGATACTGTCAACTGGCTCTTTCAATTATCACTACACATAAACCAGATGCTTTGGTCATTGCTGAAGGAGTCAGAACAGAGTGGGTCGGATTTTGTTCTCCCAGGGAATGTACAGGGCTTTTGCTTCTTCTTTCGACCAGATGTTGGAATAATAAGGGCCAATCTGCTTCAGGTCTCAGAACAGGATCTACCACAGGCAGTTAATTCAGTCCCAGACTCTGCCATTGTGATGAGATTGAAAGCTGT
The DNA here is from genome assembly GCF_021869965.1 of Rhincodon typus. Taxonomy (NCBI): domain Eukaryota; kingdom Metazoa; phylum Chordata; class Chondrichthyes; order Orectolobiformes; family Rhincodontidae; genus Rhincodon; species Rhincodon typus. Next base: position 59,887,413 of record NC_063347.1, on the reverse strand, counting down.
GGGGAATGTGGCTAAGTCTGGGTTTTGTTGGGATGTGTAAACCAGCTCAAAGATCCTCCAAAGGACAAAGGAGAGAAAAACCAGGCTAACTCATACTAATGCACCAACTCGATGCAGAACCCTAACTTAACATGTTTTGGAATCTTAGATTCAAAGCTAAGCTTAGCTTCAAAGTGATACATTTGTCAGTAGAAGGCCAGACCAAGTCAATTGTCTGTGGTACATTCTGTATTCTGATGCCTGACCAGATAGGTTCATGTTATTCCTGGGAATTGTGGAGAATTTGTGAACTAGCATTGATTACTACGGATCCTGGAGAGATGGAGGTGGAGAGGAAGAAAGATCTGTTAATGAGGCTAGGATTCTCATTTGCTGCCATGTGGCTCAACAAATTGGTAGAGGAAGGCTTCAGTTGGACCAAGTATCAGGAAGCTTGCAGTGTTGTGTTATGGTGTGTTACACAGTTTAGCTGGTTAAATTTAAGCTCATGCTTCGTGTCACTGAGTCATGATTTTATCAATCTACACCAAAAATCTCTCCGCTTGGATAATTGGTTATGTACCCACTTGCCTTTCTACCTCTTTTCCTGTTTTCAAATACATTCTCAAAGCCTTCCACTTTGATTAGTCAGTTCCCCACCCCAACCATCCCAACTTCTCAATGCTGCTGTTTTACCCCTCTATGTTCAATGCCCACGTTTCTTCCTGTCTTGTTTTAAAATGCATGTGTTTCTGCTGCTACCCTATATTTCAGGGGGTGAACAGAAATACAGGGAGGTGTCAATCTTTCTCTGTAGTTTTGTTTGGAGACTCTTAGATATGGTGATGGTGTGTTTCTTTTGCTCACCAGGTACCCAATGAAACAAACAAAAGACTGTTAGGGGCCTTCATTAGCCATTGGCTTCCATCTGCCAAATATGACCATGTGGTCTTTCAGGTAACATGACAGGTACCTCAGAAGGTCCATAGATCTGCTGCCTCCATCTTACAGAAGTGAGTGGACATCAATCAGGAACTCTCTCCCTCACCCCCGCCATGGTCAAACTTAGCTACCTCAGCGTGTGGCTTCTATGTTCTGCCATCTGATAATTGTACAAGTAACATTCTATCGATGCTAACTTCTGTAATCACTGGATTGGGGTGTGTTTTCATTTGATTTTGAGGTATCCACCCATTGCTCTTTCTCTCTCTCTCTCTCTGTCTCTCTATACCTGTCCCTCTTGCTCTCTCTCTGTGTCTACCTCTCATCGTCTGTGTAGTTCTCATTCTCTGTTGATCTCTTTAGATATCTTGCTCCCTCTCGCTCGCTCTGTCAAGCTCTCTCTCTGGCTTGCTGTTTATCTTTCCAGCTTGCTGTCTCTCTCTCTCTTTCATTCTCTTCCTCACTGTCTCTCTGGCTCGCAATCTGTCTCTCTCTCAAGCCTTCTCTCTCTCGTTCTCTCTCTCCCTCAGACTCACTCTCTGGATTTCCCTTACTCTCTCTCTCTTTCTAGCTGTGTCTCTCCGACACTCACTCACTCTCTCTCCTTTTTGCAGCTCAGCCCCAGCTTTCGAAAAACCTTGAAATGATGGTGCTGGAAAGTGGACCTGAGCCAGCCATGTAAAGCTGTTTGCTTTTTATTAAAAAAAAGACATTGGAACTTAGCTTCAGGAGTAACAGTGTACCAGGCACTGAACTATAACATCCAACAAACCACCAAATGACGTAAAGTAACCAGAGGTCTATTGCTGCACAGGGGAAGGACCCTCTCCCGTTGAGGTTCTCCTTTTATATTCCTTGATCTGCCTTTCTCTCAGCTGCCTTTGCAGCTGAACATTTATTGGGCCATAATGTCTGAAATCCTACAGTGTTCCCACATGTGTATGGCTGCCTCATTCACCACTCTGCTTTTCGGCCACATCTACATCATAAACAGACTGTTGCACACGTGCCACTTACTATGTAGGAAGCAGGTCTGTATTCTATTAAGGAAAGGAAGAATGCAGGGACTGCTCACACTGCTACAGGAAGTATCTAGACTGTCTGAATGGTAGGAGTTCAGAGGTCAACATCCTACAGGAAATCTAAAGAGAATACACACTTCTCAAGTATGATAATTGTTTCCTTTCCACTAAACTTTACTGTTGCAGATTTCCAGTTGTTTCAGGCTGACGAAAGATTGGGGAAATTTCTCTGCACTGCTGTGTCTGATAAGGGCATTAGGGTGTAGTTCCTCTTCTGTCTATTGGTTAATCTCTGTGTAGTTCTCCAGGAAACTTCTGGCCCATGTCTTGCAATCCCTGGTGCAGATTATAGTTCAGGGCACAGCTGAGTTGTCTGTGCAAGAAAGCAAGACTTAGATTTCACAACCTTAGGGTGTTCAATTTTGAGCACAGCAAGATCCCACAAACAGCAATAAGATAATGGCCAAGCAATTTGCTTTACTGATGTTGGTGAGGACACCGGGCAAAACACGCCCACTCCCCAGCTCTTCCCGCAATGACACTGTTCTTAAAGTAGTGCCACTTTGTGTTCCTCCGGGATGGCAGACAGGATCAGTTTAATGTCTCATCTCTACTGCTGTGGCTGTACACTCTGGAATCTCGTCCTCTACACTCCCTGCCTTGCCTCTTATTCTTCTCCACCTTTTACAACCCCATGTTCCCAACTAAACCTCTCCTATTCAGCCTTCCTTTCTCTTTAACTGAGTGTCTGTGAGGCATTTTGGTCCTGCATTTCTGCACTAAAGACAGAATCAATGCACGTTGCATGAGTTGCAAACAGTGGAAATGCTGATTGTTGTCAGTGTGTGGTTAAGTCAGTCCTTCTCGTGAGCCCTGAGAAATTTGTCATGTTGTTTTGTTCTGAGCGATACAAATTTGGCAGGTCCCAGTTTTAGCTTTGCTGACCAAGCAGATCTCAGGGGTACGGTAAGGGTGCTTTTAAAAGTTCATAAATTAGGGAGCGGGGAAGATTGGTTAGGGCTCCAGCAACTGGCTGCTGTCAAGCAATTATCAAACTGGCTAGTAGACGGGGGAGATGTTGGATAACAATAGGATGCAGTTTGGCTGGAAAATTCCATAATGCAATATCTGGTCACAGCTGACCTTGAGGGCAGGTTTATTTAATAAGGCAGTGTTCTTACTGAATGAGTAGGGCAGAGGCTGAAAGCTTTTCCTCAGAAGTAAACATTTCCCCTTTTTTTTTTCTGCCAAATCCCCTCAACTTCCAAATCTCTAGCACCCACTCCACTATTGTCACTACCCCACATTAACCTGAACTCTTTGATGACTACCCCATCATCAGTTCCTCCCCCAATTCCCCCACAACCATCATTTCTTTCCTATCTGTTGCACTGTCCATTCCCTTAACAATGACAATAGGAATATTTAGTTTTCACACATTAAATTTTCCATTTAAATATGATTATATCTATGTAATATTTATGCATGCCAATACCAAGGTGCAGTGAATTGTGAGGTTGGAGGCGTGTTCCTTATAAACTACTGGAAATTGTCCATCTTCTGCTGACATGACCATATCAAGTTTCACCTGCCAACTACTAGGGCCTCGTTCGGTTTATTCCTCCTCCTATCGGAACATTTTAAATCATTTGCAGTGATCTTTCCAACACACTGGGCTGGATTCTCCGAGGAGTAGCAATTCCATGCAGATTGTATCCAGTTCGAAGCACTGCTATATCAGCTGGCCTATGTGTTCCAACATGATGAAACTTTGCTCTGGACTCTGCCAACCATTACATCTGGAAGTATATGTGACATAGCTTTTTTTCTTCACGCATTTCTGCACTGGGTCCCATTCACTTGAACTCACACACAGCTGTTCATGTCTCCTCCAAATTCTATTCCTTTGTCTTAAGAGGGTGTTTTGGCCAATGTTTTATTGGAAATTTATTCAACGTTACCTGGGAGGTCCAGTTAACTCTTCCTTAACTTTCCAAGTGTCTGACGCCACGTAACAAGCTGGACAATCTTTCTGAGACTCCTTTACAATACTGCTGTCACTCCAGGGTATTCAGAGTATGATTTGCTGCCTCCTCGTTGATTAGTAACCATCTTGGTGTTGAGTCACTTACATTGGCGCCCAGACTGGCATCATCTTAATTGCAAAATTTGCATCATCATGTTCAAATTTCTCCATGGTCTGTTTCTCCCACATTCTCCACCCTCCATACCCCGAACCCCACCACCGCATCCAAGGAGTTTATAAAAGGTAGCATGCGTCAATGTAAAATGAGGAGTTATAAAAGGAAGTGTGTGTGAGTGAATGAGTGTCTGAAACCTTTGAACAAACCACTGCCTTTATTTAACATCTCAGACACGATAAAAATGCCCTAAAGATGCTTCACAAATGCATTATCAAATGAAATTAGATGCTGCGCTCAAGAAGGAGCTATTAGAGTACGAGACTAAAAGACGCATGAGACTAGAGTTTGAGGAAAACTTGAGTCCATTAGTTGAGGACTGCATTATGAGCTGTTCCCTGCAGCAAAGAGCTGTGTTGTCTGCCTGGGAACAGTGTTGAGGATATCTGCTCAGGGCTGGAGAGGAATTTACAGTGGAAGGAAGAGGTTCATGTAGGTACCACAACATTGGCAAGACAAGAGGCCCTGCATAGTCAGTATGAGGAAGAGGCAACAAATTAAGTAGAACCTCCAAGGTAATAATCTGAGCCATGTACAAATCAGATCAAGAAAAGATTACAGAATTGGATATGTAGCTCAAAGAATTCGGTGAGATAAGTAGTGGATAAATGGCCTAGTGGTATTATCGCTGGACTGTTAATCCAGAGACCCAGATAATGTTCTAGGGACCCAGGTTCGAATCCCACCATGGCAGGTGGAATTTGAATTCAATAAATATCTGGAATTAAGAGTCTAATGATGACTGTGAATCCATTGTCGATTGTCAGGAAAAACCCATCTGATTCACTAATGTCCTTTAGGGAAGGAAACTGCCATCCTTACCTGGTCTGGCCTACATGTGACTCCAGACTCTCAGCAATGTGGTTGACTCTGAACTGCCCTCTGGGCAATTAGGGATGGGTAATAAATGCTGCCTAGCTAGTGACACCCTCATCCCATGAATGAATAAAGGGGAAAAAAAAAAGTACCTCTGGAAAGGGGTACACCAGAACTGGTATATAGTTCAGAACGCCATATAACCAGGGAAGTAGAGAGGATTTTCCATTTAAAATTATAAAATGATTATATCTGTGTAATATTTATGCATGCTAATACCAAGGTGCACTGAATGGTGAGGGTTGAGGCATTAAATTTAGGAAGATGTGGTAAATCATTGTGTAGAGTCAAGACTACATGGAAAGGTGTTTACTTGGGAAATGATAGACTATGACAGGAAGGGATAGAGAGTTTTGAATGAAATAGTAGTTCAATAGTTAAGACTACAAGTTACAAAAAATGGACAAAATTAAATGTTCTGAGTCTGAATGGAATAAAAGAAATGAACTAATTATGGAATTAGAAAGAAAAGTCTGGTTTTATAGTCATCACAGAGACATGGCTGCAGAATGACATAGCCTTCAATATTCAGTTCCCAAACTATGTTACATTTTCGGAAGGACAGCCAGTAACAAGAGGTGGAGGGGTGGCTCTGATAATTAATAATAGTATTTCCCCCTACAAAGACAGATTACCTAAAGGAAATCAGAATAAGGAAGTAGTTAATAAAGGGAAGAAGTGACTTGTGGGAGTGGTGTACAGACCGATAATGGTAACTGTATGGTAAGATAGCATTTAAAGGAAGAATTAAGGTAAGCTTTCTACAAAGGCGCGGCAATAATTATGGGAAATTTTAATCTGCCCATAGACTGAAAACTGGAAAAGTTAGCAAAGGAGTTCATAGAATGTTGTTGGGATAGTTTCTTAGAACAGCACGTTCTGGATTCAGCTAGACAGCAGGCTATACTAGACCTGGTATTGTGTAATGACATGAAATTACGTAGTGATCTTATAGAATAAGCAGCCCTAGGTAGCAGTAAGGAGTAGGCCATTCGGCCTCTTGAGCTTGTTCTGCCATTCATGGCTGATCTGTGGCCTAACTCCATATACGAACTTTGGCCCATATTTCTCAATACCTTTCCTTAACAAAAATCCATCTATCTCAGATTTAAAATTAACATCCAGCAGCATCCACTGCCATTTTTTTTTGGATGAAAGTTCTAAACGTCTACCACCCGATGTGTGTAGAAGTGTTTCCTAACATCTGTCCTGCACAGTCTGGTTGTAATTGTCAGACTATGCCCCCTTGATTGCATTTTATATTCAGCTTGAGAGTGAGAAATATGGGTCCAAGGCTGGTATTTTAAACTTAAATAAGGGTAATTATGAGTACATAAGAGCGAAACTAGTTAAAATGAAGTAACAAAATTAGGTTAAGGGATTAGTCAATAAAGATGCAGTGGCAGACATTTAAGGGAATATTTCAGAAAACACAGAATAGATACATTCCAACATGAAAAAAAATTCAAAGAAACAACCCACCATTTAAGATTAGCTAAAAGAGTTAAAGATAGTATCAGACTTAAAGAAAAAGCATATGATTATGCAAAAATCTTGAGTATGTCAGAAAATTTGACAGAATTGAAAACAGAAAAGAATGACTAAAAGAACGTGGGTAAAATTAGAATATAAGAGTAAGCTAATAAGAAATACAAAACAACATAAGAGTTTCTAAGGTACTTTAAAAAGAAAAGTAATGTAAGTAAAATGTAAGTATTCGTACTATAGGTAGTGAGTTAGCAGATGGCAAATGAATTGAACAGGTATTTGTATTGGTCTTCACTTTAGAGGATATAAGCAACATCCCATATCAGTTGTAAATCAGGAAATGGATGAAGGGAGAAACTCAAGAAAATTACAATCACTGGGGAAGTGGTACTGAGCATATTGTTGGAGCTGCTGTTATAACACAGAGACCAGCAGCTAAACCAAATCAGCCTTTCTACCTTTGTATTCCCAACACAATAAAATTTAAACCTTCAAAGACCTTCAAGATTGACCCTAAAGGCTCCTAACCAGATTTTTGAATAAGCAATCCCAGACTCTGAGAATATTAATTTCAGATATAGGCTTGTATCTTAAACAAAAGACTTAGCAATTTATTAACAATATTGTAACTTTAACAGAGTAAAATTAAACAGCAAAATAATCTAATTAGTCCATGCTTTGAACCCAAAGGCCTTTGTTTTCAGTCCTATGCAGCAAAAGACAAACACAGTTAAAGGATAAATAAAAGAAAATAACAAAACTGACCAGATTACTTCAGTGGTGTTTACATTGCATTGTTCCACAGGCATGGATGATGGGTTTTTTTTGGTTAATTTGCTGATGGTGTTGTCGATCAGGGTCACCTTTGCAGTTTGCTCAGATAAAGGCAGTAATAATTAAACTTAGTTTTTTATTCTCTGAGCTGCCAAGAGCCGGTCATGGGAAGTTAAGCAGGAAGCTTTCAAATCTTCATGCTGTAGCATCAACAGCTAAATTAGTACATTTTAGAAAACATAGTCCAAAACCACGTTCAAACTCTGACCACCCCCTGACAGACTGATCCTCTCCTCCACCAGGTCCTAGTTACCATCAACTTCTGTCATCTGCTTGAGCGTAAGGTCTTTTCCAGACTTGCTGGAACTAATTGCCATATACTGGGCTCATTAGCCAACTTCTTTTCTCTATTTAAACATATTGTTCTTCCCCAGTGATGATCAGGCGGAATCACAAAGATTTACGAAAGGGAAATCATGTCTAACCAATTCATTGAGATCTTTCAAGATGTAAGGTGGACAAAGAGGAACTGGTCAATATACTTGGGTTTCCAGCAGGTAGTTAATAAGGTGCGATGTCAAACATTATTGAGGAAAGTAAAAGTTCCTGGGATAAGGATTAATTTAGAATAGAACCCCTGCAGTGTGGAAGCAGGCCATTTGGCCTATCAAGTCCTCACCGACCTTCCAAAAAGCATCCCACCCAGACCCACTCCCATACCCTATCCCTGTAACCCTGCATTTCCCATAGCTAACTCACCTAGCCTGCACTCTCCTGGACACAGTGGGCAATTTAGCGTGCCCAATCCACCTAACCTGCACATGTTTGGACCGTGGGAGGAAACCAGTGCACCAAGAGGAAACCCACGCAGACACGGGGAGAACGTGCAAACTCCACACAGACAGTCACCTGAGGGTGCAATCAAACCTGGGTGCCTGTCACTGTGACTTAGCAGTGCTGACCATAGAGCCACCGTGTCGCAATGTATTGGCATGGATAGAAAGATTAGCTAGCTAACAAGGAAACAGAGAGCAGGCATAAGTGCTTCTTTTTTCATTCGGCAGCTGTAACAAGTAGTGTGCTGTAGGGATCGTGCTGGGACAAAAACTGTTTTCAGACTATATAAATGATTTAGATGACGGTCCAATGGCATGATTGCCAAATTTGCTGATGAGACAAAGAAAGGTAGGAAAGTATATTGTGAAGAGAACGTAAGGAGTTTACAAAGGGATACAGATAGGTTAAACGAGTGGATTAAAATCTGGCAAATGTCTATAGTAAAATAAGAAATTATCTATTTTGGCAGGAGGAATAAAAGATGAAGCATATTATCTAAATGATGAGGGATTGCAGAGCTCTGAGGTGCAGAGCGATCTGGCTATCCTGGTGCATGATTTGCAAAACATTACAGTGCAAGTGCAGCAAGTCATTAGAAAAGCTAATAGAACGTCATCATTTATCTCAAGAAAAATTGAATACAGAAGTGGAAAAGATATGGTTCACTTACACAGGGCATTAGTGAGACCATATCTGTCATACTGTGTACAGTATTGGTCTCCTTATTTAAGGAAGAATATAAATGTGTTGGAAACAGTTCAGAGAAGGTTTACTAGACTCAAACCTACAATGGGTGGGTTACCCTATGAAGAAAGACAGGACAGTCTAGGCTATATCCACTAGAGTTTGGAAGAGTAAATGATGATTTGATTGAAATGCCTAAGATCCTGAGAGGGCTTGATAGAATCAACATGTTAAGGATGTTCCTCTTATGGGACAATCCTGATATAAGAATCATTTAAAAACAAAAGAATTGCCCATTTAAGAAGTGCAGAGGAGAATTTCATTCTCTGAGAACTGTCAGTCTTTGGAATTTTCTTCCTGAAAAGGTGTGGAAGCAGTGAATCCTTGGATATTTTTAAGGCACCATTGGATAGATTCTTGATAACCAAGGGAGTAAATGGTGAGGGGTGGGTGGAATTTAGATTAATCAGATCAGCCGTGATCTTATTGAATGGTGGTGCAGTCACAAGAAGTTGAATGGCCTGTTTCTAAATGTTCATACTTATGTTCCTTCAGCTGAGAAACCAGAGGCAGGGAGTCCAGGCTTGTGACTGCGAAAGCCTGCAACGGCATGTGGTTTCTTTACCTCTCGGTATGTGGTCGCATATACCAGCACAACATGAGTTGCTCAGCTTCTGTACGAGGTGTGGTTCAGAGATGTGGCTGGAACGTTTCCATGTCGGTCGTGCGTGAGAGAGCAGTGAGAAGGTAGATCATTCTTAGTTTTAGTGCAGGTCAGGTGACACGTGGTAAGGACATTTAGCTAGATTGTCAATCATTGCTGTTTCACACTGTATCTACAGACCTGCAGCAACTTATTGGAGTAGGCTACAGTCAGGAGCAGATATCTGCTTTAATCATGGAATCCCTACACTGTGGAAGCAGGCCATTCGGCCCATTGAATCCACACCAATGCTCCGAGGAGCATCCTACCCACACCCACCCCCTATCTGATCCCTGTAACTCAGCATTTCCCATGGCTAACCCACCTAGTCTGCACATCCCTGGACACTATGGGCAATTTAGCATGGCTAATCCACCTACCCTGCACATCTTTGGATTGTGGGAGGAAACCGGAGCACCTGGAGGAAACTCTTGCAGATACAGGGACAGTATGCAAACTCCACAGAGACTGTCGCCTGAGGGTGGAATTGAACCCAGATCCCTGGTGCTGTGAGGCAGTAGTGCTAACCACTGACCTACTGTGACACCCAATTTTGTCTCTCAGTAGTGGCTGAGAGAGAAAGCACAGAATTCTCTCCATGTTAATACCATTCTACGTCATTCGAGAAAAATACACTGAGCTTTCTGCTGTCTCTTCACTGCTACCCAGACCCAAATTTTAAAAAAACCCTGATCACAGTGAGCTTCGAATTATTGCAGTGCAGCAGTAGTGACTATTAGTATTCACACAGAAAACTAACTGGTGGAAAGAAAGAAAAAAATACATTTGTATTTATGTAGCAGATTTACGGATCAGAAGGACATCTGCTGGTAGACCTTGGTCAGGGAGGTCAGTGCATATGGGGTGCCGAGATGGAAGGTGGATGCTAGGTGGATTGATGAGGTCAGCTTAGATTGGGTAGATGGGGTGGAATAGAGACATGAGCATGATTCACAAACTTTACTCTGTGTTTTGATTAAAGAATTCTGGAAAGCATGAGAGATTTTGGGTCAGCATGTTGACTCGGTGGTTAGCACTGCTGCCTCACATCACCAGGGACTCGGTTTCGACTCTAGCCTCTGGCGACTGTTTGTGTGGAGTTTGCACATTCTCCCTGTGTCTGCATGGGTTTCCTCCGGGTGCTCCAGTTTCTTCTCACAGTACAACAATGTGCAGGTTAGGTGGATTGGCCGTAGGAAATGCAGGATTGTAGGGTAGGGGGTTGGGTCTGGGTTGGATGCTCTTTGGAGGGTTGGCGTGGACTCGATGGCCTGAATGGTTTGTATCCACACTGTAGGGATTCTATGACTTTCATCAGTTGCTAGGATCCTGATGGTATACAATGGTCATGAATCAGTCTATACCACTTCAACAGAAAACTCCTTCGTCATCCCAAATAATGGAAATTCAAAGGGGCATTACAGTTCAGTCTTGCTAAGCAAAGAGGGATCTTGTGTCTTGCAGTGATCACCAACTGTGTGCATTTGGCAATCAGTTCACAGTTCCAAGAGCTCTGTGCATGCAATTTTATTCAGTTGACACTGGGTTGCAGCAATTAGGCTGCTAGGATCTCAAAGTGAGCAATTTAACCAATTACGAGGTTGCCTCAGCCTCCGGTTCCCTTCTAAATCACAGTGTCCTGATTAGGCATTCTATCAGCTCATCACCAATTGGGTCAAAATCCTGGAACCTCCCCCACTTTGCACCCTCCCTTTCTGGCAGCACCAAGGATGTAACTTCACTCCTGGATGGCAGCGGTTGAAGAAAGTGATACACTCGTGAGATGAGCTCCGAAAATCTGGCTTTGCACGTGATGCTCACATCCTGTGAATTAATTGAAATGAAAGACTTGCCCTCTGTGTAAATGCTGTGACTACCTGTGGTTAACTAGCATTTCCACTGGAGGGCAGTGTTCACACTCCGTGAGAGCTTTGAGTTTGTTAACCAGCTCAGTATTGTTTGGGAGATAGGAGGAACGACAGATGCTGGAGAATCTGAGATAACAAGGTGTAGAGCTGGATGAACACAGCAGGCCAAGCAGCATCAGAGGAGCAGGAAAACTGACGTTTCGGGCCGAGACCCTTCTTCAGAAACATGGGAATTCAGAACCATTTCTGAAGAAGGGTCTAGGCCTGAAACGTCAGCCTTCCTGCTCCTATGATGCTGCTTGGCCTGCTGTGTTCATCCAGCTCTACACCTTGTTATCTCAGTATTGTTTGGGGTCATTTTCCCAGGCTTCGGTAGTGGGGCCGGTGAGGGCTGGGGTGACAGCCTCCTTCTGTCAAAATGTGGGCAGGGATCTGTTGCTGGAGCTCCACCAGTTTTCTGAGATTGCATGTGAAAAGAGGAGCCAGACTCCCTCTCCACGGTCCTGGGATCCTCCACTTTGGATTTCACGACCCCCTTGTTATCTGGGCGCTGCGGGTGCCCAGGATAATGGAGAATGCTATGGTGGGAGGGGCTGCAAACATTCAACTGTTAAAGAGTCCACAGTAATTTGTACAGACAGCTGGATCACACTCCTACACCTCATGTCCTCAGATTCCTGTACACTCTACCAGACCCTCCCCTGAAGTCTGGGAGTGTAGCAGACAATGGGAGCACCCCTAGTCGACAGGTGGACTCTATGGTTATGTTGGAAGGGGGCAGGAGAGGTGGGCTTCATTCCAAAAACCCAGGCTCTTGACCCACGAGGTGGGGGAATCACAGATAAATGTTGGCAGCCAGCAGAACTCCTGCCTGCTGGAAACATCCTGTAATCAATCCATCTGCCACACTGATGTGGAAGATTCCTGTCACCCATCAGTTTTGAAATTGAATGAAATAAATTTCATTTATAGCTTTTTTATTCACTCATGGGCAGTGGGCGTTGCAGATTGGGCCAGCATTTGTTGCATGTCCCTAGCTGCTCTTGAGAAGATGGTGGTGAGCTGCCTTCATGAAGCACCAGAGTCCATTTGGTGTAAGTACACCCACAACGCTGTTAAGAAGGGAATTCCAGGATCTTGACCCAGTGACACTGAAGGAATTGAAATATGTTTCCAAGTCAGGACAGTGAGTGGCTTGGACAGAAACTTTCAGGTCATGGTGTTCCCATGTATTTCATGTATCCTATGTTCCAATAGTAACCAAGATTATTGGCTGTAGATTAGGAATAGACTTAGTCAAACATAACAAGCTACACTCCTGACCAGAGTATGAGGGATATGCCTGTACCAGATGGATCAAAATAATTCAACAAGGCACCTCACAGCTGTTGCATTTCTTTCAATGTCAGAGAGTGGTTGCGCTCTGTCTGAGTCAGAAAGTTGTGGGTGTGAGTCTCATTTCAGAGATTTAGTTTGATAGTCCTTTGTACTGAAGAAGATGCTAAACAGAGGCATTGTCAGGAACAGGGAGTTCTGACCCCAAGTGACTAGAAGCATCTTTTCATCAGGCATACACATGACCACTGTATGCCTCTATCTTCAGGTCCGGTCCAATATACAGCTTGAACAAAGCCTGCAGGGATAATGACGGATTAGATGGCTTTATTAGTTTAGACAGGTTTTGTAAATTAGTTTTATGCAGACCACTGGATTTGAGAGCATCTGTCACTCTATATATCAACTATATGAGCTCTCAGTTAGATTGTAACCTTCCAGGAATCCCTTATTTCACATGTAAAACATTTGAGGTTTTGATAGTTTATCCCTAAAATCAAACGGAAATGGTGAAACGCTAAAGAAATAAATGATGAACGATGAAAAATCCTGCAGCTGGGTGTTAACTCCATGTCTGACAGAGACTGACTTGGTAGCAGTCCAGTGTCTCACAGTCAGTAGCTGCTGGTAGTCCATCAACTGGCAGTGGATAGCTGCCACTAGTTCTGTGTCTTGGAATGGTTAGCTGGCAGTAGCCCAGTGTTAGTCACTGAATGACTGGCAGTTGCTTAGAATCTGGAGTATTTGACTGGCAATTAACCCAGCGGCTGATAAACCATACTCTGGCCATAAGTGGATTAGCATAGTGTTCTTTATTGTTCGAGCAATGTGGATCTTTCTGGCTAGCTAACATTTGTTGTCCATATCTAGTTGCCCTTGAACTATTTCAGAGGACTGTTAAAAGTCAACCACATTACTATGGGTGAGGAGTCACGTGCAGACCAGATTTCCATCCCTAAAGGGCACTAACAAATCTGATGGACATTTAGAGCAATTGCTCATCGTTTCACAGTTGCTGTTACTGAGATAGGCTTTAAATTCCATGTTTTTATTAGTTGAATTTAAATACAGTGGTGGGATTTGAACCAGAACATCAGCCTGGCCATCTGCATTGTTAATCAAGTGACATTATCCCCATGCCACCATCTCCCATGGCCTTGATGGGCTGAGTTGCCTTCTCCTCTATTGTACTATTTCATGTTTCTGGATGCTCCATTTGAGTGCCTACAATCTGTTCACTGCTTCTGTTCCATACAATGTAACTGCTGCTTCCCTCTGGTTCATGTGTATTGCTGTTCTCCCACCTCCTTGATATCTTTTCCATAGAAGTGAATAGTGATAATCACTGTCTCTAGAAAGACTGAGCATTTGGATGCAGTTCTTAAGTGGAGACATTTATTCTTCTACCTCCCTCCACCCAATGTTCCGAAAACCCACTCCATTTATTGCTCAGTGCAAACGCCTTGGCTACCATGGATTTGAATGTTTCAAAGCAGTACTGGTCTCTAGAACTTAAGCCACACAGCAACTGATGGACTAGCTGCAGCAACAAGAGGCAGGTAGCATGTAGAGGTGTCCAATCTGAACGAGGATTGGACCAAGAGACGATGCAAAATGGTGCGGCCCAGAGGCAGATGGCACTCAAACATTGACAGGCAGGATGAGTGGCAGATGTACAGTGTTAATTTATTGAATGGAGAAAGAATATAATCAGTAAGATGGCACGGGAATAGCAATGGGCAGGAGTGTGTGGAACAGCATCACTCTGTCCCATGATGGAGTGAGTGACCACCAGGTGCGAGTGGACAGACAGGATATATTGTGCTGTGAGGTATTCAGTGAGAATGTGGCAGGTTAGCGTGGCCTTCAATACCACGCAGTTTAACATGACAGAGCAAGTGAGCGAGCTGCACTTGGCCAGTCATATGGAGGGACAAGCCAGATCAGGGTGGATCTGGTTTATTAAGTCAGTGCGTGCAATGCTTCCTTCCTATCTTGCACACTTTATTTCAGTGAGTGCTCGTTTCAGTGGATTAGCTCTGTGGTCTTCGACTCTCCAAACTGATTTTGGCAGTCAGTCAGAAAAGAAATGGAGCTAGCATTGATTAATGCTTCTTTTGCAACCACAGGATATTCAAAAGTGTTTGACTAAAGTTATTTTGCATTGTGGGCACTGCTGTAATATAGGAAACCTAGCAGCCAGTGTGTACACAGCAAGGTCCCACAAACAGCAATGAGATTTGCTTTATTAGTGATGGTTAAAGGATAAATATTGGTCAGGGCACCTGAGGCTGTTTTTGTTCAAAATAGTGACATAGGATTTTTAATTCCAGTAAGAGTGCCTTGTGGGGAGGAGAAAGAGAAAGAAGAAGTTGAGCAGCAAACTCTTTGAAAGAGCAATGGTTGGTGGATGAGACCAAGCCCTTTATGATGTACTTTGCAGTGAAGTTGCTGTGAGAAAGATTCTCTCGGTGAGTCACCAGGACTACGAGAGAGGCCACGCTGCTGCTGTTGTATTTCAAGGATGTCATTTCCTCTGCAAGTGAGAAGATAGCATTCCGAATTCTGGGACTGGCTCTCATCCCAACCGCATGATATGAAATGTATTCCAATGAAGCCTTTGTCTCTGAAGGCAAATGTTTGTGTGTGCGTGTCAGATGAAATTACAGTGGTGGTGAGGTTATGAATACCTCATTGTGCGGCAGATATTTCTCACTGTGTACAGTCATCCTTTTTATAAAGATTGCAGCTCATCCCCAGCATTCCCTGTGCAGATTCTCTGCTATCAAGACTCCAGCTGTACTAAATTGCAGTTGCTGAGAGCCAGTGTAGATCTTGTGGGCTGAATGGTCTCTTTGTGCTCTAACCATCTAATCTTCCAGAGTTCACCACTGTGGAGCCAGCCTAGTGCAGTCTTCCTTGTTTGGATCCTTCCCTTCTTGTTGAAATAGCACTGTTTTCAAACGCGTGGGTACACTGACTGGAAGGCCATCTTTCCTAACTAATTCTGGGGACACCTAGGAAGAGTTTAGAAAAGCATGGAAAATTTAGGTTGCATGAAGGAGTAAGACAAAATGTTTTAGCAGCCTATGAGAATGTTTACAAATACATGCCAGGGATGCCCAGTGAATGTGTACGTTGTTACCATGGATGTGACATTGCAGTATTGAAGTGGATTTAAAAACCATACAAAACCTTGATGCAGAAATAACAGTGTCTCTGACATACTGTCTATATGACCTAGTGTGCATTAACTCTGGTTTGTGAAATGCATTGTGAATAGAAATGGGGATGACTTGTATGAGCTGTTTTACATTTTCTGGCACCTCTGGGTTGGATTGCAAATTTCTTGTTCCTGCCCAGTCAGAAAAACCTGCCTGGTGACTGGTGTCTGAAGTGTTTCTCTTCCAGTTGGTTGTAAATGTGGAAAATCCTTTGGTAGCTGGTCAGCAAAGCAATAGTTACACTTTGGCAACATTATTTTCATTTTATACTGAATCTCAAATCTTGCTTGTGTTCCAGATCATACGCTATTCATTGGGTGTCATAGCCTTGGGCATCTGCAATGGTGCAATGCCATGTATTTCAAAGCCAATAATAATGATAATGATAGGTTCTAGATAATTCTAACCCTTTTTAAACATTATTGTTTAGACATTTAGCAGATACTGTTCTCCATGGTGATTTATACCAAATGCTCTACACTGTACTTTGTTTATGTATTGGACATATTAAAAGTTAACATTTTCAATGGTGAGTTTTTTTTTTTAATCAGCATCTCTCCCAGGAACTGTGTTAGCATGGAGGTACAGTACCTCCATGAAGGGACAATCCCATGACAATGGGGTCTTATTGTTACCTTGGTCAAATACTTCTGCTCATACATGCCTGAGTTTCAAAGTCAGAAGATTCACTTTCATCCTGGAAGTGAAATCTGTACTTTTTGTTTTCTGTATTGTTTATCATTTTCCAAAGCTCCCCACCTTGGGAAAATGTGCTGTCCGGATCTAAACTGAGTAGTAGCCTTCGCCAGTCTCATCACAAACCTGCGTGGCCTCATCTTCCTCTGGCTTTGCTTGGAGCCTCCCCTGAATGGCTCCACATGTGATACTGAAGGAGTGAGCACAGCAAGTCTTCATTTCCAGTCTCTCTACAGGACGATGATATATGAAACATGTAAACAGAGCTTCATCTCCAACCACTGGAGGTCACAATGTCAACTCACATTGAAGGCACCTTCATATGATCATGCTAGTTCTACTACCCCTAATACATTAATGTAATCTGAGAGGTGACAGCATGGATATTTTTGCAGGGAGGGATTGGAAAAGTCAATGGGCTGGTCAATGAAGGGTGTTATAGACTAAAGTGAGAGACTGGAGGTGAAGGGAGAGATCAGAAATGGCAGTTCCTTTGGTGTATGTGTGTGTTTGTGTCTTTGTTGTGCGTGTGAGAGAGAGAGAGAGGTGGGAGATTTCAGCCCACTGGGCGAGTACTTCACAGAAGCTTAGGAGCCTGGTGTTGTGCGGATGGGGATGTTTTACTCCTCCTCTTGGCTCATATACAGTACTGCCAAAGCATCTGCCTGCTAGATACGGCAATGCTTGACTCTCTTGCCCGCTGGGTATCCTCAGCCTAGTCATGCAAGATTAAATCTAAAATGGAGAAGAATTCAGGTCACATAACGTTATTACAATGCCAAGGTTGCTTCCAGCCATCATTGAAATCAGAAGTGAGATGGGTTGTGTTTTGCCTTGAGACTTTTAATCTCTCGTCTGGAGGTGATGATGCTTTCACTTGGCATGTTTGGGATGAACAAGTGCCTTTGGACCTCTGATTTCTGAAGCTGTCCAGCACTGGGTGTTTCCTCACCTCTGTTGCAGATCAATTGATTGAGATTGATTGTTAAGTTATTGTTAAATAATACTGCTACTGAAATGTGACGTCGACACAGTAGATGTGAAATTTATTCAGAACCCCTATGGCAACCAAATCAAGAGCATCAGGTTAGAAGTTGGAGACTCCAATATATTTCAAGTGAAGACAGGAGTAAGACAAAACTGAATTTCGTCACCAGAATCATTCAATCTGGATACAACAAATATTCAGTGAATTAGGTATCCTTCTAGCATGCAAGAATGTAACAAACTTGGGCAATGACAATATGGTATTACAAGAGAGGCCCTGCAAAATAACATAGATCAAATAACATCTAGAAGTTTAAATTATGGATCAGATATGAATACAAAAAGACAGAAATGGGGTAGTTGGAAGGACTACATTAGAAAAAACTAGACTGATTATGGAAGTGGGCGGTGTCCAGAGGAACATATTATTAAATTTGTCTATTTAGGACAAATGATAACAGAAGATTCAACAGAAGATGCAGATGTAATGGAAAAAATTAGAAGGATAGGGATAGCCAGAAGTAACTTTGTGAAGATCAAAGATATAATTTTGATGAGAAAACTAGACCTTGTAACAAGGAATGAACTGTTATTTTCCAATCATTTTCTGTTGCCTCATAAACCTGGACAAATAAAAATCTGTGTAATGAAGTAAATGCTTTTGAAATGTGGGTGTGCTAAGAAGCTGTTTAAGGATCCATTTCTAGACCATAAGACAAATTTCAGAGATACTTGAAATTGCAAGAGCAAAAAGAATACTAAGTGACATCCAGAAAAGAAACCAGTAGCAGTTTTAACAGAGGTAAAAAGCTGCAGAGATTTCTTCTAGAGAATAAGCCAAAGGATAGCAGAGAGAGAGGTCAACCTGGGGGTGGTTGAATGGCCAATGTCACAGTGCAGTTACTGACGAACAACTGTGGATATGAAGGAATAACACAAGACTGACAAATGTGCTGTACCATGACAGCAGATCTCCATGTTAGGAATAGCCACAAAAAGAGAGAGTAGAGTAATATCATTGTTTTGAGGAGCTATCTGAAAGGGAAGAAGTTTGATCAGAAAGGTTAGGGACTTTAAGAAGCATCACAAAGGAGGTGGTAGAGATAGGGAGAGAGGTTTAGGTAAGGGATTCCAGAGCTTGGGACCTAAGGAGATGAACTCATGCCTGACAGTGGCAGGCTAAGGCAGCAGAGGAACCATAAAAGGTTAGAATTAAAGGAGCAAAGAGTTTTCAGATTGTTGAAGGACCAAGGGAGATTATAGAGCTAGAGGCAGCCAGACCCTTACAATCGTACAAATAAGGATTGGCCATTCAGCCCTTCAGGTCTTCTCCACAATTCATTAAGATCATAACTGATCTGAATTTAACTGAGTTAATCCGAATTCAACTCTATTTTCCTACACCTCCCTGATAATCTTTCATTTCCTTAAGAATCAACAATCCATCTATCTCTGCCTTTAAATTATTTAAAGATTCCACAGCAACTGCCTTTTGGAGAAGCGAATTCCTAAGATTCACAACAGTCAGAAAAAAATGTTCACTCATCTCTTTCCTAAATGGACAACCCATTATTTTTAGTCTCTGACTACTATGAAACTATTACAGCAATTTAACGGGAGGAGAATTTTAAATTCAAGAGGTTGAGGGACTGGGAGTCAATATAGGTTAGCAATGGAGTTTGGTTAACTCAGTTGATGGCCAGCTGGCTTGCAATACAAAGTGATGTGAACAGCTTGGGTTCAATTCTTGCATTGGCTGAGGTTACTATGAAGGATTCTCCTTCTCAACCTCTCCCCTCACTTGTGGGGTAGTGACCCTCCGGTCACCCTGTGGTGTAGTGACCACCTATGGCCTGGTAAGACTATGGCGACTTTACCTTTATCTTTGGAGATCAGTAAGTATAAAAGTGATAGATGCACAGTATTTCCCTGGTATCAAAGCTGGGCTCTTCCATATTCACATGTCTGGGTGCAACAATTCCATATTATACCACGTGGTGTCAGAATTTCAGCAGGTATTTCAATTTTTTTTTGAGGGAGAAGCAGAGTTTCTGGTCAGTGATCCATTTCTGATGAAAAGTCATTGTCTCAAAACATTAACTCTGTTTCTCTCTCCTCCGAGTCTATCAGACCTGCTCACCATTTCCAGCAATTGTCTGTTCAGATTTCCAGTGTCCACAGTATTTAGTTTTTATTTTCAGTTTCTGTGTTTGGTTTTTGAGCCTTGAACCACAAAAATCTTTGAATTGAACCTTTAGCAGGAAACCAGCGAGTCTCTAGATTTTTTTTCACTTGTGCCTCTCTATAATAAGACAACCGTCTTAGCCAAATCTCCGAATTCCCTTGCAGACATGGATAAGAGTGGGACTCTGTCCAGATTCTGTTGCCCACGAAATGTTTAGCCTTTAACTTATTTCTTGTAAACTATGCAGCTCTCAAAAAATAGAAGGAGAGACACTTTAGTTGTGGTGAGGATTGAGGGCACCAGAGCAAAATACTGCTGAGTCCAGATAAAGCTGTAGCTCACCAGGAATGTTCTGGTTGAATGAGGAATTCAGTAAACTAAAGGTGGTTGGCAAAGCTTTCTACTACCATCATTTCCTAAATAACAGTAGATATTCACATCTAAACTAAACCAAAAAATAAATGCCTTGATAAATGCAGGGGTCTCTGAATGGGCTGAATAGGCTCCAACATCTTTAATTATTCTCGTGAAAATAAGTGTCTTTCGAGGTAGTTAGTGATATTTGGTCACTCATTGGATTAAGATTGGAAAACATTTTGGATCACCTTCGATGTTTAAATATTGCACTGAGAGCAAATGAGAAAGAGTTTAATTTTTTGCAATTGAATTTTAACGGTAACGAATGTGAGAGCATTTGATTCATTGAGACAATGTGCAATAGAAATGGACAGGAGGCACAACAAAAATGCCAAGAGGTTCAATAGAGATTCCACAGAATGATGGTGAACCCAAGGTAAAAAATGGTGTTGAGCCGTAGGTCAGCCATGATCAAAGTGAATACGAGAAAAAACCTAAGATTCTGAATGGCCTGTTTAGGTGCTTTTATAACCTGGGATTGAAGGAGAAGGAAAGTGTGACACAATAGAAATGACTGCTCTTCTTAAAAATTCCTTGGTAGCAGTGATGCCAAGAATGTGACAAAATGAACATAGGCCCAGGATAAAGCGAAGATGTGAATTGGCAGCTGGATGTTGTTAGATAATGGAGATAATTTATTGAAGGAAAAAAAGGTATGAGAGGACGCAGCTCTAGGAAACCCACTGTTGATGGGAATTAAGCAGAGAATAGACCATCAAAAAGAGTAGAGGCAGAATTATTTGAGAGGAAAGGGCCCACATTATGGGTAGGACATCGTAAAAACCTCCTCATCCAATTCCTATATTTCAGATTTTACTAAGATTGTTCAATAGGAAATGTGACAACCAGACCACACAAAAAGTAAGTTGTAACCATTTAATCTGTTTTGATGGTCAGGGTTTGAGGAAGAACTGCTGGCCAGCAATACAGGGAATTCAGTGTTCTTCCTGGTTTAGTGCTGAGGAGTATTTTTAAGTTCAATGCAGTGTATCAGTCGGGGTTGTGTACACAAGGTCTGCACTGAGTCTTCAGCCTATAAACTTCTGGTCACTATTGGAGCTGCCAACGTTGCTGGGTTTACCTGCAGTCTTTCGGTTACTCCTGAGAGTTGCTGGGGCAAAAGTCACAGGGTCATGTTCTTTCGTCTTACTGTGCTGATTTAAAGCAAACAGGGCCACAATACACAATAATTTTATTTTAAAAATTCTTTAATGAGATGTGAGTGTCATTGGCAAGGATAATGTTTATTGCTCATCCTTAGCTGAGTAACTTGCTAGGCCACTTCAGAGCATAGTTAAAAGTTAACCACATTATTCTGGATTTGGAATTGGCCAAACTAGTTAAGGATGGCAACCTTCCTTCGCTAACGGACAATAATGAAACAGTTGTGTTGAACTAATCAGGAACAAAAACAAAGTTGCTGGAAAAGCTCAGCAGGTCTGGCAGCAGTTGTGAAGGAAAAAACAGTTAACGTTTTGGGTCCAGTGACCCTTCCTCTGATGATATCTGTTATGCTCACCATGACTAGCTTTCAATTCTAGATTTCATTATTTAAACTTAAATTCCATCAGATGCTGAAATAGGGTTTGATCTAATTTCCTCCAGAGCATTAGTTTGGGCTGCTGGACAGCTAGTCTAGTAATGTTACCATGATACCACTCTCTCCACCAGGCACAGTATGAACCAGACACCTTGCTGCATTCAGACCAAGGATAGAGCCATTTTCAGATTGCAGAGGATTGTGGGTATTGAAGCAGCCATCATTGACCAAATGATTATCGGTCAGCCAATGGTGGGATGATAAGGTCAGGGCAAATGGAGGCAAGTAATCATGTGATGAAGTATCGACAATAGAGTCCAATGGCCGTGGACATGCAATGGAGACAGAAGGGCCAATTTCCCACCGAATTACTGAGATATTCAAGATAAATGAGTTGATTAAATAATCAGCCCCTGTTCTGGATTCGTGCCTGGGCAGGAAAATAACCCTGAGTCTCTTCCACTTTGCTTTTGTGACAGATTGTAAATTCCGTTGTCACTACCGCTGCCGACCCCTGATTCAGTTGGACTGTAACCGGCCAAAGACCAAGAGATCAGATGTCACGGAAAACACACTGGAACAAGACACAAATGTGGTAAGAATTGTGAATCTGTCTGGTAACTCAAAGTTTGGAGTATGAAGATGAGTGGAGGTGTGGATGGAAAGAGAAAGGTGAATGTACAGCCTAATAGAAAAACTAGCACTAGGCAAATTACGCAAGACACAAAGACAATAGAGTAATGATTTAATGTTAAGTGTTCATTGGTGTCCAGGCCATAGTTTACTAATATCTCAACTGTGCAATGAGTCATGTCATTCAGCCCATCATATTCACATTGCTTAATAGCTGGGACAAGCCTCAGCTGTATCATTGCCGGTTTCAGCTGCAACTGTTTCTCAGAGGCCCTGATTTCAGACAGTGAGCCTGTCCCTGCTCCATTCAACACTCTGAGGACTGGACATTTTACTAGGATTCAAATTCCACTACAATCAATAAGGCATGAATTGTACATGAGTCTTAACCCCTTACCCTATTGAATAAAGATGAACTGTGCACACTAACAAGGGTAACCCATATCCTGCACAGCAAGCGTATAGTCACAGGATCTGAATGAGGTCATCACAGCGTGACCTTTAAACCTGAATGAGGTCCTTGCCTGCCTGGTGAGAGAATCTCACAGTGAGGCTCTGATGCTCGCTAAAATGACACTGGATGTGGGAGCAACACAATTCCAAAGCTGAGGATATTTTAACCTCCTGGCTTGTTTGCATCTTGTGTGGCAGTTGTTAACATTGGGGATTGTCTTTTGGCTATATTTGATGATCCCATGCAGAGAGGCAAAGGGAATGAAGATGGTGGATGAGATGTTAACCTAGCAGGCTGCTTTGTCCTGGTTGATGACAAGCTCCTTAAATGTTGGAGCTGTATCCATCAGGAGTGGAGCGGCATGGTGGTTAGCACTATTGCCTTACAGCACCAGGGACCAGGGTTCAATTCAAGCCTTGGGCGACTGTCTGTGTGGAGTTTGCACATTCCCCCTGTGTCTGCATGGGTTTACTCCGGGTGCTCCGGTTTCCTCCCACCATCTAAAGATGTGCAGATTAGGTGGATTGGCCATACTAAATTGCCCAGAGTGTCCAGGGATGTACAAGTTAGATGGATTAGCCAAGGGAAATCCAGGGTTACAGGGATAGGGTAGGAGGGTGATTCTAGCTGGGATGCTGTTCGGAGAGTTGGTGTGGACTTGTAGGGCTGAATGGCCTGTTACCACACTGGGGATTCTATGAGGAGGAATAGCGTGACATAATGGTAATGTTATAAGCCTAGTAATCCAGAAACCCAGGCTAATTCGCTGGTGATATAGTTTCAGATCCCACCATAGTAGTTAATAATGCTGGAATTGCAAACATAGTAACAATGAAGCGATCTGCTGTCCTTACTTGGCGCAGCCAATGTATGACTCCAGACCCACAGTAATGTGGCTGTCTCTTAACTGCTATTGAGGGCTTGTGAGAGGAAAGGCAGGAGTTCTGGTGATCTGTTTTTTTCATTCCACACACAGGTTTTTTTTCATTGAGCACCTGAAACTGAAGCTTCTGTCTGACTGCTTTAAGCCAGTAAAAAGAAAGGAAACAAAGAACCAAAATTATTTTTGAGCATGCATGGATGGGTTTTTGACTTCCTGCCACATAGTTTCCAGGGCTACAATCTGACAGATGAGTGGGTTTTGTTATTGTTTTGCAAACCCATTCTAAGCAAGAGATTTGGCTACTTAAGGCAGAGACTGCACCCAAGTTGAACTGATGTAAACTGGGCGTGCCCACTACTTCAAACTCAGGCATACTCTTTGAGCTCCATCAGGTTTCAATCCTCAATAGAACCAGCTGCAGACCCTGATTTCTTGCTTCCCCCAGGAGATTTTTTTCAGATGGTGTGCCGAGTGTTCATTTTGCATGATACAGTAGATCTCTTCCAGTCTATATTGTTCCTGTGTTTGTGGTGAGTGGCCAGTCACTATTATTCCCAATGACGGGGAGATCGGTTAGCTCAGATGGCTGGTTTGTTCTGCAGAGTGATGCCAACAGCTTGGGTTCAATTTCCACACTAGCTGAGGTTACCACTCTCCTTCTCAACCTCTCGCCTTATCTGAGGCGTGGTGACCCTCAGGTTAAGCCACTGCCAGTTGTTTCTCTCTAATGAGAAAACAACTCTCTGATCTGGTTAGACTTTAAAAATTTTTTTATATATCCCTAAGTGCCACTGACCCAACAGCCTCATTGGATGGAAATGCTGCCCTGGGAAGATGCATTTGTTAAGTGAATGTTTCATTCAGGACTGGTGAACTCCCCCCCCCCCCCCCAATTGGGAATCAATTTGTTATCCAGCCCTTTTAACACCGAACTGAAGAATCAATACTCAGCACTATCTCTTCCTTTTTCTATATCGTAAACATACAAAGTTGCATACAAGTCTATTTTGACAAGGTTTTGTCACTCCAATAACTGAACTCAACATTAACAATCATAGCACCATGCCTTTATAAAGCACCTATAATGATTCAAAACAAATACAAACCAGCACGATTGTGGCAAATTTGATTCTGAGCTACGTGACGACATATTAAAGAAGAGGAAATATTGCATTTACATAGCACTTTTCTTAACAATTGGACATCTCAAAGTGTTTTCCAGGAAATAAAGATCGTTCAAAGTGTACTTGCTATTGGAATGTAGGACATATGACAGTCTCTTATTTCCGGACAATAATGCTCCATCTTGGTAACTCTATGACAAAGTATCACAGCCTTTTGTATAAAAAAACTCAAACCCACTTGGTGTCTGAGACATTGAGTCCTTCCTTGAAGTTGGGATTTCCATCCAGTGCCCCTAATGGGAAGAGAGCTTACTGGGAAAGCAATGCACAATGGGATTGGCTCACTGGTATTTGGATGTCTGCAGTGGGGTGCTCTCTCAGCTACATGGAATGCAGTGAGGCTTATGGTCACTATGCCCATGATTTTACATCAAGGAAGCTCATGGCTTGCTGATCTTGCCAAATCCACCCCCACGACGTAACCAGGTGGGTCCAGTCCAAGCAAAAGAAGCGTCTCTGGATGAACCCAATTCAGTATTTACTGTATAAAAAGCTCGAGACTGAAACTGCTAAATGATGATTTCTTTTCTACTGTGGCTTCATGCAACAGGAACTAGTTTGAAACTGCCCAACTATTTTATGCTGAACTCTAATGGTGTGAGACAAAGGATAATTTCATCCCATCCCATCAAATCTAGTACATGAGCTTTAAGATTAGAAAAGGGTTTGGTAGGGAAGACATTTCCATTTGTTGGCAAGGCCAGATCTAGGGAGCACAAATAAAGACCGCCATTAATAAATCACAATCTGGGAATTTCAGAGAAACTTCTTCACCCAGAAGGGCCTTCAGAATGTGGAACAGACGGATCAATTGAGATAAATAGCATAGGTCTATTTAAAAGGAAATTAAATAAGGGAGAAGGGAAGAGAAGGATATGCCATTAGAGTGAAAGTAAGTAGTTGGGAAGCTCATGTGGAGCAAAAACACTGACATGGACTTGTTGGAATGAGTAGTTTGTTTCTGTGCTGTAAATACTTTGTGACTTTGTAATTGGAACTAGATTCAGATGAAGGATGTAAAGGTCTGTTAATCCAGAACATTATCAGTCCTCTAGTTTTAAATGTGCCTTTTAATATTAGTTTCTTTCAAGTAACACATGGCTAGTGGTCGCTAGTGATGCCATATAACTTGTCCCATGGCTAGCTCCTCAGCCCAGTCTGCATAATGATTATTGCAACCATCATGTTGGGTGTCCAGTTCAGTCTTCAGGCAATTAATTAACAGCAACTTTGCATTCATATAGATTCTTTAATATACAAAAAGTTCTGAGGCACTTCATTATTACACTGGATTCATGTGAGCTGGCATGTCGAGGATCCACCCCATGTTGGCTCAGTCACCACTCAGGTGGACTACTCGTGATCGGATTCTGTGACATTCACTTGCCAACGTGAATTGTTTTTGAAGAGTTTGAGTCTGTGGTGCACAGTCAAAGGAACACAACAAGGGCACTCAAAAGTGTCAGATGGGAAAAAAGAAACAGGGCCAGGAAATCCTGAGCCAATAACTCATCCCAAACTCAGTCATCGGCTGTGTCCTCTCCTTGTGGGCTCTGATCGGTCTCAGCAGACTCCGACATACCTGGTGAAACCCCATCAAACACCCCTGAAGATGAACAGGGCCATCTTTACTTCAAAGGACCAACAAAACAAAACAATACAGAGCCACCTGAAGAGCGATTACGACAGGTGACCATAAAACCCTGGTTACAGGCAGATTTTAAGGATCACCATAAAGGGAAAGAGATTGAAACCATTGAAATTAGTCTTGTTCAAAATGCCAGAATTGAAGGATCACTGAAATGTCAGAGTTTGCAGATGACACATAAATTGGTTGGAAGGCAACTGCTGAGGATGATACAAAAAGGCTGCAGAGGGGTACAGACAAGTTAAGTGAGTGGGTAAAACTTAACAGATCAAATATAATGTGAGAAAATATGAGGTCTTTCTCTTTGGCAAGAGGAATACAAGAGATGAATATTATTTAAATGGAGAAAGACTGCAGAAAGCTATGGAGTAGAGGGATTAGGGTGTCCTCATCCATGAATCACAAAAAGCCAGCATCCAAGTTCAGTAGCTAATAGGGAAGGCAAATGGAATTGTTGGCCTTTATTTCAAAGGGAATGAAGTATAAAAGTAGGGAGATTTTGTGAAAACTATACGTAGCACTAGTCAAAACACAGCTGGAATATTGTGGAAAAAGTTTGGACCCCTTATCTAAGAAGAGGTATACTGGCATTGGAGGCAGTCCAGAGAATGTTCACTAGGCTGTTCCAGGTATGGAGGGACTGTCTAATGAGGACAGATTGAGTAGGTTAGGCCTGTACTTGTTGTAAATTAAATGAACGTAAGGCAACCTTATTGAAATATACAAGATTTTTAGGGGACTTAACAGGGTAGATGAGAAATGTTGTTTCCCTTTGAGGGAGAGGTCTAAGACCAGAAGACATAATCTCAGAAGAAGAGGTCACAAATTTAAGACAGAAATGAGGAGAGGAATTTCTTCTTTCAGTTGGTAGTGAATGTGTGGAATTCTTTACTGCAGAGGGCTGTCAACTTGGTCATTAAGTATATTCAAGACTGATTTTTAACTGGTAAGGGAACCAGTTTTTAAACTGGTAAGGGCTGTGAAGAAAAGGCAGGAAAATGGAGTGGAGGATTATCGAACCAGCCATGATCTCACTGAAGGTGGAACAGACTTGATGGGCTGATTGGCCAACTTCTGCTCCTATGCCTTAAGGTTGAAAGGGCTGAAATACTTTTTCAGAGATGAGGAGAGTCAAGGCCACGGATGAGTGAGAAAATTTGAAATGGTTACTGGAGGATCAGTGAACACGGGTGAAGGGAGACCAAAGATAGTAGGAACTGCAGATGCTGGAGAATCCGAGACAACAAGGTGCAGGGCTGAATGAACACAGCAGGCCAAGCAGCATCATAGGAGCAGAAAGGCTGACGTTTCGGGCCTAGACCCTTCATCAGAAATGGGGGAGGGGAAGGGGGTTCTGAAATAAATAGGGAGACAGTGGGAGGCGGATAGAAGAGGGATAGAGGAGAGGATAGGTGGAGAGGAAACAAACAGGTCGAAGAGG
>NC_063347.1:59771085-59859312 GCF_021869965.1 Rhincodon typus | reverse complement strand
ACTGGTTTTGGGATGCGGTAGGGGGAGGGGAGATTTTGAAGCTTGTGCACATCTGCCAATGTGGTATACTGCATCCGCTGTACCCGTTGTGGCCTCCTCTACAACGGGGAAACCAAGCGGAGGCTCGGGGACCGTTTTGCAGAACACCTACACTCGGTTCGCAATAAACAACTGCACCTCCCAGTTGCGAACCATTTCAACACCCCTCCCATTCCTCAGACGACATGTCCATCCTGGGCCTCCTGCAGTGCCACAACGATGCCACCCGAAGGTTGCAGGCACAGCAACTCATATTCCGCTTGGGAACCCTGCAGCCCAATGGTATCAATGTGGATTTCACAAGCTTCAAAATCTCCCCTCCCCCTACCGCATCCCAAAACCAGTCCAGCTCGTCCCCGCCTCCCTAACCTGTTCTTCCTCCCACCTATCCCCTCCTCCCACCTCAAGCCGCACCCCCATCTCCTACCGACTAACCTCATCCCGCCCCCTTGACCCGTCCGTCCTCCCTGGACTGACCTATCCCCTCCCTAACTCCCCACCTACACTCACCTTTACTGGCTCCATCCCCGCCTCTTCGACCTGTTTGTTTCCTCTCCACCTATCCTCTCCTCTATCCAACTTCTATCCGCCTCCCACTCTCTCCCTATTTATTTCAGAACCCCCTTCCCCTCCCCCATTTCTGATGAAGGGTCTAGGCCCGAAACATCAGCCTTTCTGCTCCTATGATGCTGCATAGCCTGCTGTGTTCATCCAGCTCTGCACCTTGAAGGGAGACCAAGATTGGTGCAAGTTAGGAGATGGGCAGCAGGGTTTTAGATGAAATCAGCAAGATCTTTGAAACTAGGTACTGATTCTTTTTTAAAAAATTGCTTTAACATATTATTGGAAAAAGATGATGACTCATAAGGCCTCCAGGGACTGTCATTTTAAATAGACTGTAGCAGCAAGGAGCCTGAGAGGCAGAGCGTGGTTGGAGTCAAGAGGGGCAGGCATACAGCTGGAATTCAACTTGGTTGATATCCGTCCTGGGGACGTCATGTGGTGGGGGAAGCATTGAACTGCCTGCCATCTGTACAATGGTGCTGTTACATTACCTCATTGCTTAGCCTGAGGCTGATGCAGCCCCATCTGTGTTAATGCATATTATGTCTGGGACTCTCTCTCTCATTGCACAGTGTGATCTCGGGGACGTGGCACTGCAGGAGGAGGAGCATGTTAATGGTCTGTTGGGCACGCCAGTAACACACCACAGAAAACCCAGGGCTGGCACGGAAGGAAACAGCCTTCACTGAGTCAACAGTCCCTCTTTGCTTGTAATGGAGTCTGAGAGCTAGGAATTTAGCAAAGGCTGGTGAGGAGCGAGATGCAGAGCAGTCACCGAAACTGGCCTTAAATAGGGTAATTGCTGTGCCGCCCCCCCCCCCCCTTACATGGATTAATTGAAAACAGCTGCAACAAACAGGAGTTACATTCTTCTCTTTAATATCCAGTTATTCCCCTCAGGGCTGAGGCCTTGAACTGATTGAAGTCTGGTTCCTGACATTTTACATTCCCAGAACTTCTGTACAGTGGGCCTAAAAAAAAACTCATTTCACAGTCCCACTTCCAGTTTAATTCTGGGTCTTATGATTAACCCATAAGAATATTCACTTCATTTTCACCATGACTAAAAACAACTGACAGTGCATGGGATTTTTCAGCTCACCCTCCCTTGACAGGAATGAGCTGAAAAGGGTGTGGGCACGGATATTTGCACTTCTGGGAGGGTCAGGATGATTCTGCCTCAGGCCATTCCCCTGGAAATAGCAGTGGAAGTCAGCAGGCCTCCTTACCCACTAACACTGGGTAGCTAGTTAATGGCAGGCTGGCCTAAGGTCAGAGGCCAATTTGGATTTTCCAGAACCTTCTCTGAGTTAGAAACCAGGCCAGAATCTCCCTAGCAGAACTAAAGGAGTGCAGCCCAGACAGGCTTAGGGTCTATGACCCTGCCTGCTCACAGCTTAAACCACAGCTGCCTTTGCAGGAATACAACACACAACAGACACACACCCAGACAGAGACCCAGACACCCACACACCGACACAGCCACATACACATCCAGATGCACACACATGCCTAAAGACACTCAGACACTTAACCAGACACACACACACTTCATTTACCAAACAGCAGACTGATGCTTTTCAGTGCTTTCTACTGGCCCTCCAGCTTCAAGAGAATCACCCCGTATCATTAATTATACAACTATTGTCCATCTCTGATGTCGAATTTGGGGCAAATGATTGTTTCCCTTACATTGCAGGCTGATGCTCCCCATTTGATCCCAGTGATGGAGCTCCAATGCATATGTGATGGAGCTCCAATGCATATGTGAAAATTGTGCCCTAGAACCCAACCTGTATTCTAGCTCCCACTTTCCAATCTGGATTTTGGCAATAGTTGTGGAGGAAACTCACTGTCCTATGTCAGCCCTCAATGTAGCTCAGTTCCACAGTGGCTGTGCAGAGAGAAGGTGAATAGTTCAATGGATTAGGTAGCCACAGGTTGTTGAAGTGGGTTAAAATCGCCAAAAGATACAGGAATGGGGCCAGTGGTAGGAAGCTGCTGACCTAGGGTCAGCATGTTCTCGGATACCTTGAACCATTTCCCTCATCACCTCATGAAGAGGAGGAGAACAGAAATAATGCAAAAATGTATCCTGAAGAGGACAGTGGGAAGGGGGTCTTCCTCCTGAACCAGTGCTCCACTGCCCTCATGCACTTCGGCAGATGACTGGGCCAGAAACGTTATTAACAGTCATTGATTTGATGTATGTGCTGGACAATCGGTTACTAGCCAGGACTAGTTGGAGGAGTGAGAAGGTTTGGGAGTGGGGTAGAGGAATGGTGGAGGATTTACTAGGTTTTGCACCCTCATCCTGGGTTAGTCAATTAGCACTGAAGTGTAAGTCTATTTCTTTAACACATCCACTGTTAGTTCATTGGAAAGAATAGTGCCTAATTCTGACCCTAGGTCTGAGGAAATTAGAATGCATTGGGGATGAGACAGAGAGGCTGTAAAGGGGGTTGGGAAGTGGAAGACAGGGTGTTGGCAAGGGGATGGAAGAGGTAGGGTGACAGCAAGGGGAGAGTGTGGGACAGACAAGGGGGATGTGGAAGACAGGCATGTGGCAAAGGGAAGAGTGGAGTAACAGAGAGGTTGTAAAGGGGGGGCAGCAAGGCTGCAATGGGGAGAGACAAGGAGACTGCAAGGATGCTTGAGGGGATAGAGAGTGGCTATGAGGATGCTGGAGGGAGATGGTGAGAGCTTAGGGGTGGGTGGAAAACTGGGAAAGTGCAACGAACGGGGCATGAGGGGACATGCTTGTTCTTTGTGAAAGAGGGTGTGGAGACTACAAGGTGTTGGGCAGAAAGAAAAGGAGGCTGTGCGGAGGGTGTCAAAAGGAGTCAAGCTGCAAGAAGGGGTGACAGGGAGAGGGAGGGACACTGGAAGGAGGGGTGAGAGAGTGATAGAGAGAGAGGGGGAGAGGGAGACTGCAAGAAGGGGTGTGAGAGAGAGAAGACTGCAAGGGAGGGCAAGAGAGGAAAGCTGCAAGATGGTGGGGTGAAAATAGTTGCAAACCTTTCATCAAAAGAGCACTCAGTTACCTGGGACTTAGGAAAACTTGAAGTCACTTCAGGTATAACTGACTTGCAAATGATTGTGGCATCTCTGGCTGAAGGTAGCATATAGTTAGGAACAGCTTCATGGGGAAAAATGCAGTGGTTGCTATTGTAATGAATACTGCAACAACTTTAAAATTTAATCTATGGTTTGAGATGCTGTAAGAAGGATTGTAATTGCCTGGTTGAAATATTCCAACTTTATGAAAATGTGATGAAAATGCCTTAATTGTGACCACCTATCTGGATGATGTGTTTAGAGTTATGGCTTTTTTGTATAGGAGTGTATGTCAGTTATTTTGAAGAAGAAATGTGTTGACATGTACATGTTGTCTTGTGCCAATTTAAATCCCGCACTGTCTAGGAAACAAATGCTTTGGTTGTGGTTATAAATGTAAAGGATGTTTGGAAATTATTGAAGATAATGATGAATTCTTCTGATTTTGCTTTGTTGACTTATGGAGTATTTGGATTTAGAAATACGCAAAATAACATTATTAAGTGATTGTATCATCTAATAAAGAAGGCAGGAAGAATGAGAAAATCAGTCCCTGAAAATGAAAATTAGCCCTCGAGACAATCTTGGGATGAGCCATCTTAGAAAAAAATCATGTTGGCAGATGAGTGGGGGAGTGATGTTTGTAAGGATGGGAAGCTGGTGAGAGGTGTTGAGTGGAGGGTCCAGTTATAATACTACTGTTGCATTCAGTTGTATATCAGTGAGACGGGAGGGATGACAGCAGTGTGCAGAATTGTAGTGAACAGGGTGCCACACACGGTCAGTCATGGATTACAGCTAACTGTGGATGGATGGACCATACACCCATTCTTGAGGGTGGGTGGAAATGTACAACATTGATTCCAATCTAAATACAAGGGAATAACTATGAGCAGGACAATAAGCAGAACACCCTCAGCTGTTTTTTTTTTAAAAGTGACCCAGGATGCTGTTGTGTGAGACTGATTAGGACCTGTCATGGCAACGTGTAACAGTTGGAACTCAAGGGAAAAGAGTTTTAAAGGATGTTTAAAAGGTAAACAGAGACATAGGCCCAATGTACTTGGAGCAAAATGGCTTCCACTTGCTGCTTTATGTTGGTGATAGACCCATCTAGCCCATTCTGACTGGCAAGGCAGGCAGTGAACATGGGTTTGTGATGAATATGCTTATCCAATCCTTCAGCCAGGCTGAGGCACTCTGTCCAACAGAGAATGACAAAAGTGGCAACAGCTTGTTTGCGAACTGATAGTAGCATTACCTTACAGATCTGGTGACTTCCAGCAAGGCTTCACTTGACAAGGAGTTGCAGTTGGGAGAATAGGGGTGCAGAAGGTCAAAATGATAAATTTGCTGCTTTGTTGATCTACCCTGACTACCCTTCCCCCAGCTCCAATTCACAGAGATGGTCAGCAAAATTGTGTGTAAAAGTTCTGAGTCCAGTCCAGTCGGATTTATAGGATGGTCTGTGCATCTTGAGTCATTTAGTTCTGAAAGAGAAGGTCCAGCTTTCAGCAATAACAAACTTCTAGGATGAGTTTGCCATGCTTTAGGCTGTGGGGGACATGTACAAGGACTAAAAGAAATGCAGAATTTGCATTTATATAGCATCTTTCACACACACTGGACATCCCAAAGAGCTTCACAGACAATGAAGTACTTTGAAAGTGTGGTCACTATTGGAATGTAGGAATTGCGGAAGCTCAGCACAACACACTGCTGATATGTGATCTGGACCAAGTCATTAGATTTGGTGAGATTAGTCGAGGAAAATCTATTGACAAGGACATGGAATTTCACAAAGGCAACAGCCAACAAGAAAGCAATAATCAGAACTCTTCTTGATGCTGTACAACTTTCCCCCTCCACCAATCTTGTTCAAGAAAAGCACTAAGTACTTCACAAAATAAAAACCAAAAGAACTGCAGATGCTGTAAATCAGGAACAAAAACAGAAGTTGCTGGAAAAGCTCAGCAGGTCTGGCAGCATCTGTGAAGAAAAAATCAGAGTTAACATTTCAGGTCCAGTGGCCCTTCCTCTGAGTTCTGAAACGTTAACTCTGATTTTTTTTTCACAGATACTGCCAGACCTACTGGATATTTTACGGCTAGTTGCCAGGATGAATTTATTTCTGCCTTCTCTCTGATGACTTTTTTCAGTGATTTGACTGCTCAATGTGATGGTACAGGCCAGGAACATTAGAAAGGCACAGGTTAGGGGTGTTGCTCTCTGGACTGGGTGCACATGGTGAGTTCTGTGTGCTGAACTTTTCTTTATCTCTTTATGTCTCACTGCTGGGGACTGAGTTGTGGCCCAAGCTGTTCCCAGAGTTTGGAAGTTTGCAAAGGAAATGCCGAGTTCCGCCTGAATTTCTGCGTAATCTGATCCTGTCTGCTTCACCTCTTTTTTGTCCTTTTCCCATTTCCACCCCTCCCTTTACTTCCACCTCCCCCTCCCTTCAGTTTCTCTTTCCTCTCTATTCTCCCTTTCTTCCACCCCTTCCCTTTCTATTCTCTCTCCTCCCCTCCCTCCAGCCTTCTTTTTCCCTACTTTCCTTAACCTTCCTGCTATACCCCCTTCCTCCCTGCTCCCTCGCTTTCAATTGCCCTGTTCGATCTGAATGTTCCAATCCTTGCTTCCTCTCACTTCCCTCCTCCCTTGACTCTATTCCCTTCCCCCGTGCTCCTCCATCTTCCTCCCTTTCGCTTTCTCCCTCTCTCTATCTTTGCCTTTTCTCCCTTCCCCTGTCCCCATCGCAGTCCCATCCACCTCACTGCTCTCCCCCATTCCCCTTCCTCCATTCCCATGTTCTCCATTTCCCTGCTCCCTTCCCCTCCCTATTTCCTCCCCACTTGCATCCCTCCTTCTTCTCCTACATCCCTTCCCCCAATCCCACCCTCCCTCTTTGTTTCCTCTTCGTTTCCTCTTCCCTCCCTTGCTGTTTCTTCCTGTCTTTCCATTGTGCACCGCTTTCTATCCAAAGCCCTGTTCAGGCCTGCTACAGTTTTTATTTTCTGACACTTTTTTGCAGTGACTTGGCATGGCAGGGGTTAAAGCCACTATATTTAGCAGTTGGAATAGTTTGAGAATGAAATCAGTGGGATTGCACGTAAAAGGCAGGAAGGAGGCGGATCCGGATTAGATCACACATTCCCAGCCCTTTCCCGCAGCA
This sequence comes from Rhincodon typus, assembly GCF_021869965.1. Taxonomy (NCBI): domain Eukaryota; kingdom Metazoa; phylum Chordata; class Chondrichthyes; order Orectolobiformes; family Rhincodontidae; genus Rhincodon; species Rhincodon typus. The sequence goes on along the minus strand of NC_063347.1, from coordinate 59,852,480 downwards.
AATCAGCTCTGGGAATCAGCAGCGTGTGTACATTCCAATTTCAACGGCTGCTGCGAAAGAGAGAGACAGAAGCCCCCAGCACTGAGCTGAGACAATACAGAGGCAACCCAGAGAGAGAGAGAGTGAGTAATAGCACAGCGTATCTACCCATATCAAGTCCAGGGCTTTGTGTGTGAGATCTTTCACAGGCCGCTGAGGCCAGCTTTCCTCCACTTTCAGTGGGTTATTGCTTTTTTTTATCTTTCCAATTTTCCATTCACTTCCCCCCCACTCCTCTCCTCGATACTCCAGATGACGTGGACCAGCACTAGCAGCAGTGGTTACTGCAGTCAAGAAGAAGACTCAGAGTTTGAACAGTTCTTCACTGCCAGGACCTCCTTCATCAAGAAACCCAGGAAGTACAAGGTGAGTTTACAGGGGTCGGGCTAGGGCTGAGGAAGAGAGAGAGAGGGTCAACTGGCGTTGTGGGGGTAGAAATAGTTGGGGAGGAGGATATTGAGAGACTTGAGGAAGGGTTTACGGGGAAGAGAGTTGGAGCAGGTGGGGGTTTACGAAGAAGAGAGTCGAAGCGGGGGTGTCGATGGGTAAGAGGGTCTGGGCGGGGGGGGGGGTGGGGGCGAATGGCGGGGGGGGGGTTCTGTGGGGAAGAGAGTCGGGGAGAGGGCGTTAGTGGGGAAAGTCGAAGATGTACAGGGGATTGCGGTTTGAAATTGGGGTGAGGGATGAAAAGGCAAGTTGGAAGAGTCAGAATGGGCAACTGGGGAGAGGATGACTAAAGGGGAAGGGATTGATGAAAAGAAAATATTGAAGGGCGAGATGAGACAACGAAGAGGGAATGGGAGTATATGGGAGCGGATAGCCTTGGGGAGGGTGGGTGAAAGGAAGTCAGGGCATGGAGAGGTATGGGTAGTTAGACGGCCCAGGAGTGTATCATCCCATGTTCTTGTGACTGTGAGCAGCCAGGGTGTGAAGAAACCTCGCCACAGGAAAGATGGTCAGTGGGTGGGTGCAGTGGTATAATTACATTGTTCCAGAATATATAATTGGAGTGACTGAACTGCCCTGACCCTTGGTTTTTCACACTTGACCCCACTCCAACATTCTTAAGATTGTCCCAGAAAAATGCTATTGATTCCCTGGCTTTAAGTGAACTACCCAGTGGTCTTCCTTAGATTCATTGTGAGATCCAAGTTGTCTCACAATACCTGTGCCCCATCCCCCATCCCCATAACCGTAGGGTAGATTGTCTCTGCGTTTAGGATTTTGTTTCCTTAAAACACGTGGCAAAAATTTCAAAAATCAAACAAGAGTCCTCACATGGTATTCTCTTGGCCAACTGACTAGGGATTTATAAAGTAAGTTACTCAGTAACCTGCCTGACCTAGGACACACTGTCTTCACAGACAGTGCTAATCAAGGCTTTTGTTTCAAGATAAATTGCAGGGAGGTCCAGGAACAATGCAGTGAGAGTTGAGGCCTTATTACGCTGAGGTTTTGTTGCTTAACACTGGCTCCAGTTCTTCCTTTCATTTTCTTTCCTGACCTTTCCAGTCATGTAAGACAATTACCCCTTTGGTGACTGTAATATTCCAGGACCTTGTCCAAGTAGGTGCATTCTCGGGATAGAAATATTAGGGGCAGTCAACTGCAGGTGATCACAGTCAAGGAGAATACTGTCCTCAACCCAAACCAACAACTTGCATTTATATAGCTTCCTCAACTTAATAAACTGTTCCAATGTGCTTCACATTATGAGGGACTGACAGTGTTACACAACACAGGACAGAAGGTAACTGAGCAGTAGAAGTTTGAAGCAAGACTTGGAGTGAGCTGTAGTTAGTTTCAGAGAGGAACAGAGAGCCAATGGCAGAGACCAAAAATTACAAGGATTTGGTAGTTTCAGGTGATTTGGTGGGTAAATACGTTTCCTGGCAGTGACTCCACCATGCAGCTGAGCTACATTCTGCTTTTAGCTGATACACTCACTCCCACTTTACAATATGACTAAGCAAAGTAGGAAGCCAGGCTGACCTTATTTTGCTTGGTTTCTCAGTGGAGCAAGGGCATTACAGCAATGGATAGAGGCAGAATCCCAGCCTTGAGATAAGCTAGCATTGCAGAGGGCAGCAATAAAGCCTAGGACTTTCACATGGTTCAGTGATGCACCAGATACTAATGGACCTGAGTTAGGTTCTTGCACTAATGTGTCTCAACCTCCATGGTGTACTATCACCAGAGAGGAGAGAACAGAGAAGTATAATGTATATCATCTTCTATCTAGTGTATGTTTGACACACTTAAGATGTCAGAAGTATGATAATGGTGAAGAAGCCTTGTAACAGGTCAAACTGCAATGGGTGTTGCATGTATGATGACAACAAATGGTGGTTCTCTCTGCTGTCACTTGCTCTCTCAGCAAAAGAATGTCCTTTTCAATTGGGGGAAATCTCTTGTAAAGTACTGCACAAGACATGTTTTCTGTTGTGTTATTAGCCCTTCACTAAAACTAAGCAATGTGTCTTTATAATAATGGTTCAGGAAAAGATCACTGGGACAAGTGGGTCCATCTTAAAGGTTTAGTTTTGCTCGAGCCACCTCTTCCTGTTTCTGTCTTGACCACAACCCAGTCAGTTACAGTTCAGTTTGAGAAGTAGGGCAAGCAGGATGAACAGGATTGTTGAACATTATGCAAAGTACAAGATGCCAGGCAACATGGAGAGTGTTCCACGTGGACTGTCCAACATCGCATCCTTCCGCCCCCTTGCCACGCCCCACGCCCAGCTTGGAATGCCGTGACCTAATGCTTAATAGTTATTATGAAGGAAGTTGAAAATGTGCTCCAGGAGCTGACTGAACGCAAGCAGTCAGCAGATAAGTCAGTAAGTGTGGGAAGCTTCCTGGCTGATTCACAGAAACATACAGCTCCAGTGCTATAGGAATTAATGGTGCTTTCTGTGTGGCCAATCCTTATCAACAAACCTTTGGCTTACTTCCTTTCCCCTCTGAGAGTGTTTTTTTCAGTTAATCATTTGTTGGATGTAGTTGTCGCTTCCCTCTTAATTGTAAATGTATGTCCCACATGTAATATTAATTGTAAATGGAGTTCTCACAGGGTAGTATTAATTGTAAATGGAAGTTTCACGTGTAGTATTAATTATATATTGAAATTGTGTTGATGGATTGTGAATGTCTTGCATGTAGTCTTTATAGAATCTCGATCTCTTATTTGTGTAACACTGAATTGTGGTTTTTTCACATCTAGTATATGTATGAGAGAGGCCATTGATAATGGAGTTCTGGTCTCTTTCCAATCATAGCAATTCCGACTTTTGCACTTCTGAATCTAATACATTTGCAGCCTCTCTAGCCATCTGGTGCTGAGTCCAGGTGGCTTTTCTTCATATCAGCCTAGATTGAAGGCTAACACATAGTTCCACCATGAAGGATATCACTTTGAGCTTTTTCCAAATTGCATATGTCCATACAAAGACCCACAGGAGTCCTAGATACCAGCCACGAGAGGGAAACTCTCTAAAAGCCCACTGCATGTGGGATCACTGTTTGGGAGAAATTTTGACCTGATTAGAAGAGATGTATAAGTTGATCCACTATTGCCCATTTTACACTATCGCCCAAAACCAGAAATACTCCCTTTTGTGCAGAAAAAGAGGCTTCCAAGTCACTTGCAAAACTGAAAATACTTGTCAGATCATTTAGAGTCCATTGAGGACATTCAGGTTAGCATTCCAGGAGTAACCATCACATTCCTCCATGTCAAGACCACGAACCAAATTATTTTTAACTTGTGAAGCTAAAAGAGGCAAACCTCTGAACAATGAATTACTTATAGAAGAGAACTGGAATAGTTACTGTTTTCAGAACGTTGCTTTCAGTTTTTCCTTTAGTTTCTTGGAAAGAATGAATCAGATGAACTTTCTTTTTCCTTAGTGTGTTGTCAAATTTTCCTCCTGTGGGAGGTTACATGGTATAAATGGAACATATGAACCTGAAACACTTACTGGACTCAGGGCTGCTAAATCCTTATAGATACTCAAGTTGTTGAGCTTTTCTCTAAGCTGACAATTTAGTACACTGCTGAGAGAGTGGTACATTGTCAGATGCCATGTAAAACTGAGGACCCCATTTGCCTTTTCAGATAGAAGAATGCCATTTTTTTTTTTGAAGAGTAGGGAAATCTAATATCCTGACCATTAATCATTCCCTGACAATTGATACTATAAAACTAGATTAACCCAACATTCAACCATTGTTGGTTGTGAGACATTGCTGTGGAAGATGCCTGCTACGTTTATCCATTCAGCGATAGTGACTACACTCAGAAAATCTAAGTTCATAAGAAATGCAATTAGGAGTAGGTCATTTCGCGCCTTCTCCGCCATTGAATAGAATCATGGCTGATCCAACATCCTTCACATCCAATGATCAAAAATTCTATCTCTACCTTAAGCATACAGAGAGGACTTTGTCCCCACAGTAATTGTGCTGACTCTTAACCTTTTGGGATAGGAAATTCCTCCTCATCTCAGTCTTAAATTGGTGCCTCTTTGAGACTACGACCTCAGGTCCTAAACTCTCCCAATTGAGGAAACTTCCTGTCAGCATTTACTCTGTCAAGCCCCTTAAGACTCAAATACGTTTCAATGAGATCACCTCTCATTCTTCTAAACTCCATTGAGTTGAGCCCCAATCTGTTTAGCCCTTGCTCATAAGACACTCACTCCATACTGGAAATGATCCTATTCAACCCTCTGTGAATTTCCTCCAATGAAATTATATCTTTCTTTCAATAAAGAGTCCAAAACTGCTCACAGTACTCCAGGTGTGGTCTCACCAGCACCTTGTACAATTGCATTAAGAATTCCCAACTCTTATACTCCAATCCCCTTGAAATAAGGGCCAACATTCCATTAGCATTCCTGATTACCTGCTGCCCTGTGTGCTAACTTTGTGTTTAGTGCACAAGTCCCTCAAAGATTTTTCTGAGGGAGGGTCCTGACCTGAAACGTCAACTTTTCTGCTCCTCTGATGTTGCCTGGCCTGCTGTGTTCCTCCACCTCCACATGGTGTTACCTCCAATATGCAGCTTTGTACAGGTTTTTTCTTCGCTTAAATAATATCTGTTCTTTTGTTCTTCCATCCAAAGTGAACAACTTCACAACTTCACATTTTACCACATTATACTCAATTTGCTAACTTCTTGTCCACTTACTTAACCTGTCAATATCTCTGTGTAAAGTGTTTGTATTCCTTTTGCAATTGTCCTTTTTAGCTATTTTTGTGTTGTCTGAAAATTTGGCTACAGTACATTCACAGGGCAGTGATTTGCTGCAAAATGCTTCACAATGCGTTGGAGATGTGAAAGGTGTCGTGTAGAGATACGTGTGTTTTTAAGCTTTTGAGATTAAGATATTTAGGAACATAAGAAAAGGGTAGGCCTTCAATCCACCCTCCCACCCTACCCTAGTCTGTTCAATCTTGTGCTCTTCATCTCAGGAAGGATATATTGGCCATTGGTCATTTGTAATTGTCAAATTTTTTCTGGTAGATTTGTTTTAGAAACAAGTTTACTATTTTGTTGGACTTAGACTGCTCTCCATGTGCACTCTAACTATCTTCAGCCCTCAAGGTATAGTCTTGCCAGATTTTTGAGCGTTGAATTAAGCTGGATGTTCGGAGAAAAGATACAGATCAGCTGTGATCTAACTGAATGACATTACAGACTCAAAAGGCTGAATGGCCTTCACATGTTCCAACATTTTTGCCATTGAGTTACAGCATAGCTGATTTATGGTATAAGTAGCTGAGGCACAATTCAAGAGCTTTGAAAATATAAAGCGAATACCAGCAGCCTTCACACCTGGATTATCAGTGGATTCTTGAATAGCACCTGTACTGTTCATACTGTGAAGTTTAACCAGACTTGAAGTTAACCATGAAAGATTCTCCTGTTTCCCTACCTAGCCCTATGGTCTGATAAGACTATGGCAACTTTACCTTTTAATGGTACATGACATCAGCAGAAAATTGCAAATTGATCTAACAAACGTTGCTGGTGTTAACATCTCGTCATTTCCATCACACCCATCTCCCTCACCTGTGTTCTCTTAAAAAAAAGTTCTAGTCTATGACTTTATAGTTGAAGGATAGCTTTATATCAACAAAAGAGAGAGGTGATTTTCATCACCATATTCGGTGCAATAGCTGTATACAAATTGTGCAGGGTGTTTCTCTGGGCAAGAGAATCAAGTGGAAGCAGTCCTACAAACATGCTTCTTTCAAATGTCTGAAATCTGCCTGTTCCAACTGAGTTCACTCACATATCAAAGTAGGAGGTAATCTTCAGCTGTGTGACACCAGAATGACTAATTACTAGCTGGAAATTCACCCTGTGACCATTTGGCACAGACATAAGGCCAGAAATTCCTATGCCAAGAGCAGTGTATCATTTAAGCATGACTTGCTCCAATGCCATACTTTCTTATGTTTACAGCTCTGATTCAAGATGGACCTCTAGGCTTTCTTAAAATACCTGGCCAATAGGCTAGAGGTTGAGTAGACCTGATGGACTGCATGGCTTTCTCTTGTCCTGGGGCATTTTGTTCATCTGTTGTCCTTTGTGGTACATCTTTTGCCCTGCAGCAGCAGGAGCAATTACAAGGAAAGCCAAGAATGAAAAAGATCACTTGGCCAGTCCCAATGGGAGAAGTAGGTTCATCATGCCGAATGGACGTTAGAATGAGAGCGAAAATAAGGCAGAATCAATACATGGTATTTATTATAGTGTTAATATACTATGTTTCTATGTCTTGGCTTCCTGCTCAGTGACTAATTCACTTTTCGTTAGATATAGTTCTTAGGGCTAAAGTGATCAAAGGATATGGGGTGAAAGCGGAAACAGACTACTAAGTTGGATGATAAGTCATGATTATATTTAATGGCAGAGGAGCACTGAAGGGTTGAATGGTCTACCCCTACTGCTATTTCCTATGTCCATGTTCTGGAAATGCATTCTAATGAATCCAAAATATGATAAGAAAAGGTAGCTGCTCTGGAGCCTGAGCTGACTCAGTATTTTATGCTTTTTTTTTTGTTAATGGGATGTGGACCTTACTGGCTAGGCCAGAAATTATTATCCTAATTGCCCAGTGGGGCAGTATTACCCGTATTGCTATGGGCCTGGAGTCAAATGTAGGCCAGGCCAGATAAAAACAGCAAATTTCCTGCCCTGAAGATCATTAGTGAACCAGATGGGGTTTTACAACAATCGACTATAGTTACATGGTCACCATTAGACCAGTTTTTAGTTCCAGATTTTTTACTGCGTTTAGATTTCACCATCTGCCATGGTGAGATTTGAACTCACATCCCCAGAATATTACCCTGAGTTTCTGGATTGCTAGTCCAATGACATTGTCACTATCCCACCAGCTCCCCTGATCTGAGCCTTTGAACATCCCTGATTTTTGTTGCACTTTCATCTACTGCAGTTCCTTTAACTGCCAAGGGCCCAAATTCTGGAGCTATGAATTTACAGATTAGCTAGATTAAAGCATTTGGCCCTACTCCACCATTCAATAAGATCACAGCTGATCTAAGAACATGAGAACCAGGAGCAGGAGTAGGCCGTCCGGCCCTTCAAGCCTGCTCCGCCATTCAATAAGATCATGGCTGATCTTTTCGTGGACTCAGATCCACTTACCCGCGTTCTCACCGTGTCCCTTAATTCCTTTATTGTTCAAAAAAAATCTACCTTATCTTTAAAAATGTTTACTGAAGTAGCGTCAACTACTTCACTGGGCAAGGAATTCCATAGATTAACAACCCTCTGGGTGAAGAAGTTCCTTCTCAATTCAGTCCTAAATCTGCTCCCTCTAATCTTGAGGCTATGCCCTCTTGTCCTAGCCAGTGAAAACATCCTCTCTACTTCTATCTTATCTATTCCCTTCATAATTTTATATGTTTCTATAAGATCCCCCATCAATCTTCTGAATTCCAATGAATACAATCCCAATCTACTCAGTCTCTCCTCATAAGCCAACCCCCTCAACTCCGGAATCAACCTAGTGAACATCCTTTGCACCTCCTCCAGTGCCAGTACATCCTTTCTCAAGTAAGGAGACCAAAACTGCACACAGTACTCCAGGTGTGGCCTCACCAGCACCTTGTACAGCTGCAACATAACCTCTCTGCTTTTAATCTCAATCCCTTTAGCAATGAAGGACAAAATTCCATTTGCCTTCCTAATTACTTGTTGTACCTGCAGACCTACCTTCTGTGATTCATGTACAAGGACACCCAGGTCCCTCTGCATAGCAGCATGCTGCAACTTTTTACCTTTCAAGTAATAATCCTTTTTACTATTACTCTTACCAAAATGTATGACTTCACATTTATTTACATTGTATTCCATCTGCCAGACCTTTGCTCACTCACTCAGTGTATCTATTTTCCTCTGCAAAGTTTCACAGTCCTCTGCACACTTTGCTCTGCCACTCATCTTAGTGTCATCTGCAAACTTTGACACCCGACACGTGGTCCCCAACTCCAAATCATCTATATAAATTGTAAATAATTGCGGTCCCAACACCGATCCCTGAGGCACACCACTAGTCACTGCCAGCTAGAATAGCACTCATTTATCCCCATTCTTTGCTTCCTGTTAGTCAACCAATCCCCTATCCATGCTAATACTTTACCCTTAACGCCACGCATCCTTATCTTATGCAGTAGCCTCTTGTGCAGCACCTTGTCGAAGGCCTTTTGGAAATCTAGGTACACCACATCCACTGGGTCCCCATTGTCCACCCTGCTCGTAATGTCTTCATAGAATTCCAAAAGATTTGTCAAGCATGACCTGCCCTTCATGAACCCATGCTGCATCTGCCCAATGGGACAATTTCTATCAATGTGCCTTGCTATTTCTTCCTTGATAATAGACTCAAGCATCTTCCCATCTTTCCACTACAGAGGTTAAGCTAACCGGTCTATAATTCCCCATCTTTTGTCTACTTGCCTTTTTAAACAGTGGCGTCACATTTGCTGTTTTCCAATCTGCTGGGACTGCCCCAGAGTCCAGCGAATTTTGGAAAATTACCGCCAGTGCACCTGCTATTTCTCCCGCCATCTCTTTTAGTACCCTGGGATGCATTCATCAGGGCCAGGAGACTTATCAATCCTTAGCTCCATTAGCTTGTCCAACACTACCTCTTCCGTAATAATGATTGTTTCCAGGTCCTCACCTACCTTCGTCTCTTTGTCAATTACTGGCATGTTATTAGTGTCCTCCACTGTGAAGACCGATACAAAATACCTGTTCAATGCCTCGGCCGTTTCATCATATCCCATAACTAAATTCCCCTTCTCATCCTCTAAAGGGCCAACGTTTACTTTAGCCACTCTTTTTCGTTTTATATATTTATAGAAACTTTTGCTATCTGTCTTTATATTCTGTGCTAGTTTTTTCTCATGTTCTATCTTACTTTTCTTTATAGCTCTTTTTGTGGCTTTCTGTTGACCTTTAAAGTTTTCCCAATCTTCTAGTTTCATGCTGTTTTTGGCCACTTTGTATGCCTTCTCTTTCAATTTGATAGCCTCCCTTATTTCTTTATACACCCATGGCAGATTACCCCTTTTCTTACAGTCTTCCTTTTCACTGGAATATACTTTTGCTGAGCACTTTGAAAAATTGCTTTGAAAGTCCTCCACTGCTTGTCAACTGTCCCACCATAAAATCGTTGTTTCCAGTCTACTTTAGCCAAGTCCTCCCTCATTCTATTGTAGTTCCCATTGTTCAAGCACAGGACCCTGGTATTGGATTTTATCTTCACACTCTCCATCTGTATTCTAAATTCAACCATACTGTGATCACTCCTTCCAAGAGGATCCCTAACTATGAGGTCATTAATTATTCCTGTCTCATTACACAGGACCAGATCTAGGATAGCTTGCTCCCTTGTTGGTTCCATTACATACTCTTCAAGAAAACTATCACGGATACACTCAACGAACTCCTCCTCAAGGCTACCCTGACCGAGCTGGTTCGACAATCTACATTTGATTAAAATCCCCCATGATAATTGCCGTACCATTTTTACAGGCATTAGTTATTTTTGTTTATTGCCCACCCCAATGTGATGTTATTATTTGGTGGCCTATAGACTACGCCTATCAGTGACTTTTTCCTCTTAGAATTTCTAATTTCCACCCAAATGGATTCAACCTCATTCTCCATAGAACCTATATCATCTCTCAGCACCGCCCTGATGTCGTCCTTGAATATCAGAGCTACACCACCTCCCTTACCTTCCTGTCTGTCCTTCCGAATAGTCTGGTACCCTTGGATATTTAACTCCCAGTCGTGACCATCCTGTAACCAGGTCTCCGTAATGGCTACCAAATCATATTCATTCACGATGATTTGTGCCGGTAACTCATCAACCTTGTTACGAATGCTATGACCATTCAGGTAAAGTGCCTTTATGCTAGCTTTCTTACCCTCATGATTTCCAACATCTCTAATAATATCTCCTGAGTTATCCTTCCTTTTTGCTTCTTTCATAGTCTGCCTTGAACTTAAACCCTCCTGCACACATGCTAACCTGCTGCTTACCATTTTATTTACCATCATACTTCCTGTCGTTTTCCCTTTCCCTTCCCCCCAGCTTATTAGTTTAAAGTCCTAGTGACCACCCTATTTATCCTTTTCACTAGAACACTGTTCCAGATCGGTTCAGGTGGAGACCGTCCCATCGGTACAGATCCCTCCGATTCCAAAACTGATGCCAATGCCCCATGAAATGGAACCCCTCTTTCCCACACCAGTCCCTTAGCCACGTGTTTACTTCCCTAATTTTCTTATCCCTAAGCCAATTTGCACGTGGCTCGGGCAGTAATCCGGAGATTATGACCCTCGAGGACCGGTTCGTGTTTCCAAATTCACATTACCATCTATCACCAATAACCTTTGATTCCCTTGCCTACTAAGAATCTATGTAACTGTACCATATTCAATTACCGTCCCCTTTTCAGATGTTCCTTAAATCCTACCTCTTGTCACATATTCTGAAGTCTATATGGATCACTCCCAAATTTAGTTTCATAATCCTCCTGTGAAGTGCCTTTGGATGGGTTACTACATAAGCAGTGCTATATAAATGCAATTTGTTGTTGGTCAAAGACAATCTCTCTGAGCCTCTGCCTGAACGGCTCTCCCAGGAAATAGTTACATAACAAGCTATAGACCAAGTGCTGAAGAATGGAATTAGAATTATAAGGTGGTTGTTTTTGACTGGTACATACTTGATGGGCCGAAAGGCCTTTCTTCTGTGCTGTAGACCCCTGACTGTATGACTCTATGCAAGGGAGATTCATAGCAATTTAAGAAATTTAAGTTTCATAAGCCTCTGTACTAAGCCATTCATGATTCTAGTGCCATAAATCACAGAAACATTCAGATGCCGTGTTTTGTAAGGATAATGGAAGAAGGGCTATACAAACACATGATGGATGTATTAGATGAACAGGACGTAGCTTTTCCTGTCAATAAACGTTCCTCCGAGAGGTGTTTGACACATCCTGAAGACATTGATAGAAACCTCCAAGTGCCGCCTTTCCTTCCTGAATCCCTAACCAGCTGTTGAGCATATGCGATATAAATCGGGTTTTTCTGCAATGCTAACAAAGCACTTAAACTCTCTTCCTGTTACACATCGTTCTGTTGTTAGTCCGTGAACCATGTGGATGATCCAGTGATACAGCCTCTACTGATGCCACTTCCATGAGTTAGTAAGCCATGGGCATAAATCAATGGAGTCTTTATGAAATGGCCCTTCACTCCTTCTCTCTTCACAATTCCCCCCTTCACCTCAAAGCCTCTTACAAGCCTGATACTGTGACAGTGGTCATTGGAGAGGACTGTGTGCAAATTGCCCTGTGACATTCTAAGACATAAGAGGCTTTAGAATTCACTCCTCAATCTCTTTGACTCACCAGGTCTATCTCCTCCTTTAACACTTAGCCAGATAACCAAGCTTCTGGTTGCACGACCTAATGGCTTGTACTTTGGCTCAGTGTTGGTTTTTGCCTGATGACAATGCTGTGAAGCACCTTGGAATGTTTTATTATGTTAAAGATGCTGTATAAATGCAGGTTTTTATTGATAATGGACAAAGTGAAGCAAATATCTTTCAGTAAATACTGAATTTGGATAGAAAACACTTAGCAAAGAGCATGTTAAAAGTGAGAAAAAGAAAGCTCCATGCAGGATATTGCCTGGTCTGGTGCATAACAATAGAAAATACTGATCCAGAGTCAATCCCCTGTCTGTGTTGAATGAACTGATTTCAGTAAAAGGCAGTGGAATTAGCTGATGCACCTGCTTCTAATCACCATACAGTGGTGGTTTCAGATTATGGACAGGATCAGTCTTTGCTTTAGTCCCACTCGAGGTCTACCAGACCATTGATCCTCTAATTCTTGGAATTGGCCACTTGAACAAGGCTATACTGGCACTTATAGACTTTGAACCAATAGGATCAAGTGGCAGTGGGAGAAAATTGGAATTGTAAAGTGGAAAGTAAAGAAACATCTGGCTCTCACCAGTTGTGTGTGTCTGCCACCACTCGACATTACAAAGACAAGCTCATATAAGCCCTTTGATCATTGCTAAGGATACTTATAAAAATTTTTATTGCTTTGCAGGATGAGTGCATTGATTGGAAGAAGGAAGTTCTTTCACGAGATGAAATTGAACCCAAGATTCAGGAGTACAACTCTCAGATCAATAACGATCTCTTGATGACGCTGGTGAGTAGCAGACACAAATGGTGGAGGGTTGTCGTAATAGACCCTCTCATTAACATCTTACCATAAAATGGATTTAGTCAGAAAGAAATTGTTCAAGAAGCTCAACATCATCAGGGCAAAATAGTGTATTTGATTAGTAGCCTATCCCCTACCATAACCATTCACTCCACCACTGGATCACAGTGGCAGCAACCTCGAATGTAGTAATGAGGCAACCTGTTGGCAATAGGGGAAGACCTTTGCACTCAAGTGCGGTTTAGGACCTGGAATGCACTGCCTGAAAATTTGTTAAGGTTGATTCAGTTGTGATCCCTAACAGAGATAATTATTTGGAAGGCAAAAATGATTTGCAGAGCTTCAAGACAAAGGTAGGGAAGTGGATCTATACAGTTGCCCTTAGAGAGAGCCAGCATAGATATTACAGGCTGAATGGTCATCCTGTGTGCTGTAGTCTGCTATGATTCTGCAAACCATGAGATGCCACTGCAGTAACTCACCAAAATTCTTTCAATGGTACCTCCCAAACATGTAGTCTCTAACACCTAGAAGGGCGATGGCAGCAGAATGAGAACATCATCACTTGCAAGTTCATTACCAAGCCACTGGGGTAAAACCTTAATTTGATTTGATTTATTATTGGCACATGTACCTAGGTACATTGAAAAGTTTTTTGTTTTGCTTGCAGTACAGGCAGATCATACTACACAAAGTTCATAGGGTGATAGAACAGGACGAGGAACACAAAGTTATGGCGAAGGCAACTATGTAGATCCACTTCCCTACCTTTGTCTTGAAGCTCTGCAAATCATTTTTGTCTTCTAGATAATTATCTCTCTTAGGGATCGCAACTGAATCAAACTTAACAGATTTTCAGGCAGTGCATTCCAGGTCCTAAACCACACTTTTGAGTACAAAGCTCTTCTCTTATTAAGAAGGTGCACAAAAAGCAAGATCAGATTTAGATTTGAAATTTGAGGGTTCCATCCAGAACAATAGGGAAGAAGTTGTTCTTGAACCTGTTGGTACATTTGTTTAAGCTTTTGTATCTTCTACCTGATGGAAGAGGTTGGAAGAGATGGTAACCAGGATGGTAGGGGTCTTTGTTGGCTGCCTTTCTGAGGCAGTGAGAAGTGTAGATGAAGTCAATGGATGGAAGGTTGGCTTGCGTGATGGACTGGGCTGACTCTGTAGTTGGAATAGCACTGTGGATGTCCCTACTGCATCCACACTCTTATTATGGACTGCAACCCATTAGTGCTTTCTCAAGGGCAATTGGGGTTGGGTGATAATTGCAAGTTTTGATTTCCTCATAACATTTTTTAAATTGAATAAGTACAATGCTACATGTAATCTATTACTATATTTTAACATAGAACATAGAATCCCTGCAGTATGGAAACAGGCCCTTCAGCCCAACAAGTCCACACCGACCCTTGGAGCATCCCACCCCGACCCATCCTCTTATAACCCACCTAAGCTACACATCCCTGAACACTACGGGCAATTTAGCATGGCCAATCCACCTAGCCTGCACGTCTTTGAACTGTGGGAGGAAACCTGAGCACCCGGAGGAAACCCATGCAGACACGGGGAGACTGTGCAAACTCCACACAGACAGTCACCTGAGGGTGGAATTGAACACGGGTCCCTGGCACTGTGAGGCAGCAGTGCTAACCACTGAGCCATCACAGAATATCTGTTTCAAAGCTGGTTAATCAGCATGCAAACTTTCTGTTGACTCTTGCATTCTTGAGAGTAGTGAATAAATATGGGACATGGGATATCGATGCTACATTTCTGTATAAATTAGCTAGATGTCCCTTAACTTTGCCCATTTTAAATCATTTTTCTTCACTATTTGAGCATACTTTGTTTACTGTAACAAAATATATCTCTTACAAGCTTTAACATGATCAAGAGGGACTTTCTCACCTCTATTTGCTAGAAACTGTCATTCTCCATGTCTAGGGTAGAACCCCCAAACTTCTCGACACTCATTACACAGCCTCAGGATATCTTGGCATCCCCTCTGTCAATGCAGTTGGGATTGCGCCTGTAGAAATTATGGGTTGGGTAACGCTTATTCCTAGTTTCATGACTCCTTTTTAATGGATCCATTGGTCGTGTGCAGCAGGGTCCTCCATAGAAAGCTGCTACATCCATGTCAAGCAGCCATTGAATGTGCTAGGGGCAAATTGGCCTACCTTTGCTATGACTGCAGGATACCAACTCTCACTTGTCTTTTCCCCATCTTCACAGAACAGTGACGGAACATACACCGGGTTCATTAAGGTTCAGCTGAAGTTGGTAAGGCCTATCTCCGTGTCTGCGAACATGAAGCCTCAATCAATCTACGACGCCAAGAAAGCCATGGGACCGGCACACCCGCAGCCAATAAAACGCCGCACGTCCTTCTACCTCCCGAAGGACACCGTGAAGCACTTGCACATCAGCAGCCACACGAAGGCCAGTGAGGTGATCAAAGCGCTGCTCAACAAGTTCATGGTGGTGGACAATCCCCGCAAGTTTGCCTTGTTTGAACGGGTGGAGAAAGATGACCAAGGTAAATCCAATGCAAAGGAGGCACTGCTGCTCTTGGGTCAAAAAGAAAGAACTTGCATTTATATAGCACTTTTTTTTAAATTCAAGATGGCACAAGGTGTTTTGCACCCAACAAAGCATATTTTAAAGTGTAGTCATGGTTGATTAGTATAGGATATGTGGCAGTGAATTTAAGCCCAGCAAGCTGCCAGAAACAGCAACATGAAAATGACCAGTACAGCCATTTGGATGTTGATTTCGCAGGATTAAAAATTAGCAAGGGCACTGGGGAAAATTCCCCTGCTCTCTTTCAAATCGTGGCATGGATTCTTTTGTATCTGCCAAGAAGCCAGGTTGTTCTCATTTTGATGACTCAACCAAATGTCCAGACCTCCAACAGAACAGCTGTCCCTTGGTACAAAACTAGAGGACCTATTGAGATCAGGGCTCAAGTTGCAGGATTGGGAGTCTTCAGACTCAAAAAGGAAGACTGCTGCCAACTAAGGAACAGCTAATCCTCAGACCCAGCTGAAGAAAGAGAATGAGCTTTGAAAAGCTGAGCCCCGAAAGCCAGGTGAATGATCTGCCATGGAGAAATGCTGTGGTGACACAAGCAGAAAACTGAAAATGATTGAGGTAGTTAGAGGCCCAAAGTTGCAACTAACCACTTCTGTGCATAGAATTCTGTCAACTGGAGAAGTACAACCAGAACTTAACTCAGGTGAATTGCACCAAGTCTGCCACTCGTTGGCCAGACATTCATGAGTGCTGCTGAGAGACACCCAATTCTCTGAGTTATGTTCCCATGGCCAAGGAAGCTGCATAAGAGAACTGTGAACCGTCCTAATGTGAGAGGCCATGTAGCAGACAGAGCATTTATTTTTAATAGAAGTTGTAGAATAAGATTGTGGGCACTAATTACATGCATTCATCAGTTGAAAAAAGACATGCCCGTTTGGGGGCCTTTTCCTGCTCCTTAAAATGCTTGAGTTCTGTAGTGCAAAGTATGATTGACCACATCCAGTTTGCTGTGATGAGGCCTTTGCAATCAGTTGCACAGTGAGGAAATCCTGAGATAAACACTTTACCACTTGCTGCCAAACCCCCTAATGGGAGGATGTGAATTTTTGTCCCATCTGCTGCCTCACCCAGGACTTGGCTGGGTCCTGCTTCCTGTCCCTTCCCGTGTAAATGGCGTTCGATTAAAAGCAGCTCAGCCAGACTCGGGAAGTGCGTGCCTTGTACTTTCCCAGCGGGTTGTCAGCTATTTCTGTCAAATCATTCAAATACTCTATTACAGGAAGAACTTGTAGAGCATTTTCTCATGAAGTTGCATTAGAAATCTGCCAGATAAGAGATTTTATTCATGGTTAATTTACAAAAACAATAATGTTGCAACTTTTTTTTATTTTTTAAGTATACCTGGCCTTCACAAACTGACGTTCAGCACCATCCCTGTAATCAACATGTTCTGAGCTACAACTCAAGTCTGACTCTACTGCTCAATTTAACTCATTACTCCTGACAGACATCACAACCTCAGTTTAGTGACTTAACCTGCAGCTCCCAATAACACTGAGCTGAGCAGTGATTGAAACTCCATGTCTCAGTTGTGGGACACTCAGCTTTGGAGATTAAAGGTGCATCTCTCGACTGGGTGACACTGCGCTGTGTGGAGATCACCTTGGTGTCTTCCAATTCTGTGACTGTGGGAATTGAACCTGCAATCATGTAACCTGCTGATGCTGAGTTCAGTAATGGTTGCTGATGTGTGGAGAAATATACAAGTGCATAGGGGTCTCCAAAGTCTCACAGGACATGAATTTCAGTCATGACTTGTGGCAGGGGTTTTGAGGTGCGGGGAATGTTAAGTTTGAAGTATGAATATCTCTAATTTGGTAGAATGTTTGCTGTAGTTAGGTTTCCGAAAATACTTAATCAAAATAAAAACATAACCAGCACCTAGTTCAAAGCACTGACTCACTGAGGTTAAGACTCTTGTACTGCTCACCATGGAAGAGAAGGTTCACTGAGAACTTCAGGAGGGTTTTCCCCAATGCCTAACCTTGGAGACATAAAATTGAGTTCAACACCCCAAAATTCAGGCTTTTTATTTCTTTCACAGTTTACACTCGTAAGCTTTCTGATGACGAGCATCCCTTATACCTGCGACTGTTGGCTGGGCCGGATGAGAAAATGCTAAGCCTTGTCCTCAAGGAGAATGAGACGGGAGAAGTGAATGTAAGTAGGAATATTTTTGAGTGGTTCCCTGCTGATTTGGTTGTGATGTGCCAGGCAGGGAGATGTGAGACCTGATTCCGTCATTCCCCATCCCATTCCTGGATTTTTGTTTTTTACCAGTGTGGGTTAAGAACTTGGACTAGTTTGGTCTAGCTGCTTCCATTGCAGGAGTGTGTATGTCCTAGCTCCCATATTCTTTATAGATTCATGCAGGATTTTTAAAGACTCATGGTTTGTGGCATATCAGAAATGTTATGAACCATAGTGTGAATAAACGAACCTTTTGAAAGGCAAGTTTAATAGATCCTCTTCATGTTCCCATGCCAGACAATGACCACACCCACACCTCCATGACATCATCCATGCCTATTGACCCTGTACATGGTACAGATCCAGTGAATCTTGTAATAACAAGCGGCTATATTAACTTGTTAAAACAAAACATTCATTCATTACTTTCCGCTTTCCTAAAAACAACTTATTTCAATTACAAACCAATAAAAGTCTCAACCTTCTGGACTCTTTAAAATATTGATAGCAGAGACCACAAGCACTTGAAAGCTCTGTATCGTTTGCAAATAAAAATTATGAAAATGACAGCTGAGATCAAAGAACCAAAGCTACCAACCAAACAGAGTCTCATGAGCTTTAGCTTAGTGAATGTATGGGTGGGGAGGAAGTTTTTTTTTCTTCCAAATCCATAAATTGAGAGCAGATAGGTGGAGAGAAGACAGATAGATTGAGGAGGTGGGGATTAAGCCAGTAAAGGTGAGTGTAGGTAGGGAGTTGAGATAGAGGTTGGTCAGTGAGGAGGGAGGAGTGGGTAGGTGGGAGGGAAGACGGACAGGTAAGGGGGCGAGGATGAGGCTAGTAGGTAGGAAGTGGGGGTGGGGGTTGGTCAGTGAGGTGGGAGGAGTGGATAGGTGGGAGAAAAGATGGACAGGTCAAGGAGGCAGGGACGAGAGGGGCTGGTCCTGGGATCAGGTTGGGGGTGGGGAGATTTTGAAGCTTGTGAAGTCCACATTGAGACCATTGGGCTGCAGGGTTCCCAGGCGGAATATGAGGTGCTGTTCCTCCAGCCTTCAGATGGCATTGTTGTGGCACTGGAGGAGGCCTAGGATGGACATGTCGTCCAAGGAGTGGGAGGGGGAGTTGAAGTGGTTCGCGAGGGAGGTGTTGTCGTTTGTCATGAATTGAGCGTAGTTGCTCCACAAAGCGGTCTCCAAGCCTCCACTTCTCCCACCTCACTGACCAAACCCCCCACCCCCACTTCCTACCTACTAGCCTCATCCCCGCCTCCTTGAACTGTCTGTCTTCCCTCCCATCTACCTGCCCCGCCCTCCTCACTGACCAACCCCCATCCCAACTCCCTACCTACACTCACCTTTACTGGTTCATCCCCACCTCCTTGACCTGTCTGTCGTCTTTCCACCTATCTGCTCCTCTATCCACCTTCTATCATCGCCTCCCCCGCTCTCTCTATTTATTTCAGAGCCCCCTTCTCCTCCTCAATTTCTGAAGAAGGGTCCAGACCTGAAACATCAGCTTTCCTGCTCCTCTAATGCTGCCTGGCCTGCTGCGTTCATCCAGCTCCACACCTTTGTTATCTCAGACTCCAGCATCGGCAGTTCCTTCTATCCCAAAATATTCTTTCTAGCATCGTTGTCATCCTTACCCAGTCTGGTACAAATGTGACTCCAGTCCTGCAACAACTTGATTATCACTTAAATGTTCTCTTCGTAGCTTGGCAAGATAATCAATTGTATCAAACCAAGGTAACTAAGAACTGACATTAAGTGCCACTGATGACCACCTCCTGAGAACAAATCATGATCTTTATCTCTGAAATTCAGGATTTCATTGTGGTTGGGATGGATAACTGCCAGGCCTCCTGCAGGAGTTCTGACTTTCCATCTGAGTAATGCTCACTAATTGTAGCATATTTGCAGCTAGAATAAGCTAAGTCTGTTTTGAAAATCTTAAACCAGACAGGATGCTGTTCACAATTTTCGAAGTTTTCTTACCACTGTCTCCTCAGTGTTATGTTGATGATTCTGCCTGGGCTGTGTGACTCAAGCAGTAAAAACTCACGTAAGCCTTGAGTAAGTGGTAACAATTATTCCAGTGAGTCAGAGTGTCATGGGTTCAAACCCATTGCACAGCCTGGAGCACTTACTGGAGTTTAATATAGTCCTGTGCCGTACTGAGGGAGTGCCACACTATTGAAAGTGCTGTCTTGTGGATGAAATTTCAAAATGAGGCTCCACCTGCTCTCTCACATGGGAATTAACTATCCCATGGCAGTATTCCAAAGAAAAGTAGCATTCTCCCGAGCATTCTGATTTTTTTTCTTGGATCAACATTGCCAGAGCAGAATAGATGGCCAATATTTCAAAACTATTTGTGGGAGATTGTTCTATAAAAATTAGCTTCCAACTTTACAACAATTATTACATTGCAGGATACTTTATTGGTTATAAAGCAAGCTGAAGCATTCTGAGGTCAGGAAAGGCTCTATATTAATGACAGTCTTTCTTTATTCTTTATCACAGTTCCTTAACACACAGTATTCTGGTCGCTGGTGATATTTTTAACTAGAATTTGACGTTCCTTCTCACAGTCTATTCCCCTAAGAACAAGAGCAGTTGGGTTAGTTACTATCAGGCTCAAGACCTTGGAATATTAAAGTTTACTGGCAATGTAGTCCTCTCCAAGCTGATTATACTTGAACTCAGGAGAGTTAGAGAATTAAGTGGGATTGTTAGGCTGAGTTTCAGATGAATGAGTCCGTCAGCGTTTCCATTAACTTTCTTCTTTTCCTGCCTTTTCCTTGCCAGTGGGATGCCTTCACTGTGCCTGAGCTGCAGAACTTCTTGCGAATCCTTCAGCGCGAGGAGGAGGAGCATGTCAGACAGATGTTTGGAAAGTATGCCCGCTGCAAGCAAAAAATGCAAGAGGAGCTTGCCAACCGGTCCCCGGGCTGACCTGGATCCCATGCCACCCCATGACGAGAGAGAGAGAGAGAGAGAGAAAGGGTGGGACATAAAATACACGCGCATGCGCACTTGTATGAACGGTGAGATGGTCTTAAAACCAACATTACCTGGCCCGGCCAGTGACAGAGTGTGAACTGTGGAGAATACGAGTTATGAGTGGGGTTACTGCGAGTGGAGTGGGATATTAAGGGGGAAGGTATACAGCCTCTTCCTGACATTATTAAGTGCGACTGAGAAACCGTTACTGAACGGAACTATTAAGTGCCACGGCTGGAAAGTGCTGACCTGCAGGGCGAAGTCCCTCTGTCACATTGACTGACGTTATGCCAGAAGGCACCAAAATGGACAACAGGACAGAGAGCTGATTGTTTCGTTTTTGTTCTTTTCTTGAAGTAGATGGCTGGTTCATTCACTGCTTCTGCACAAGGTGGGTCATTGGATTGGTTGTTGTAGCAGCCTGTTTTTAAGTGTATGCCTTGTATTCTGGCTAACCCCTCAGGACTGAATAACATGTAGGAATGAGTACGGATGGGAGGGGTTAGCATATCTCAGAATTTAACTTTAAAGACACATCATTTCAGAACTTGTGGAATCCCTTCCATCAGAAATTTCACAATCTTAGCCTGACTACTGGAGCAAGGTCAATGAGCTAAGATCGAGTTACTTACTGCAGTAAAATTTGTATTATCTGGCATGCACCATGCATCAGTAATGCTGCTTAACTCATTGAGCTTATAGTAAAAATCAAACAAAAACATAAACAGAGTCTTAGAGCCTCTCCACTTGAATTCTTTTCACTGTATGTATGGAGGGAAAAATACTCCACAGACATTTCCTTCACAATCACCTCAGACCGATAACGTTAGTATTTTATATAGCAGCAGTGAAGCTGGGGAAGTTGGAGGGGGCGTGCTGCTGAGAACATCGGAGATTCTGCAGATTCAAGATAACCTGAATTTTACTGTGCATGATGAGAAAAGCTGAGTTCTTCTGCTCCATTCCTCCTCCATGTTTTACCCACTCGCCCTCCTCACCTGCGCAGAACAATGACTGAAAGCAGTGGCAAAAACCTTACATGACAGCGAAATGGTAATGTTAATGGATTATGAATCAGCAGACAGGACTAATGCTCTGGAGACGAGTTTGAATCTAACTGCGCAAGCTGTGGGAAATGTAAATTTAATAAATAAATCTGGAATTAAAAATCAATTAGTGTACTAATGATTTTGAAACTATCAGATTGTCATGGAAAAAAATCTGATTCACTGATGGCGTTCAGAAAAGAAAATTTCTGCTGTCTTTACTAGCCTATACATGACACCAAATCTGAACAATGTGGTTGATTCTTAATCACCCTCTGAAAAGGCCTAATAAGCCACTCGTTTTAAATGGCAATTAAGAAAAAGCAATAAAATACTTAACTTCACACCTGCACATGCATAACGAGGGTGCTGGAGAAGATAAGCACAAAAAAAAAATTAGAATCTTCTCAATTCAAAAAGAAAAAACTTATAACCAGGAGATTTAGAATCTCCTCAGTTTAAAAAAAAAAGAAAAAGAATAAAATACTTAACTTGCCAGGAGTACTCTCACTTCATATGAAGAATATTAAAAGAACTGTGGGATGAAGTCACAAGTTCTTCTTGTCAGTCGGGATAGTGTGTGAGAAGGAATTGAGGGAGAGAAAGAGAGACAGTTAAGGTTTTATAATGGAAAGTATCCAGATTTAAAGAATGGAGCTATGTTGGTATACAGGGTGGGCCAGGCTTGGTGTCAGCTGGGCTTGGTGTGGGTCAGCCTAGGCTCAGGTCTGTGTGTATTTTAACTGAACTATCTGCTCTAAAAGTGAGCCGATCAGAAGTTGTATTATTTCCGTCTGTTTGGGCAGATCGATCTTGGGCATGAATTTTAAGGTTTGCATCATTTGGGGAAATGTCTTATGGAATGGAAAGCCTTTGTCAATAGCTGCAAGTGAAGATATTGAAAGCTCAGACTTAAATTTATAGATCAGAGATTTGATCCCCAGTCTCATTTGATTTAACCCAACTCTGTCACAGTGACCAAGGACACTAGCTCTTTTCAGCATTTGTGCTGAGGAGGTGAATAGTAAGCAGAGGCTGTGCTCCTGATTGCAGGCTTTCTGCTAGAAAGTGGATTCGTGTAGGCATTGGGTGAGGTAAAGGTCATACTCAGCTGTGATGCACTTACAAGTTGAATAGGCTGCTGGCCTCTGGGCTCCTGTGGAAAATGAGTGCCCCGTGAGACTGTGACCCTGGAAAAGGAGGCATAATGGCATGCGCGTTGGCAATGTGCAGCTGCATGGTTTTCTCCATTCACCCCTCCTTCCTCTCCCGGGCCTAACTGAATGCTGTGAAAGCGTAGAAAGTAGCAAAATGACAACTTGTGGACTGCCAGTGGCAGAGTGAAGAGAAATGGGCCGACTGCATGAGCTGAGCTTGCCTCCTGATTAAAGCAGTTCGTAATTTATATTTGTACTTTAAGTTTTATTCAATAAACTATGAGGTGGATGCCTTTTTGTTTTGAGTGATTTTGTATTACCCATGGTCCAGTTTGTAATGTGACACCCACTTTCCTCGTTGCAACCCTCAATTCCGGCTATCATGATTTTGTAATTACGTTTCTGTCGACACTCACCATTTAAGTGGGAAATGTTGACATGCTATTTATGTTCTGCCTTGATAGCTGTTGAAGTGCTGTTTCAGACTTTGGCCACAAAGTGGTTCTGTAGGTTGAATGTGTGAACTACCATCTTCGCACAACGAAGGGGGAAAATACACTAGGGCTAAGCTTTGGGAAATGTGCTAATTACCATCTTAAAAGTGTATATCCGTAATGTTCTGATGGTATGCCTATTCACACTTCCTTTAGCACTGTAACCTCTCTAAGTCAGTTACAAAAACATAGTCAAAAGACCACCATCATGAGCATTGCTACGGAAGGCACAAAATCAGTTTCTGTTGGTTTGAAGTTTTCATCAAATGTTTTGGCCAAAGGGTTACTTTGTAGTTTTAGTTCATTGTGACATCCTTCACAGAACAATGACAAATGTGTGGAGAGGGAGCACTAGCCAGTGCTTTCAGCCAATGAAAACATTTGAGGGATATTAAACAGGATAAGTAACAAAATTATTCATGAACTTCCTATGCTTCAGGACTTTGAGCAAAGGAATCTGAAACAGCTCCAGCATAGTTATACAGCACAGAAACAGACCCTTTGGTCCAACTTGTCCGTACCGACCAGACATCCCAATTTGACCTAGTCCAATTTGCTAGCATTTGGCCCATATCCCTCTTAAACCCTTCCTGTTCATATACCCATCCACCTGCCTTTTAAATGTTGTATTTGTACCAGCCTCCACCACTTTATCTGGCAGCTCATTCCATATATGCACCACGCTCTCTATGAAAAAGCCACCCCTTAGAATCTTTTTAAATCTTTCCCCTCTCAGTTTAAACCTACACCTTCTAGTTCTGGATCCCCCCATCCCTAGGAAAAAAACCTTGGCTATTCACCCTATCCATACCCCTCATAATTTTATAAACCTCTATAAGGTCACCCCTTCAGGCTCCAATGCTCCAGGGAAAAAAGCCCCAATCTAACAGTCTCTCCCTATAATTCAAATCCGCCAGTCCTGGCAACATCCTTAGAAATCTTTTCTGCACCCTCTCAAGTTTAACAACATCTTTCCTATAGAATGGCAACAAGAATTGTACTCCGTATTCTATAAGTGGAATGTCCTGTACAGCTGCAACATGACATCCCAACTCCTATTCTCAGTTTTCTGACCAAAGAAGGCAAGCGTGCCAAATGCCTTCTTCACTACCCTGTCTACCTGTGACTCCACTTTCAAGGAATTATTCACATGCCTCCCCCTGGGTCTCTTTGTTCGACAACACTCCCCAGGCCCTTACCATTAATCTATAAGGCCTGCCAAGTTTGCCCTACTGAAATGCAACATCTCACATTTAACTAAATTAAACTCCATCTGCCACTACTCAGCCCATTGGCCCATCTAATCACGGTCCTGTTGTAATCTGAGATAGTCTTCTTCACTGCCCACTACACGACATAATTTGGCGTCATCTGCAAACTTTCTAACCATACCTCCTAAGTTCACATCCAAATCATTCATATAAATGACAAAAAGCACTGATCCTTGAGGCACACCACTGGAGAAACAGGCCTTCAATCCGAAAAGCAACGCTTTAGCACCATCCTGTCTCCTACCTTCAAGTCAATTTTGTACCCAATTGGCTAGGTCCCTTATATCCCATGTGACCAGTCTACCAATGTGAAACCTTGTCAAACACTTTGCTGAAGTCCAGAGAAACAAAGTCTACTGCTCTGCCTTCATCAATCTTCTTTGTCATCTCTTCAAAAAACTCAGTCATGTTAGTGAGACATGATTTCCCATGCACAAAGCCATGTTGTCTATCCCTAATCATTCCTTGCCTTTCCAAATGCATGTAAATCCTGTGCCTCAGAATCCCCTCCAACAACTTACCCACTACTGATGTAGGGCTCACTGGTCTATAGTTCCCTGGCTGTTTCTTACAGTCTTTCTGAAATAATGGCACTACATTAGCTAACCTCCAGTCTTCCTGCACCTCACCTGTGGCTGTCTATGATGCAAATAGCTCAGCAAGGGGCCCAGCAGTCTCTTCCTGAGCTTCCCACAAAGTTCTGGGAAACACCTTATCAGGTCCCAGGATTTATCTACCTTTATGCGTTTTAAGACCTCCAGCACCTCCTCTTCTATAATACGAACTCTTTTCAAGATATCACTATTGATTGAAATTTCCCCTTGTCCTTCTCCATAGTAAATACTGACATGAAATATTTGTTTAGTATCTTGCCCATCTCTTGTGGTTCCACACATAGACAGCTATGTTGATCTTTAAGGGGCTATATTCTCTCCCTAGTTACTCTTTTGACCTTAATGTACTTATAGATTCTCTTTAGATTCTCCTTAACTCTATTTGCCAAAGCTATCAAATGTCCCTTTTTGCCCTCCTGATTTCCCTCTTAAGTATACTCCTACTGCCCTTATATTCTGCTAGGGATTCACTTAATCCCAGCTGTCTATACCTGACATATGCCTCCTTCTTTTTCTTCACCAGAGCCTCAATTTCTCTAGTCATCCAGCACTGCCTACAATTACCAGCCTTACCCTTCACACTCACAGAAACATACTGTCTCTGAACTCTTGTTATCTCATTTTTAAAGGCCTCCCACTTTCCAGCCGTCCCTTTACCTGCAAATGAACTCCCCCGACAAACTATTGGAAGTTCTTGTCTAATACCATCAAAAATGACCTTACTCCAATTTAGAACTTTAACTTTTTGATCCATAACTATTTTAAAACTAATAGAACTACGATCACTTGCCCTAAAGTGCTCCCCAACTGACACCTCTGTAACTTGCCCTGCCTTATTACAGAAGGTCAAGTGTTGTTTTCTCTCTAGTAGGTACATTCACATATGGAATAAGAAAGTTTTCTTGTACACACCTAACAAATTCCTCCCCATCCAAGCTTGTAACACTGTCGAAGTCCCAGTCTATGTTTGGAAAGTTATAATCCCCTACCATTACAACCCTATTATTCTTACAGAAATCTGAGATCTCCTTACGTATTTGCTTCTCAATTTCCCACTAACTATTGGGGGACCTGTAATACAACTGGAACAAGGTGATCTTCCCTTTCTTATTTCTCAGTTCTATCCATATAACTGCACTGGATGATCCCCCAGAAATATCCTCCTAAAGGACACAATTAAACAGGGATTGGGCTGAAATACATAAGAATCAAAGAATCATTTTCCTCATCTTGCATTTAGGACATGTCCGCCACTTACAGATGATCTTAAAGTGACTCAGATTTCAATTAATCTCCAGTACACAATGAGTACCTTGTTTGCATGGTTGTACTTCCAGAATGTTCAGTTATAAACCAGCTTTATAGATGTTTAAAAGAAGTGGAGTGCAGAACAAGAAAGGCAATTTGGCCTCATCAAGACAGTTCAACCCATATAATCCAAGGCCAACACACTCTATTGTAAATCCAAGTCAACTGAACACCCAGAGGGAAAAAAATCTCCCTAACAAACCAAAGTGCAAAGCAAGTAAAACTCTACAACAACACCCTAACTTTACACCTTACATTAGTCTCTTTGGTTACTTGCCTTCTTGTAAACAAGTTTTCTATGGCCTGGTAGTTCAGGAGTCATTATCAGTCTCCTCATATCCTAGGTTATCTACATGGATTTGGTGCTTGTCAGGCTGTTTGATAATCCTCAGAGATAGCAAGAACTACCAATGCTGGAGTCAGAGATAACACAGTGTGGATCTGGAGGAACACAGCAGGCCAGGCAGCGTCAGAGGAACAGGAAAGTTGACGTTTCAGGTTGGGACATTTCTTCAGAAATGGGGAGGGGGAAGGCAGCTCAGAAATAAATAGAGGGGTGGGGTTGGGGAAGATAGGTGGGATGGTGATAGGTGAGTGTAGGTACGGAGTGCTGGGGATTGGTCAGTGAGGTAGGAGGGGCGGATAGGTGGGAGAGAAGATGGACAGATTGTGTCAGGTCAAGGAGGCGGAGATGAGAGGGAGGGTTGGTCATGGGATGAGGCCAGGGTTGGGGAGATTTTGAAACTGGTAAAATCCAAGTTTAGGCCATTGGGCTGGAGGCTCCTGAGGCGGAATATGAGGTGCTGCTCCTCCAGTTTGTGGGTGGCGTCATTGTTACACCAGAGGAGGCCCAGGATAGACATGTCACCCAGGGAGTGGGAGGGGGAGTTAAAATGGTTCGTGACCAGAAGGTGTTGTCGTTTGTCACAAACAGAGTGCAGATGCTCTACAAAATGGTCTTCAAGCCTCTGCTTGGTTTCATCGATGTAGAGAAGGCCACATTGGGAGCAGCAGATGCAGTAGGTCACACTGACGGATGTGCAGGTGAACCCGTCTGATGTGGAAGGCTTGTTTTGTGCATTGAATAGAAGTGAGCGGGGAGGTGTAGGGGCAGGTGTAGCACTTCCTGCAGTTGCAGGGAAAGGTGCCGGGGGTACTAGGGTTATTGAGAGTGTGGAGCAGACGAGGGAGTTGCAGAGAGAGCAGTCCCTACGAAAGGCAGATAGGGGTGGGGAGGGAAATATATCTTTGGTTGTGGGGTCGATTTGTAGGTGGCAGAAGTAGTAGTGAATGATACGTTGAATCCGGAGGTTCGTGGGGTGATATGTGAGGACAAGGGGGATTCTGTCTTTATTTTTGTTGGGGGGCGGGGCTGTGAGGTTAGAGGTGCGGTAAACGCAACAGATGTGGTTGAGGGCATTTTCGATCACCGGAGGGGGGAAGTTGTGGTCCTTGAAATAGGAGGACATCTGGGATGTGCGGGATATATGTTATAAACCAGCTTTATAGATGTTTAAAAGAAATGGAGCGCAGAACAAGAAAGGCAATTTGGCCTCATCAAGACAGTTCAACCCATATAATCCAAGGCCAACACATTCTATTGTAAATCCAAGTCAACTGAACACCCAGAGGAAAAAAATCTCCCTAGCTAAACCAAAGAGCAAAACAAGTAAGACTCTACACCAACACCCTAACTTTACACCCTACATTAGTCTCTTTGGTTACTTGCCTTTTTGTAAACAAGAGCAGATGTGGCGGAGGTGGCGGAATTGGGAGTAGGGGATCACGTTCTTGCAGGAAGGTGGGTGAGAAGAGGTGTAGTCCAGATAGCTGTGGGAGTCAGTCGGCTTGAAATAGATGTCGGTTTCGAGGCAGTCACCAGAGATGGAGACAAAGAGGTCCAGGAAGGAGAGGGAGGTATTGGAGATGGTCCAGGTGAATTTGAGGTTGGGGTGAAGGCTATTAGTAAAGTTCAACATCCATAATCGCACAAGCCAAACAGAGACGCACCAAGGAATTCCTGGAGGCCTGGTATTCTAACCAGAACTCCATCAACACACACATTGAATTAGACCCTGTGTACAAACCACTGAGAAACAGAACCGGAAGTGGTACCAAACACCCCAACAAACTGAGGCATATAAATAACATGCAGGACAGAACACCAACCCTTCACCGGAGGTGCACTGACGATGTTACCTAGTAGGGTGACGATACGTTTGCAACCAAACCTACCAGCTTGGCGAGCATGTCTTCAACCTCATTACTAATGTGTATTCAGAGAAAGCATAACAGAAATATAACAGAGTTTATTCAGCACATACAACAAACACTACCGAGTTCAGAGATGAACATGCTAACTCCACTGACACCCACAAAAATTTAAAACATAAACAAGATGTGATTAATGAACAGGACCAACACTACTGATTTCAGATTAGTCTGGAGTTCAGAGAACATACTCTGCAGGCAAAACAAGTCCAGTGGTAGCCCTGTGTAAGTGCAAATGTTACAGTTGATAACATGCAGTGCTAACTCAGTTGACTGTTTTGTGTAATGTTTTAACGGCTGATAAAAACTAAAGAGAAAGCACTTGCAGCAGAGGTAGAATACACTTGACTATGATAAGTCAGCCATTACATTATGTACAAATTCCTTTCTCCAAACTGCTCTACACAGATCCCAAGCTGCCACATGAGCTGACTCTTGTTGACAGCATCAAATGTTTGCACTCTGACTGGCTCTCCAGTGCTAAACGCTGATAATGATTGCCAGAGTCTGTCTGCAAGTTTGTCTGAAGGCAAATTTGCTTTCCTGTCATTTCACCTTGAGTTTGTCACTCATGCCTGTCACTACTTCTGGTTTCAATATTGGATGAAAAGATTCAGGTGTGCTGCTACGTTAGTCTTTATATTGGACTAATTTCTATGCCTTCAGGAGGTGTAGTTCTCCACACTCCACACTTTGTGCAAGTCTGTGCAGAATCTGCTCAATTTCTGTATGATCAATTTGGCAATTTTCACTGCCATCTCAGCCTTTCAGTTTGACTGGGGATGGTATAGAGATAATATATAGTATCAAATTTCCCAATTATTCAGGGCCATTGTTATTCATCACAATATCTGGAAGACTGTAAGTATTGAAGCATTCTTTCAGGCATTCTACAATCTCACCGGGAGTCATTGAAGTCAGTTTTCTAACTCCCAATAGTCATATCATAGTCACCATTGCCAATATAATCAGTTCCTGTGAGAATGAAGAGGTCTTCTGCAAGCTTCATCATGGTCGTCTGGTATGTCACACGTCATAAGTAGCTCTTTAGCTTGCTGAATAGGTATTTATTACAAGCACGGCTCTGGTTAATGTGGTCCTTCATCTCGTGGTTTGATAATCAATGTTGGTCAACAGATGAGCGCGCATGGAGGTTGATATTTTGAGAGGTAGTGGACCACGCACTCTCAAATCAAGGGAAGACATGGGTGATCAACTATGTGGGACAGGAGCTGTACTTGTGCAGGAGGGTCAGAAATGGTAAATGCTATATATTGATAGCCATGAAGGAATTTGCAAAACAAGGACAAAACCCATTCTTTTGATGTAGAAAAATAATCACCACCCTGACCTAAAGAGAGAGCTAGGAAGAGCCAGGAGGGGACATGAGAAGTCTTTAGCAGGTAGGATCAAGGAAAACCCGAAAGCGTTCTATAGGTATGTCAGGAATAAAAGAATGACTAGAGTAAGATTAGGGCCAGTCAAGGACAGTAGTGGGAAGTTGTGCGTGGAGCCCGAAGAGATAGGAGAGGCGCTAAATGAATATTTTTCGTCAGTATTCACACAGGAAAAAGACAATGTTGTCGAGGAGAATACTGAGGTACAGGCTATTAGACTAGATGGGATTCAGGTTCATAAGGAAGAGGTGTTAGCAATTCTGGAAAGTGTGAAAATAGATAAGTCCCCTGGGCCGGATGGGATTTATCCTAGGATTCTCTGGGAAGCTAGAGAGGAGATTGCAGAGCCTTTGGCTTTGATCTTTATGTCGTCATTGTCTACAGGAATAGTGCCAGAAGACTGGAGGATAGCAAATGTTGTCCCCTCGTTCAAGAAGGGGAGTAGAGACAACCCTGGTAATTATAGACCAGTGAGCCTTACTTCAGTTGTGGGTAAAGTGTTGGAAAGGATTATAAGAGATAAGATTTATAATCATCTAGAAAAGAATAATTTGATTAGGGATAGTCAACACGGTTTTGTGAAGGGTAGGTCATGCCTCACAAACCTTATTGAGTTCTTTGAGAAGGTGACCAAACAGGTGGATGAGGGTAAAGCGGTTGATGTGGTGTATATGGATTTCAGTAAAGCGTTTGATAAGGTTCCCCACGGTAGGCTATTGCAGAAAATACGGAGGCATGGGATTGAGGGTGATTTAGCGGTCTGGATCAGAAAATTGGCTAGCTGTAAGAAGACAGAGGGTGGTGGTTGATGGGAAATGTTCATCCTGGAGTTCAGTTACTAGTGGTGTACCGCAAGGATCTGTTTTGGGGCCACTGCTGTTTGTCATTTTTATAAATGACCTGGATGAGGGCGTAGAAGGATGGGTTAGTAAATTTGCAGATGACACTAAAGTCGGTGGAGTTGTGGATAGTGCGGAAGGATGTTGCAGGTTACAGAGGGACATAGATAAGCTGCGGAGCTGGGCTGAGAGGTGGCAAATGGAGTTTAATGCGGAAAAGTGTGAGGTGATTCACTTTGGAAGGAGTAACAGGAATACAGAGTACTGGGCTAATGGTAAGATTCTTGGTAGTGTGGATAAGCAGAGAGATCTCGGTGTCCATGTGCATAGATCCCTGAAAGTTGCCACCCAGGTTGACAGCGTTGTTGAGAAGGCATACGGTGTGTTAGGTTTTACTGGTAGAGGGATTGAGTTTCAGAGCCATGAGGTCATGTTGCAGCTGTACAAAACTCTGGTGCGGCCGCACTTGGAGTATTGCATACAGTTCTGGTCGCCACATTGTAGGAAGGATGTGGAAGCATTGGAAAGGGTGCAGAGGAGATTTACCAGGATGTTGCCTGGTATGGAGGGAAGGTCTTATAAGGAAAGGCTGAGGGACTTGAGGCTGTTTTCATTAGAGAGAAGAAGGTTAAGAGGTGACTTAATAGAGACATACAAGATGATCAGAGGATTAGATAGGGTGGACAGTGAGAGCCTTTTTCCTCAGATGGTGATGGCTAGCTCGAGGGGACATAGCTTTAAATTGAGGGGTGATAGATGTAGGACAGATGTCAGAGGTAGGTTCTTTACTCAGAGAGTAGTAAGGGCGTGGAATGCCCTGCCTGCAACAGTAGTAGACTCGCCAACTTAAAGGGCATTTAAATGGTCATTGGATAAACATATGGATGATAATGGAAGAGTGTAGGTTAGATGGGCTTCAGGTTGGTTTCACAGGTCAGTGCAACATCGAGGGCCAAAGGGCCTGTACTGCATTGTAAAGTTCTTTGTTCTATGTTCTATGATGTGTTGGTTTATAACAACTACTTGCACAGTGTGCTCAAAAACTGGACACATTGAGAGTGAATGTTGAAGTTGAGGAAAGATTAGAAATATAGCTTCATAGAATCCCTACAATGTGGAAGCAGGCCATTCGGCCTATCGAGCCCATACCGACCCTCTGAAGAGCATCCCATCCAAACCCAGCCCCAGTCCACTATCCCATCTCTGAAACCCTGCATTTCCCATAGCCAATTCACCTAACCTGCACATCTTTGGACTGTGGGAGGAAACTCACACAGACACAGGGAGAATGTGCAAGCTCCACACAAACAGTACCCCGAGGCCAGAATTGAACCTGGGTCCATGGCACT
The DNA here is from genome assembly GCF_021869965.1 of Rhincodon typus. Classification (NCBI taxonomy): domain Eukaryota; kingdom Metazoa; phylum Chordata; class Chondrichthyes; order Orectolobiformes; family Rhincodontidae; genus Rhincodon; species Rhincodon typus. The sequence continues at coordinate 59,820,095 of NC_063347.1, read as the reverse complement.
GTGCCACCTGTGCCGCCAGGCCACTGAAGAGGTGACTAAGATAGTAGACAGAGGAATATCTACGGTTGTTGTTTATACGGACTTCCAGAAGGCACTTGATAAAGTCGCGCATAACAGACTGTTAACTAAGGAAGAAACCCAAGGAATTGAAGGCAAATTGCTGACATGGCTGGGAATTTGATTGAATAAAAGTTGACAGAAAGTAGGAATAAATATGCATAAGTACTCAAATTATCAGGATATGATCAGTGGTCCCACAAGGATATATGTTAGGCCCTCAATTATCCTACATTATCTATTAACAGATTGGATATTGGCCTAGAAAATCATTGATCCAAATTTGCCAATGACACTAAGTTAGGCAGCATTGTAGAGAGTTTAGATAATAGCATAAAATTACAAAAGGCTATGGATAGACAAGGTTATTGGGCAAAACTGTGGCAGGTAGATTTCAAATGTAAGCAAGTGTCATGTTATCCATTTTGGACAGAAAAGAATAGGTATGGGTACTTTCTACATGGTACAAAGTTAAATACAGTGGATACACAAACAGACTTGTGGGTTCAGGTGCATAGATCTTTAAAACGGCACAATCAATAATCAAGAAATAATGAAGAAAGCTAATAGAATGCTGGCCTTTATGTCTAGTGGACTGAAATACAAAGATCCAGAAGTAATGCTTCAGTTATACAAAACCTTGGTTAAACCCCACTTAGAGTTTTGTGAGTAAATCTGGGCAGCAAACCTTAGAAGGATATATTGACCTTGGAGGGAGTACAACGTATATTTACAAAGATGATCTCTCGACTTCAGGGGTTAAGTTATAAGGAGAAACGATATGAATTAGGCCTGTTTTCTCTCGAATTTAGAAGCTTAAGTAGTGACCTGATCAAAGTTTTCAAGATATTAACAGCATAGATATAAATGAACTATTTCCAATGGTTCTAGAATTAGGAAGCAAAGTTTAAAAATTAGGGCCAGACTGTTCAGGAGAGATGTTAAGAAGCAATCCTACACACAAAGGGTGGTAGAGGTTTGCAACTCTCTTCCACAAACTAGCATTTGATACTAGGTCAGTTCTTAATTTTAAACCTGAAATAGATAAATGTTAAGAAAAAGTATTTTGGGATATGGGCCAAAGGCAAGTATATGGAGTTTGGCCACAGATTAGCCATGATCTCCTTGAATGGCCTCCTGCTCCTATATTCCTACTGTAGCACTAATATTAGGCAGTAATAACACAATGCACTAGCAGAATTAAAGGTGAGAAGTAGCAGTAGTGGCAGTAAAGAGAACAACTTGCATTTCTGCAATACTTCAACCTTTAATGACCACAGGATGTTCAAACACACCTCACAGCTAACAAAATACTTCTTGAAGTGCTGTTTTAACTTAGAAAAAACAACAGACAATTTGTACACAGCTAGATTCATTTCTGAAGAAGTCATACCAGACTTGAAACATTAATTCTATTTCTCTCTCCACAGATGCAGCCAGACATGATGAGGTTTTCCAGCATCCCCTATGTCTGTGTAAAATTCCACAAGTGCCTGCTTTTAGTCATGGCATAATTCTGCATAGAGATAATCACTGATTCCCTTGTAAACTATGTCTGGAATGGCTAGGATTGATTTCTACGTTTCTTTAGTTTGCTATTTTGTAGAAACTCTGTTTAAATAGAACGTGCTGTTTGCTTTCTGGAAAATGCATTGTTTAGCTGTAAGTCCATCCTTGCACAGGCTTACACAGTTGTCACAATAGATACTCTGTCCACAATGTGAAAATAACCAGATAATCTTTTTATGAGTGATGTTGGTTCAGGGATAAATATCGGATAAAACTCCAGAGAACTTCTTCAAATTGTGGCAGGAGATTTTTTGCATTCATCTGAGGGGACAGACAGGACCTCAGTTTTATATCTCATCTGAGAGATGTCAACTCCAACATTACAGTAATTGCTTAACGAAACAGATTGGCAAAGGTGGCCTTAAAGATTTCATACAGCTGCACATTCTAATACCAACCAGATAGCAGGCTACACCAGATCTGGCAATGTGCAATGGGATTAATGAACAACCTTATAATGAAAGAGATTCAGGGTAATAGAAGAGATCATAATATGATTGAATTTCACATTCAGTTTGAGGCTGAGAAGAACGTATCTAAGACTAGTGTTTTATACTTAAATAAAGGCTATTACAATGGCATCAGAGCTAGTTAAAATTAACTAGGAAATAAAGTTGGGGTAGGACAGTAGGGTTGTTGTGATGGAAATATAAGGAACATACAAAGTCTCCTCAAAAACTTTAAATAAGGAGTTATTTCATAACACTCAGCAAAGACACATTATAAGGAGAAAGACAGACTATAGGGAATATACCATTTATGGCTAACTGAGGAGGTAAAGATTTTATCAAATTAAAAATATATACAATTTCATGAGGATTAGTGGCAGGTCAGGATATTGGACAGAATTTAAAACAAGCAAGGAATTAATAACAATAAGGAAGCAAAATTAGAAAATAAGAGAAAGATAGCTAGAAATATTGAAGCAGATAGTAAGAGTTTACAATGTTACACGTATTTACAGGGAAAAGAATAAATAATGTAAGTATGGATTTTCTAGAGCACAGGTCTGTGGAATTGATAATAGAAGATAAGGAAGTTGTGAAAGCATTGACATTTTGTGCCTAACCTTTACTGGGGAAGACAAAAATAACATTCTAGAAATGACTGTATAATTAAGCAATGGCGAGAGGAAATAACAACAATTATGAACAATAGGGAAAAGAAACTAAGAAAATGATTGGTCTTAAAGGCTGATGGTCTGCATCCTTTAGGGTCTTATAAGATTTGGCTGTGGAAATAGTACATGCATGGGTTGTAATTTTCCAAAGTTCCCAGCTTTTGGAAAAATAGCAAATATGACTCCTCCATTCAGGAAAGGAGCGAGTCAGAAACCAGGAATCTACAGACCTTTTAGCCCAACCTCTCTCATAGAGAAATGATGGAACCCATTATTAAGGAGGTTATAGCAGGATATTTAGAAAATCACAATGCAATCCAGCAGAGTCAGTGTGGTTTTTGTTGAAGGGAAATCATTCTTGACTAATTTGTTAGAGTTCTTTGAGGAAGTAAAAAGCAATGTCCGTAAAGGGGATATTTTCTGAAGAGGGGTCTAGACCTGAAACGTCAGCTTTCCTGCTCCTCTGATGCTGCTTGGCCTGCTGTGTTCATCCAGCTCTACACCTTGTTATCTCAGATTCTCCAGCATCAGCAGTTCCTACTATCTCTACAGTGTACCTTGATTTCCAAAAGGCATTTGATGAGGTGCCACCTCAAAAAAGAGCCTATGATGTAAAGGATAACATCAGCATGGAGACAGGATTAGTTATTTAATAGAAAGCAGAGAGGAGGGATAATTGGGTAATTTTCAGGTTGGTAAACTGTAACTTGTTGAATGCCACAGGGATGCCCCAGTACTAAATCCTGGGGTTTCAACTATTTACAATCTGTATCAATGACGAAATGTATAGTTGCCAATGACACAAAGATAGATAGGAGAGTAGATTGTGAAGAGTACATAACAAGTCTACAAAGGGATATAGATGGGTTAAGTGTGTGGGCAAAAATTTGGCAGATGGAGTACAATGTGGGAATTATGAACATGTTCCCTTTAACAGGAAGAGTAGAAAAGAAATTAAATGGAGAAAGATTGCAAAACTCCGATATACAGAGGGACCTGGGTGTGCTGGTACATGAAACACAAAAAGTGGTATGCAGGTTCAGCTAGTGATTAGAAAGTAAATAGAATGAAACCACATCTGGAGTGCACCGTGTACAGTTTTAGTCTCCTTATTTAAATAAAGATATAATAGATTAGGAACAGTTCAGAGAAGGTTCACATGATTGATATCTGGAACAAATGGGTTATCTTATGAGGAAAGGATAGAAGAATGGAGTTTAGAAGAATGAGAGATGACCTTATCGAGAAATAAAAAACCCTGAGGGGACTGGTCAGCGTGGAAACTGAGGAATGATTCCCCTTGTGGGAGACTTGAGAGCCATGGACACAGTTTAAAATAAGAGATTTCACATTTAATACAGAGACGAGGAGAATTTTTTTTCTCTCTGAATGTCATTGGTCTATGGAATTCTTTTTCTCAGGGACCAAGTGGAGGCAGAATTGTTGAATATTTTTAAGGCGAGGTTTGATAAATTCTTGGTTAACAAAGGAGTCAAAGATTGTAGCAATAGTCAAGAAAGCAGACTTAGGCCTCAGTAATATCAGCCATGATCTTATCAAATGCCAGAGCAGGCTCAAGGACTAAATGACCTACTCCTGATCCCAAATCCTATGTTGGTTATGTATGTTTGCATAACTGCACCTTTCACTTCATAATAATATGATAAATTAAGTTTTGCTGTCCTCAGTACTGGGCACTATTTCTGCACTTGAATTAGATGCTTTATGTCTTGTTTTACACACTGAGCCCTGGACTTGAACATCAAAAACGAAAACACTCGGACAACTCATTCTACTGAGGGTACGAAGACTGAGTTTGCCATCTGCTGGTAGTTATCAGTACTACCGGATTAATATCTAAAATCTCTAAAACCATGACATCCCAGTGGCAAGAATCGAACAATACAGGAACAGAGTTATTGGATGGCGAGGGGTTTTGCCTGTTTTGCTAAAGTGCAATGCAGCATCAGCAGCTCTTGGTTGGCCCATACAGCACTTCATAGCTAATATGCGCTGAATTGTACTAAATTGGCAATACCATGGTGCCAACAACCTGTAAGTTCACAAGAGATAGAAGCAGAACTAGACCGCAGCATAGGGAAGATGAATGAGTGGCTCAAGAGTTGATGCAGGAAGTGGGGTATTGGATTTCTGAATCATTTCCAGGAAGGTGGGACCTTTACAAGCAGGCCAGTCTACACCTGAACCAGAATGGGATCAACAACCTTGTGGGTGGGTTTGCTAGTGCTGTTGAGTTTAAAATAGTTCAGCATGGGGAGGGACACAGAGTGTTACTTCAAAATACACACAACATACTATAGTAAAGGATTCGAGGCAGACAGCGTTCAAACATGTTGAGTTTCAAGGGGGTAAGGCAAGGCTGGATGGCCTCTATGTTAATGCTAAGATGTTTATATGTAAAACAGATGATTTATGGGTGTGGATTTACACATGGAATTATATTATTGACATCACAGAGATGTGGTTGACAGAACAGCAGGACTGGCAACTCAACGTTCTGGGATATAAGCTCTTCAGACAAGACAGAGAAAATTGTAAAAGTGGAGGTGGTGTCACATTAATTAAGGGGTCAGTTACTGCATGAAGGGGGGCATGATATCTTAGAAAGGTCTTCAAATGAGGCTTTGTGCATTAATTTTATGAACAAAAAGGGTCACACTGCTAGGTGTGTATTGTAGGTCCCCAAACAGTCAGGTGAAAATAAAGGAACAGATATATAATCAATAACTGTGGTGTGTAAAAATTAATAATAGGGTATTTATATCAGGGATTTTGACTTCCCCTACATTAATTGGAACAGTCATAATGTAAAGAGTTTAGGAGGGGCAGATGTCTTGAAATGTATTCAGAAGAGCTTTTACGTAAATATAGTGAAGGTCCAATAAGGAATGGCACAGTGTTGGGATCTAATTCTGGGGAATAAAGCCTGACCGGCATCCAAGGTGACAGTGGGGGACCATTTTAGTGATAGCGGCCACAACACCATTTGTTTCAAGTTTGTCAGAGAAAAGGAAAAGATGGTCTGCAAAAAAGGGTTTTGGATTGGGGAAAGGCAGAGAATAAGGCAGGATCTGGCCACAGCAGACTGTGAACTTCTACTTACAGGTATACCTACAGCAGAATAGTGGAGGGAGTTCAGCAAGAAATTTTGGAAGTACAGGCTTTAGGGTGAAATGTAGGGGCAACAGACCCAGAGAATCCTGGATGTCTAGGAATATTCAGAATTGGATAAGAAGGAAAAGAGAGGCATTTAACAGGTACAAAGGAGTAAATCAACAGACACCCTAGTGGACTATAGAAAATATGGAGGGGATCTTAAGAAAATAATTAGGAGAGCAAAGAGGTGGCATGAAAAGCACTGGCAGGTAAGATTAGGAAGAATCTCGTTATTCTACAGGTACATCAAGGGGAGAGAATAACCAGTGGAAGAGTAGGGCCTATTTGGACTAAGGAGCAATATGTGTTTGGAGCCAGAAGACGTTAGTAGTGTGTTAAATCAATACTTCAAATTTGTCTTCACTAGGGAAAAGATGTAGGTACAGAATTAGGGAAGAGGAACTGAGAGGTTCTTGAGCAGATTGATATAGGGAGTGAGGAGGCATTGGAGGCTTTGGCAGACTTAAAAGTGGACAAATCCACAGGTCCAGATGAATTGTATCCCAGTTTGCTGTTGGAGATGAGGGAGGAAATTACAGGGGCTCTGAGCCAAAGTTTTAATTCCCCACTGGCCGCATGGGAGGTACCAGAGGACTAGAGGGCAGGTAAGGTAGTTCCATTTTTTTAAAATGGCTGGTAGAGATAAACCAGGGAATTACAGATCAGTGAGTCACTCTTCAGTGCTATGGAAACTACTGGAGAAAATTCTTAAGGAGAGAATTATTTTCTACTCGGACAGGCAATGTTTGATGAGGGTTAGCATGGCTTTGTCAATGGGGGTCATGTTTAACAAATTTGATTGAATTTTTCAAGGAGATGACCAGATGCGTAGACGAGGGAAATGTATTTGATGTAGTTTATACAGATTTCAGCAAAGGCTTTGACAAGATCCCACATGGGAGACTCATAAAGAAGGTAGAAGCACATGGGATCCAGGATAACTTGGGAAGGTGATCCAAAATTGGCTTAGTGGTAGAAGACTGTTTGAGTTAATGCAGGCACACAACTGGGATCAGTGCTAGGTCACTTATTGTTTGTGATATATATAAATAGAATCATAAGAGACACAGAGCTGTACAGCATGGAAACAGACCCTTTGGTCCAACTTGTCCACACTGACCAGATAACTTAAATTAATCTAGTCCCACTTGCCAGCATTTGGCCCATATCCTTCTTAACTCTTCCTATTCATGTATCCATCCAGATGCCTTTTAAATGTTGTAATTGTACCAGCCTCCACCACTTGCTCTGGCAACTGATTCCACACACGCACCACCTTCTGTGTGGATAAGTTGCCCTTTAGGGCCCTTTTAAATCTTTCCCCTCTCACCTTAAACTTATACCTTGTAGTTTTGGACTCCCCTCCCCCGGGGAAAAGAGCTGTTCTTTTCACCCTATCAATGCCTGTCATGATTTTAGAAATTTCTATAAGGTCACCCCTCAGCCTCCGATGCTCCAGGGAAAATAGCCCCAGCCTATTCACCCTCTCCATACAGTTCAAACCCTCCAACCCTGGCAACATCCTTGTAAATCTTGTCTGAACCCTTTCTAGTTTCACAACATCCTTCCCATTGCAGGGAAATTACATGCAGTATTCCAAAAGTGGCCTAACCAATGTCCTGTACAGCCACAACATGACTTCCCGACTCCTATACTCAATGCACTGATCAATAAAGGCAAGTATACCAAACATCATCTTCACTATCCTATCTACTTGGGACTCCACTAGTCTCTTTGTTCAGCAACACTTCCCAGGACCTTACCATTAAGTCCTGCCCTGATGTGCCTTTCCAAAATGCAGTACCTCACATTTATATAAATTAAATTCCATCTGCCACTCCTCAAACCATTGGTCCATCTGCTCAAAAGTCCAATTGTACTATGAGGTAACCTTCTTCGCTGCCCACTGCACCACCAATTTTGGTGTCATCTGCAAACTTATTAAACATACTTCCTATGTTCACATCCAAATTATTTATATAAATGATGAAAGGCAGTGGAGCCAGCACCGATCCTTGTGGTACACCGCTGGTCACAGGCCTCCAGTTTGAAAAGCAAGCCTCCACCACCACCCTCTACCTTCAAGCAAGTTCTGTATCCAAATAGCTAGTTCTCCCTGTATTACATCTGATCTAACAAGGTGTAGAGCTGGATGAACACAGCAGGCTGCCTGGCCCTACACCTTGTTATCTCAGACTCCAGCATTGGCAGTTCCTACTACCTCTTATAACTGATCTAGCATTATTGAATGCAACCTGTATAAGAAGGGTGGACTGCACCTAAATTGGAATGGGGCTAATATACTGGCGGGGAGATTTGCTAGAGCTGCTCAGGAGAAACAGAGGAGACAGTGAGAAAAGGAATCAGTCTGAGACTGGAGCAGTTAGGAAAAGGAGCAAGTCAAACAGTCAGGGCAGGCAGGAACAAAGAAGAAAGGAGGTGGGACTGATAAATTAAACTACAGTTATTTCAATGTGAGAGGCCTAACAGGCAAGGCAGATGAACAGAGGGAGTGGTTGGGAACATGGGACTGGGACATCATAGCGATTACAGAGATGTGGCTCAAGGATGGACAGGACTGGCAGCTTTATATTCCAGAGTATAGGTGCCATAGGAAGGATAGAAAGGGGAGCAAGAGAGGAGGGGGATTGGCGCTTTTGATTATAGAATAGAATACCTACAGCGTGGAAACAGGCCCTTCAGCCCAACAAGTCCACATTGAACATCAGAGCATCCCACCCAGACCCATTCCCCTATAACCCAACTAATCTACACATCCCTGAACACTACGGGCAATCTAGCATGACCAATCCACCTAGGCTGCACATCTTTGGACTGTGGGAGGAAACCGGAGCACCCAGAGGAAATCCATGCAGACACAGGGAGAATGTGTAAACTCCACAAAGACAGTCACCCGAGGGTGGAATCGAACCTGGGTCCCTGCTGCTGTGAGGCAGCAGTGCTAACCACTGAGCCACCGTGCCGCCCTAAATTAGGGATAACATTATGGCTGTACTTAGGGAGGATATTCCTGGGAATGTTCAGGCAAGTTATTGGGATTGTACTTTGGACCCCCCAATAGTCAATGGAAAATTGAGAAACAAATTGGTAAGGAGATCTCAGTTATCTGTAAGAATAATAGAGCGGTTATGGTAGGGGATTTTAACCTTCCAAACATAGACCGGGACTGCCATAGTGTTAAGGGCTTGAACGGAGAGGAATTTGTTAAGTCTGTACAAGAAAATTTTCTGATTCAGTATGTGGATGTACCCACAAGAGGTGTAAAACTTGACCTGCTCTTGGGAAATAAGGCAGGGCAGGTAACTGAGATGTCAGCAGGGGATCACTTTGGGTGGAGTGACCATAATTCAATTAGTTTTAAGATAGTAATAGAAACGGATAGACCGGATCTAAAAATTAAAGTTTTAAATTGGAGGAAGGCCAATTTTGACTTTAGACAAGAACTTTCAAAAGTTGATTGGGGGTGGATGTTCACAGGTAAAGGGGCAACTGGAAAATGGAAAGCCTTCAAGCATGAGAAAATAATATAGATGAGAATGTGAATGGGGTAATAAGTAAGTTTGTGGATCACAAGAAAATTGGCTGGGTAGGCGACAGTGACAAAGAAGTTCTTAGGTTCCAGAAGAATAAAACAGATTGGTCAGATGGCAGATCAGTGGTAGACGGAATTTAACCCTCAAGAGTGTGAGATGATGCACTCTGGGAGAATTAACTAGACAAGGGAATACTCAATAAATATCAGAACGCAAGAAAGCTCAGAGAAACAGAGGGATCTTGGGATGCTTGTCAACAGATGCCTGAAGGCGACAAGACAGGTTAGTAGCGTAGTTAAGAAAGCATAAAAGACATTTGTGTTTATCAGTCCTGGCATGGATTATAAGAGCAGGGAGCTTATACTGGAGACGTACAAAACTTTTGTTAGGCTACAACTATGTACAGTCTGGTCACTGCACTATAGGAAGGATGAGATTGGCGGGGAGGTGGTTAGTTAAATGGCTCATCTGAGCCTTTGGCTATACTGCCCTCACAAATTCATTAGCCTCACCAGATAAACTAGTAACTAGATCAACATCTTCAAGAGTGTTACAGAGTGACACTGGAGGAGATTCACCAGGGTGCTTGGAATGAAGCATTTTAGCTATGAAGAGAGGCTGAATAAGCTTGGATTGTTTTCCATCAGGAAAGATAAGACTGAGGGGACATGATTGAGGTGTAAAGATCATGAGGAGCATGGGCCAGGTAAATAAAAAGCAGCTGTTCCCTCTAGTTGAAGGTTCAATAACAAAGGTGGAAGGTTTAGAAGGGATTTGAGGAAAAATTTTTTCACCCAGAGGGTGGTTGAAATCTTGAATGCACTGCCTGGGAGGGTGGTTGAGCTGGGAAACTTCATAACATTTAAGATGTACTTGATGAGCACTTGAAATATCATAACATTCAAGGCTATGGTGGAAAGTGTAGATTTAGAGTAGTTTTGTTAGTGCAGGTTCGATGGGCCAAAATGCCTTTTCTGTGCTGTAAGATTCTATGATTCAAGACCATACTGCCCGTTGAACCTGGTCTGATATTTAATATGATAACAGTTGACTTTGAACTTAAACTTCACTTTCCTACCTCCATAGCCCTTAATCAACAAGGGAATCTAAGGGTTATGGGGAAAATGCAGAAAAGTGAAATTGAGGTTTATGAGGTCAGCCATGGGTATATTAATAGGTTAAATGGCGTATTTCAGCTCCTATTTCTTGTGGTCTTCATTTTTATCTATCTCGGTGTTAAATACATTTAACGGTGGAGTATCTACAACCATTTGGGGTATAAATTTAAAAGTTCAAAAACTTTAGTGAGACAATTCCCTGCATCTCAGTTTAATCATCAAGCCCTATCCTGAGATTGAGTCCCAATGTTCTAGATTCTGCAAAGAGAACAATCCCCAGTGTATGCCCTGTCAAGCCCTTTCAGAACCTTGTTTGTTTCAATGAGATCACCTCTCAATCTCCTAAACTTCAGAGAATACAGAATCACCTTACTCAGTCTTATTCTTTTGGAATGACTGCAATGACTTTTTGACTAATGGTGAAGAAATGTAATGAGGGATATTCGTTGTCCACCTCTGGGGGAGTGGTTGGTTAAATGGCTCATCTAAGCCCTTGGTTATACATCTTAAACATGTAACTAGATCAACATCTCCAAGAGTGTCACGACATGGATGGATGAGTGAGTTTCACACATTCCACCAGCTACGCATGTTCATGTTTGGCCTAGCTACACAATGCACCTTGTGCTCAACAGAAGCTGCTTTAGCTCATTGTGAGCTAATTCTACGAACAGCCCAGAACATCCAGGTATAGTTATGTGAATATTTGTTCCCATATGTTCAAAGAAGAAGTGGGGAGGTCCTTTGGCCAGACTGAAAGTGTTGAAACTTTGACATCCATGGCGGAGAGTAGTTTGGGTTAGAGGCTGATAAAATGACCAAGGCCATTGCAAGAGCTTGTGGTGTATGTGGGGAGAGAATGTTAGGGGAATAAACAGATTTAAATAGGAGGAAATTGCTGCTGTGGCTGAAATGATGGATATATCAGGGCAATCCTGTTCATGGACTTTGGGAAGGACTGGGAAGGAAGCTGTGCAGGTTTGTGATTTGGGAACTGAGACGCTTGGACATGTCAACTCTTGTGAATTTATTGCAACAGAAGTGATTTTGAAGTAAAATTAAGCCTCACTTGTGGCCTCAGAAACTGTGAAATCTTGGGATCTTAGAGAGAATAATTGCATGCCTGTCTGCCTGCATCCTTTTCAGGAACGTGCACACAATGCCTGGACTCTGACAAACCAACAGCCAAGCAACTGGAAATAAAGCTTGGCAAAGAAAGCTGCCTAAAGTCTGGTTCCTGAACCTGCCTGACCACAACTGTCCTGAACCCCTATCTGTGTTGGTTATATGGGCCCCAGGTCAGATATTCAGTTGGCTCAGTGTTGGTGCTGGGACCCTCTTGCATCCTGGGGTATGGCTCTCATTTGATATTTATTGTTGCCATACAATTGTTTGATGGTATTGATCAATCTTCTGTGTATGAACAGATTGTGTTGGTGACTAAAGGAAGGTTAGTGGGGAGGGCAGGTTGATAAAGGGTGGTGGTGGCCTTGTTATGGGCAGTTGCTCTATGATGTGTGGTGATTGTGACAGCGGCATATTTCATGTCTTCAGATGTCAGTGGGATTATTCAGGTTTGTGCGTGCTTACTGAATAATTTACCTGTCTGATGGGAGTTGCATTTTGCAGTTACTTGCAGTTGAAAGTGGATGAATGATCTTGGCTCTTGTAACGATGTCAGCTCGTCGATCGCTGAGGCCTGGGAAAGTGTTGTTAACTTCACTGCAATTTACGGCTGCTGGGTTCCTCTACAGTATCCCCTTCTTCCTCCTGTTCACCATTTATATAGTCATACAGACAATCACAAAAGGAAACACTGTGGCTAGCTTGTACCAGAGGGTGCCACCTGACCAGTCAATGTAAGAGAAGTATATTTCCAACATTCTGATGATTGGCTCAATGCGGTCTCGTGTGAGGAGTGGTTGTAGTTGTGCTCTCAACTTTTGTGTCTGGGCACCAAACAGGTGTCAGGAGAACATAGGAAATAGGAGTGGGTGTAGACCATTCAGCCCTTCCAACCTGCTTTACCATTCAATTAAATTATGGGTGACCTTCTATTGCAACATCATTTACCTGCACTATTTCCATATTCCTTAACATTTTTAAGATATAGAAATCTATTGATCTCAGTTGTGAACTTAACAACTGCACAGACTGTGACATAACAATTTCTAAATGCTTTCTGTAAAGCATTTCAGATACAGTCATACAGCCTTTGTAAAGAGCTCGGGCCCATTACAGTCAAATTCACCAATTCCAGTTATAAACCAATTGCCAATCAATATTCTTTCATGTTTGTAAAGAAACAGGAACTCTTGATCTGCAAGAGTTTGTCTCTTGATTTATGAAGGGGTGAAGGCTACCACTTCTGGAGGTTGCAGGCCATGATGGGAAGAACTCCAGAGGAAATAAGACTAATGGCAATATGGGAGACGATGGCATGATGTATGGTATTGGGAGTGTGGTTTGGGTTGCCGACCTTATTTGTTTGATTTATTATTGTAAAATCTACCAAGATACAGTGAAAAGTATTGTTTTGTGTGCTATCCAGACAAATCATACCTTACGTAAGTACATCAGGTTAATAGAACAGAATGCTGAATATAGTGTTACAGCTACGGAGAAGGTGCACAGAAAGATCAATTCTCATTTATGAGAGGTCCATTCACCAGTCTGATAACATTGGGAAGAAGCTGTTCTTGAATTTCCTGGAGTTTCCTGGAATTAGATGAATCAACATAAGAAGACCAGCAGAAATGCAAGTAAAGAAAATTACATTTATTGCAAATTTTCCTTGGATAGTTAACTGTTTGAAAATTGGGGGTGAGGCATTTGACTGGACAAAGGGCTTGGCAGAGGTTTCATATAGTGAAACCTCCAGGAATGTATCTAACTGGTTCTGGCAACCTTAAATATGATCCGAAGGAGGTTGGAAAAGGTGCAGAGGGTTGGCTCTCAACTACCCCAAAGTAAAAGATTCAACAAAGAACCCATGTCCTCTTAGCAGGTTTAATGACAATGTTGGAGTTGAACCTAAAATCCTGTTGTATTGTATATTGTTTACACATCTATTTATATGCATGACAATACTTTTCTCTATAAAATGAAGAAAGGCTATTCTTTTAAACACCAAAGATGTTATAATTAAACAAACTAACAAACTTACACGCTTGATCACCTGACCTGGCAGCCTAACGCCGCTTCTTCCCAACGTCATATCCGCCGGCCTGGCCACTGAAGTGAAAGTGGTTATAGACAGGCAGTTGCGTGGACAGACTCCGGCCGTGGGCGGGGTCCTCATCGAGGCTTCTAACGGTCATTGAGCGGCTCGAGCGCGGGTACGCGAGGCCCGGGCTTCAGGCCTAACCCCCTCAGGGTTGCGGTCCCACAGTCTCGCTACCAACCCCCTTGCGGTTGCGGTCCCTCGGCCTCGCCACCGACCACCTTGCTACCACCACACTACCCCCCACCCCCTCCAAATCCTCTCCCTTCCACCTCCCTCCGAGAGCCGCCGCTCGGAGATGGTCTCCGGCTGATAATGGGCGGCAGCAGTTCTAAAGGCCGCACCTTCTGGCCCTTCGGATCGGGCGCCGTCAGCGACTCGGCCAAAGGCGTCGGCGAGCAGACCCTGACCCGATACAAGGGCAGCCGGCTCGGGGCTACTCCTTTCGTCTTTAGCCGCCGAAGGTAAGAGGGTGGGGGTTCAGGAGGAAAAGTGGGCAGCGTCCAGATTCTGGGATGTTGGGGCGGAGGAGAAGAAGAGGGGGCTGGATCCAGATTTCGGGAAGTTGTTGGAGGTGGAGAAAAAGGAGGCAGGATCCAGGTAAGGGATATTGTGTGGGAGTGGGTGGGGAATGCAGACTGAGAGAAGATCAATCTGGGAGAAAACGGGAGTTAGGAGCAGATGGCTGTAGGAAGTTAGGGGCCAGAACCATGGAGCTGGGGGCATGGGGAATCGATTAACAGTGAAAGGAACAGAGTAAGGTTTGCAATTTTCAAGACAAGAAGGAAACAAGTTAGAAAACAAGCCGTAAGATAAGGAATTGGGTGACGAATAAGGTGAGGTAGTGACTGAGTGGGTTGGACAGGGTGTAATTGATGGCCAAGTGGCAAAAGAATAACTGAGTTTTTCTCTTCCTAAAATGTGGTGTTGTCTCCTATTAGCTCTTTCATTTCCATGATCTGTGAGTGTCCTTTATGTGTTGCAGTGAGCACTCAAATTTATGCTAGAAACATTTACCCTTCCTGTTGGTGACTTCAGTGTGATGGCAGAGTTAGCATTTACGGGTTTCCTAGGAGTAAAGGAGAATTGTTTGGTCAGAGTCTTGTGGGGAATTTCCACCATGCTGTGATTTGCCCAGTACTGCCTCTCTTCAATTTTTCCCCACCAGGGATTTCATGTTTAGATTTGAATTGTGACTGACACTATCTGATTCCGTTCCTGGGTCAGTCCTTGTTCCTATCCTGGTGGCTCTGCTATAGTCTTAGTCTTCACGAAGTGATGTTTCTTATGCCAGTTTCCAGAATGGTATAGGCAGTGATATTGACAGTTGTTTACATTCTTGGAGCCTTTACAAGGGGTGTGGTAGCCACTGTGCATCAAATATGTCCCAGATGGAGCAAGAGGTTTTAGCCTCCCTCTTTCAGAGCAAAGACAGGGTTTTGGGATTCTCAACATGGCCAACTTTTCGAGGCCCAATCTGCTGGCTTGCCACGTTGGGTGAGGACTTGTCCAGTCTCTTTCATTGTCCTTTTTTTCTAGGCCTGAGTCTTGCACTGTCTAGTTTTTGACCTGTTATTTCATACTTCAGCTGTTTCCCAGGATTATTAGGCTGAGGTAAAGTAAAAATACAGGATTTGCTGCGAAAGGGGCTGAGTATTTCTGGCACTTTTTCTGATATAATGATTGAGGCCCTGTTCTCAGAAACAGCCCATTATCTCATTGCATTTGGACAATTTGTTAATGTTTGAGGTTATTGCTGTGCAAACAGACTTGCATTTAATTGCAGTAAGGGCATTACTGCTTTTGAAATGGTTTTGAAAAAGCTTGGCAGTTTTCACTTTAACGCTTGTGTAAGTTAATTGCTGTGTCAAAGCAAGCTACTGTAGATTCTCCATCTAAAATGCAACATAACATGCTGGAGAAACTCAGCCAGTCGGGTGACATCCTTGGAGGGAAACTGTTAATGTTTTGAGTCTGGTATAACTCTTCAGAACTGAAGTATGCTCTCTAAAGAAGAGTCATATCAGGTTCAGTGTTTTCGTTTGATTTCTGGCATCTGCAGTTTTTTTTTTCGTTTTGTAAATTATCACTGTTCGTGTTGGGTGCTGTGGTAAGTTCACCTCGTTAATTATTTGCGGTGGAGTTCCTCGGATGATGTTAATGTTCTGAATCTTATCAGTAATATCATAAGGCAAAGTTAGTGCTCTTAATTATTTGTGTTTTTAAAATATTTTATTTTGAAGTTTAGCAGTTTCCTTTTGTTAGCCCTATTTTTAAAGTTCTTCCTCAAATGTCCATTAAGTTACACTATTCCACTCCTAAGAGATTGGAAAAGTGATCTGTTTCAAGGCTTGTCACACTAATCCCATAATTGAGAGCAGGTTAATAGTATTGTGTGTGGTTGACAAATTCTGATCTCTTGTTCCTACCTCCTGCTCCACTCCTGTACACATCTGATGTCCCTTGACAACTTCACTAAGGTTGAGAAATTGTCCAGGGAATATTAAGTATCAAATAACAACCTGCTTTTCCCTGGTGAAGCATATTGGTTATATCTGCCAGTTCTGTTGCTATATAATGCAGCTGGCAGATGTGAAATGATGGATGCTTTTCATTCATGTACACTAAACCAGTGGGGAAAAGGTCTACCTTATAAACAAGAGACTTAAAGAATGGAAATGGTATCCTGCACTGGTTTAGACAGCTGTTTGTATAGAGTCACAGATGTACAGCATGGAAACAGACCCTTCGGTCGAACTTGACCATGCCGACCAGATATCCTAGATAAATCTAGTCTCGTTTGGCCCATTTCCCTCTCAACCCTTCATGTTCATATATCCATCCAGCTGCCTTTTATATGTTGTAGTTGTGTCAGCCTCCTCCACTTCCTCTGGCAGCTCATTCCATACACGCACCACCCTCTGCGTGGAAAATGTCCTTTAGGTCCATTTTAAAACTTGACCCTCTCCCCTTAAACCTATTCCCTCTAGTTTTGGACTCACCCTGGGGAAAAGACCTTGTCTATTTACCCTATCCATGCCTCTCATGACCTTATAAACTTTTAATAAGGTCACCCCTCAGCCATCAACGATCCAGGGAAAACAGCGCCAGCCTATTCATTCTCTCCCTATGGCTCAAACCCTCCAACCCTGGCAACATCCTTTTTAAATCTTTTCTGAACCCTTTCAAGTTTCACAACATCTTTCCAAAGCAGGGAGACCAGAATTGTACGCAGTATTCCAAACGTAGCATGACCAGTGTCCAGTACAGCCACAACATGACCTCCCAACTCCTTTACTCAGAGCACTGACCCATAAAGGCAAGCTTATCGAACACCTGCTTCACTATCCCATCTACCTGTGACTCCACTTTCAAGAAACTGAGCCTGCACTTTGTTCAGCAACACTGTCCAGGATCTAAGTCCTGCCCTGATTTGCCTTTCCAAAATGCAGCACCTCACATTTTATCTAAATTAAATTGCATCTGCCACTCCTCGGCCCATTGGCCCATCTGATCAAGATCCTGTTGTACTCTGAGGTAGCCATCACTGTCTACTACACATCCAGTTTTGGTGTCATCTGCAAGCATACTAGCCATACCTCCTATGTTCACATCTAAATCATTTATGTAAATGATGAAAAGCAGCGGACTAGTACGGATCCTTGTGGCACACCACTGGTCACAGGCCTCCAGTCTGAAAAGCAATTTTCCGCCACCACCCTCTATCTTTACCTTTGAGCCAGTTCTGTATCCAAATGGCTAGTTCTCCCTGTTTTCCATGTGATCTAACCTTGCTAACCAGTCTACCATGAGGAACCTTGTTGACCGCCTTGAAGTCCACATAGGTCATATCAGCTGCTTGGCACTCATCAATCCTCTTCATTACTTCAAAAACTCAATCAAGTTAGTGAGACACAATTTCCCACACGCAAAGCCATGCTGACCATAATCAGTCTTTGCCTTTCCAAATACATGTAAATCCAGTCCTTCAGGATTCCCTCCAACAACTTGCCCATCACTGATGTCAAGCTGACCGGTCTATAGTTCCCTGGCTTTTCCTTACAACCTTTCTTAAATAGTGGCACCACGTTAGCCAAACTCCAGTCTTCCGGCACCTCACCTGTAGCTATGGATGATACAAATATCTCAGCAAGAGGCCCAACAATCACTTCCCTAGCTTCCCACAGAGTTCTGGGGTGCACCTGATCAGGTCCTGGGGATTTGTCTATCTTTAGAGTCATAGAGTAATACAGCATGGAAACGGGCCTTTCAGCTTTGGTCTCTATCCCTGTAAACCCTTCCCATCCGCATACGTATCCAGGTGCCTTTTAAATGTTGCTACTGTAGCTGCCTCAACCATTTTCTCTGGCAGCCCATTCCATATATGCACCACTCTGCGTGAAGAAGTTGCCCCTCAGGTCGTCCTCAAATCTTTGCCCTCTCTCCTTAAACCTACGCCATATAGTTTTCGAATCCCCCATCCTTAGGGAAAAAGACTGTATGCATTCATCCTATCTATGCCCTTCATGATTTTATACACTTCAATAAGGTCACCCCTCATTCTCCTGCATTCCAAGGAATAAAGTCCTATCCTGGCCAGCCTCTCCCTCTAACTCAGGCCTGCTGGTCCTTGCAACATCCTCGTAAATATTCTTTGCACACTTTCCAGTTTAACTATGTCTTTCCTTTTTGCATCCTCAAATATGGACACTTTTCAGTATGTCGCTATTTATTTTTCCCATGTTCTACAGCTTCCATATCCTTCTCCACAGTAAATATTGATGCAAAACACTTGTTTAGTAACTCCCCCATCTCCTGCAGTTCCACACATTGGCAACCTTGAGGGTCTTTAAGGGGCCCTAGTTACCCTTTTGCCCTTAATGTATTTGTAAAGTCCTTTTGGATTCTCTTTGACCATATTTGCCAAAGCTATCTCATGTCCCCTTTTTGCCCTTCTGATTTCCCTCTATATTGCCTTTATACTCTTCCAGGGATTCATTTGATCCCTGCTGTCTATACCTGACAAGGCTTCCTTCTGGACCAAAACCTCAATTTCTGTAGTCATCTAGCATTCCCTACACCCACCAGCCTCACCCTTCACTCTAACAGGAACATACTGTCTCTGGACACTCTGTCTTGTTTTTGAAGGCTTCCCATTTTCCAGCTGTCCCTTTACCAAGAACTTTTTGAAAGTTCTTGTCTAATATCATCAAAATTGGCCTTCCTCCAATTTAGAAAAGGATAGACCAGATTTATCACTGTTTTAAAACTAATTGAATTATGGTCACTTCCTGAAAGTGCTCCCCCACTGACACTCCAGTCACCTGCTCTGCCTTGTTTCCCAAAAGTAGGTCAAGTTTTACACTTTTTCTAGTAGGTATATCACATACTGAATCAGAAAATTTTCTTGTACACACTTAACAAATTCCTCTCCATCCAAATCCTTAATGGCAGTCCCAGTCTGTTTGGAAAGGTAACATCCTCTACTATAACCACTCTATTCTTACAGTTAACTGAGATCCCCTTACAAATTTCTGAATTTCCTGTTGACTATTGCCGGGGAGGTGGTGGGTAGGGGGTCCACAGTACAGCCCCAATAAGATGACCATTGCTTTCTTATTTCTCAGTTCCACCCAAATAACTTGTCTGAATGTATTCCCAGGAATACATTCCTCCTTAAGCACAGCCAGCATCCCCCTACCCTGGGCCACGATCCTTTCTAATACAGGTCACTTCTAACCCTGAGGAGATTCCAGTGATCCAAAAAATGTGAATCCTTCTCCCCTGTACCAGCTCCTCAGCCATGCATTTACCTGCTCCATCCTCCTATTCCTACCCTCACTAGCTTGTGGTACCGGGAGTAACCCAATTATTACTACCCTCGCGGACCTCCTTTGTAAATTCCTGCCTAACTTCCTATATTTTTTCAGTCTCATCTCTTCTCTTCCTATGTCATTAGTTCCAATGTGTGCAATGACCTCCTGTTGGTCCCTCTCCCCTCTTGAGAATATCCTGCATCTTCTGAGATATCCTTGACCCTGGCACCAGGGAGGCAATGCACCATTCTGATTTCTCGCTGTTGGCTACAGAAACTTCTGTCTGTGTCTTTGACTAGAGAGTCTTTTATCTCAATCAATTGCTTGCAACCTGACGTACACTTTGTTACATTAGAGCCAGTCTTGGTAACAGAAACCTTGCTGTCTGCTAAATTCCCCCGAGAGTCCATCACCACCCACCATCTCCCCCACCCACCTACGTTTTCCAAAACAGCATATTTGTTTGAGATAGGGATAGCCACAAACGACTCCTGCGTGACCTGCCTCCCTCTCCTTTCTTTCCTAACGGGGTAACCCATCTACCTGACTGTATCTGTGGTTTTTCTTTCCTACAGCCGCCATCCATCACACCCCCTAGCTTCTGTAAATTCCTCACTGCCTCTAACTGCCGCTCCAAACAATCCATGCGATCTGATAGGATTCGTAACCAAACACACTTCCTACAGACCTAATCGTCAGCAAGATGGAAACTCTCCCTAATCTCCCACATCCAACAGGAAGAGCACATCGCACTACTAAAAGCCATGTTTGCACTTTAACTATCTACAGATCCAGAAAATAGCACAGATCTTAAAAAAATTGCTCCAGGCTAACTTAGTACCTATGTTTTATATTTTTAAAGTTTAATCAAGAGACAGATTTCAATAAAACATATAATCAAAAAGTACCCGCTCTACTTCCTACCATAGCTTTACAAAATAAACAGTAAGATTGCACTTTTAAAAAGCCACTTAACTGCTCCCCTGCTGTGAGCTCTCCCATACAGATTTCTCCATGGTCAGCTGTGAATTTTGCTGTTTAATTTTTCTTAGCTGATCTCCGATGTTCAGAGATACTCGAACTCGAGCAGCAGAGGCAGTAGCTGTGCAGAGTCACTGCTGGGTCAGACAGCTCTGTAGGTTCCTTTCTCTGAATCACTTCCCATGTGGTCACTGCCTTTGTCTTCCTCCTTTTTAAAAGGGTATTTTTTTTTTTTTTTCTCCGCCGCCCCCCCCCCCCCCCCGCCACAAAAGTTCCAAAACAATGCAATATATTAATTTAAACTGCCTAAATAATGCTGCTTTTGGCAGTGAGCTGTAAAGTATACTTATTTTTGTTTTACACCAAAGAGGTTTATTCTTGCGCAATCTTTGTATTTGCAGGCAATTGTCCTTGCTTAATTATAAAGAATTTGCCTTCTCTACTTGAGTAGATGTCATTAATCAGGCCGCTGACCTCTCCTTGTTAGAGTCCATAATATTTAGACTTGTATAGTAGGGGTATGTTTAAATAGTATGCAGGTGATACAAAATTTGATAGGGTGGTAAATAGGGAGGGGGATTGCTGTAAACTGCAGGAAGATCTTATTTGGGCAGAGCAATGGTGCATGGAATTCAACCTGGAAGTGTAAATGTGTTACTGAGTATGGCATCAAGAAATCCTAACAAAACTGGAGTCAGTGGGACTCGGCCAACTCTGCACTGGTTGGAGTCATACTTAGAACCATAGAATCCCTACAGTGTGGAAGCAGGCCATTTGACCCATCGAGTCCACAACGCTCCTCCAAAGAGCATCCCACTCAAACCAACCCCATCTACCCTATTGCTGTAACCCAGCATTCCCATGGCTAATCCACCTAACCTGCACATCCCTGGATGAATAAGCTTAGGCAGTCTTAAACCCAGTTATTTGCGATCAGGTCAAAGCCTAGCACTAATTGAGTTGGACAAATATGCACATTGAAGCGATGGTCGTTATTGCCAGGAATGTGGTTTCTCGGGCAGTGGTAGTGTCTCTGCCTCTGGGCTACAAGACCTGTTCCTGAAGTGCATCATGAGACTCTGAACAAATTGATTAGAAGGTAAGAATTGCCAGAGTGTGGAACACTTTGCCTCTGAACATCTGACGGAGCCTGTAGCATCAATTAAAATCAGGTTACTTCTCTCTACTTGAGGCCAAAGCCTTTACCCTACTGTCTGTGATAAAGTGCAGATATTGTTTTGGTTTTGCAGCATTGCAGGAAAGATGAGTATTATCCAGAAAAGAATGTTTATTCTTCTTTGAAATTTATGGGATCATGAGACGACAGTTAGAGCTTTGGTACAATGCTTCATAACACCTCTGACCATCTGTGACGCACTCAGTACTGCACTGAAGTCTTACTCGAGATTATGTGCTTAGGACACTAGGTGAAACTATAACCTACAATATTGAAATCTAGGATGTGTGTGTTACCGTGAGCCATTAGATAGTACTGTAAAAGCAAACTGACTAAGTTTTCTTGAACAGCTATCAGTCTGGGCTATAAATCCCATTCTGTCTAAACTCATAAAG
Source organism: Rhincodon typus (assembly GCF_021869965.1). NCBI lineage: Eukaryota > Metazoa > Chordata > Chondrichthyes > Orectolobiformes > Rhincodontidae > Rhincodon > Rhincodon typus. The sequence continues at coordinate 59,797,908 of NC_063347.1, read as the reverse complement.
AACTGATTTATCATGAATACCAGATATGATCACTTGAAAAGTTTATAATTACTTGTTCTGTGCTCCTTTGTACTGACTTCCATTATCTCCTTGTTGGTCTGACTGTTCTGAAAGATTAATTAATGTTTGGGAATGATTTATGCACATCTTTATTTTTCTGGATTGTTTTGTATGTTTGATTCTCTGCTGACTTCTGGCAGGGCAGACTATTCATGTTATAGTGAGGTAACCCTTCCATGTTTCTGCTAAGGGTTTATTTGCCCCACGTAAAGTGTCTTTGTTGCTGTGAGAAGAAAGAAGCATTGAACGAGCCCTTTGGCCCACCAAGTCTGTGCTGGCACAGGACACCTTTCTAAACTAAAAGCCTTTTGCTTCTGGTCCATATCCCATTACTCCCTGTCTATTCATGTATCTGTCAAAATGTCTCTTAAACCTTGCTAATGTATCGGCTTCTGTCACTTCCTCTGGCAGTGCATTCCAGCAATTTACCACCCTCTGTTTTTAAAAATTTCTCATCTCCTTCAAACTGTCCCCATTTCATCTTAAATTTGTGTCCCCTAGTAATTGATATTTCTATCCTGGGAAAAAGACCCCAACTTTCCAATCTATCCATGCCCTTTCATAATTTTGTAAACTTCTCTCAGGTCGCCCCTCAGCCTCTGACGTTCAAGTGAAACCAAACCAAGTTTGTCCAATCTCTCCTTGTAGCTACCACCTTCCAAACTAGGCAACATCCTGATAAACCATTTATGTACCCTCTCCAAAGCCTCCACATACTTCTGGTAGTGTGGCAACCAGAACAATACTTGGCATGTAGGAAGATGAAGTTCATCTGGATACTGTCCAGTCCCAACCATCTTCAGCTACCTCATCGATGACCTTCCTTTAAGGTCAGAAGTGGGGATATTTACCTGTTTGCACAAGGTTCAACACCATTCACAACCTTTCTTGGTACTGAAGCAGTCCTTGTCCAAATGCAGCAAGACCTGGCTAATATCCTGGTTGGGCAGAAAAATGGCGAATAATATTCAGTCGCAAGTGCCAGGCAATGACAATCTAACCACTCACCCTTGACATTCAACAGTGTTGCCCTCACTGAATTCCCCCAACTATCAACATCCTGGAAGTTACTATTGACCAGAAACTGAACTGTCTTAATCATAAGTGCAAAAACTACAACTGCAGTTCAGAAAATAGGAATATTGCAGTGAGTAACTCACTTGACTCCCCAAACCCTATCCACCATCTACAAAGCATAAGTCAGAATATGATTGAATACTCACTGGTTACCTGGATGAATGTGGCTTCAACAACAAGTTTTACACCATCCAGGACAAAGCAGCCAGCTTGATTGACAACACAAACATTATCACTCCTCCAGCAGTGACTACAAGATGCACTGCAGAAATTTCACCAAAAACAACACCCCTAAACCCATGGCAATGACCACTTAGAAAGACAAGGGCATAGATACATGGGAAGACTACCACCTGCAAATTCTCTTCCAAGCAACTCATAATCCTGATTTGGAAATGTATCACTGTTCCTTCAGTGTTGGGTCAAAATTGTGGATTTCCCTCCCTCGTGGCATTTTGGCACTACCTACAGCATGTGGACTGCAGTGGTTCAAGAAGGTAGCGCAACTGGGAACAAGCAATAAATGCTGGCCAGGCTAGTGATAAACCCAACACCCAACCCACAACCAACACCACAAGGACTTAAAAGGCAATCTACTTGGAGAAGACAACAATGCAAGACTTTGCACTAAATGGTAGGATTGAGCAGAGTACTGAAAATCAGATAGACTTTAGTGTGCATATCCACAGATTCCTGAAGACAGGACAGATAGTGCAGTTAAGATATATGGAATACTTGTATTCTGTAACCAAGCTAGTAAAATCAAGATCAAGGAGGTTATGCTGGACCTGCAGAAAATGCAGAAAATGTTAGGCCATAACTGAAGTATGGCATGTAGTTCTGGTCACCACATTGTTCCCTATAACGTGATTGTATTAGGAAGGGTGCAGAGGAGATTTGGCAGGATGCTGCCTGAACTTGAGGAAAGATTGGATAAGCTGAGGTTGGTTTTCTTCAACCAGCAAAGGTTGAGAGGTGTATATGGTTGAGGGGCCTAGATAAAGATGAGTGGAAAAGCATCTTCTCCATTAGAGGGGTCAATATCTGTGGTGATAAATTTAAGATAAGAGTTTGAAAGCTAAGAGAATTGAAAACGAATTGAAATGTTTTCATTTGGAGGATAGTGGGAATCTGGAACTCACATCGTGGATAGGTGGTTAAGTCACAGTCTTGCATAACATTTTAAGCAGTATTTAGATATTCACTTGCTTTGCCATAGCCTTTGCGATATGGGTTAAAAGTTGGAAAATAAGATTAATGTAGTCATACCTTTGGTGCCGACATGATGGCCCAAATGTCTGAGTTTGTTAATGTTAATTGACAGTTTCAGCAATTAGACTTGAAGCAATTTTCAGTTTTTAAGTGGATTTTTAAACCTGGAAGATAAAGTTACCATGAGTGGATGTTGACTGGAAAGACAAGAGTAGCAAATGACCCCGTGTATTTTCATAAGAGCGAATTCTGCTGAGGTGGATTCCATTGACGTGAGCAATCTGCGAATTCATTGCTCTAGTGGACATTCTGAAGTATGCACTGAGATAATTCTTCTGTAAGAAAGAAGTTGAATCTGATCTCTTTTACCCAGTAACCACTTTTTCAGTGAGGATTTCTCCAGTTTGGCTGCTCTAGAACATTATCACTCTGTTAGCTGGAATAGTGCTTGGAGGATTATACCAGAGCTGATATCAAATTCAGCACAGATTTTGGCCTTCTAGCTTGTACGTGCGTGTTTGGAAGGTGCATCTTCCAAATTTTGTTTCCTTTCAGCTTTTTTCAGATTTTGAAAGTTGTTAGATATAATCAGCAGAAGTAGTGGTCTCAAACTTAAACTCCCTAATGTAACTCCTTTTTTGTGCCCAGTTGAGCAGGCCTGATAATGCTGGGTATAGTTTAAGACGGGATTCCATTTTTGTGGGCAAAGATGGGAAACATTCCAAATGTTGGAGCATAATTTAACAATGTTCTATGGTGAAAAAGAAATACTTGACTGCTGGGGTGATTGCTAAGAGCTTGAATGCAGTTGCAAATGATCCGAGAGATGTGGTCTACTGTGCAGGTTTCCTACGTGCCCATTGTTAATCATTTACAAAATCTGTTTTAAAATGAAACATTTCGAGCTCAAATTTAAGAAGTAGTAGTGGATGAAATTATTCCCATGTTGAAATGTATTTAAATATCTTTAAACTGTTTCCTATCTCTGAAGTCTTATAATCTGAGTTTGCAGAGCTTGATTCATGATCATGCATCCTTGCACAATGAGGGCAAAGAGCGTTGGAGCAGCAGTTATTTGTGCTGATTATTCTTTTGTTAGTTTCTTGTGCTTGAGAACACGTTGCCACCACTGTTAATTAGATTGTATATTAAATTGGGTTTGTCTGAATAAAATAAGAATTACATATTGCTGTGTGAATTGTTGATTGCTGGAATTGCTATCTAATATTGGTGACACTGCAAAGGGTATATTTAATGTGCACTGCTGATTGATTGTCCTGAAATTAAATGGTGGGCTACTCCCTCAGACTGCTTGAGAAGTTGCTTGCTGGCTCACTTCAGAGCTAATGTTCTATGGGTCAGGTTCAACTGTAGATGTGAGTGACAGCTTTCCGTCTGTGAATGACGTTAGCAAATTAACTGAAATTTTCACAACCACTTTAATAGTTTCCTTTTCCTTTTTCTGATGCTAACCTGTAAATGATAATTCTCTATCTGGATTGAAATAAGAATCCAATGTAATTAACATGAGCGTGTTTTGGACATAGCTAGTTGATGTCAAGTCAGCCACATCGCAAGCATTTTAAAACTGCAGATTATTTTAATCCTTTTGTAACTTTATAAAATAGGGGTATATTTGAAACCTTGTCACATTGACGGTGGAGTGATCATTCCTTTTGGTTGAGGACAGATGCAACAACAGAATGGTGAAGGAAAGTTGAACTCGGTTACAAAAACTGAGTTAAAACATGTTGAAAGACATGGATTGCATGGTACAAACAGGGCATTTAATGTGTCGTGCTTTTGGTAACAAACAGAAAAACTCTTCATTAATGCCATTCCCTCCCACACAAACCAGTCTCCGGTCATTCTCAGACTGAACTAAACTGTTTACAACCTCTGTAGTTAGTCCTAAGTATAACCTTTTCATCAGAGGCGGTCTGCTTCCACCTCTGATATTGCCTATCTCTGCCGCAGCTGCTCTGCTACTGGAACCCTCATTGGCGGCTATTACCTCTAGTCCCAAAGCTCCGGCAGCTGGGTTTTGACCTTCTCAAGACCATTCGAATTGTGCTTGTTATCTACATTGCTTTCCATCCAGTGCTTTTAATTCTGAAATTTTCATTGTTCAAATGTCTGCATGACCTTGCTCATCCATCTCTTGACTCTTCCAGCCCTCCAAATTTGGCCCCTCATGCATCCCACATCTTTGTCCCACCGTTGATTGTCTTCACACTGGTTGGATGTAAAGTTTTTTTGGAATTTTCTCACTGTCTCTCCTCATTGGCCATGCCTTCATCCATTGTCTAATGTCTCTGTTACTACTGTCAGTTCTTGGCTGATTACTTCATTCCTATGAAGTGCTGAGATGTTTCTTTTTGTTAGCGATGCTATGTAAGTGCAAATTGTTGACTGCTTAACTATAGAATGCAAGTTGCAACAAGTTAAAAGGAGAGTAATTTAATTTAGTTACTTTTGAGGTAGATGCCAGAATTAAGGATGCAGATATTTTGGACGGTTGTGGAGCTGGAAGAGATTAGTGAGGATGTGATGAGGCCACAAGATTTGAAAACAAAATTGAGAATTTTAAAATTGAGGTGTTCTTCACTTGCTGCTGGTATGGGTCAGCAAACATTTGAATGATGGCTGAAAGGAACATAATGCAAGTTAGCACAATGTGGAGCTGGAGCAACACAGCAGGCCAGGCAGCATCAGAAGTGCAGGAAAGTTGACATTTTTGAAGAAGGGTCCCGACCCAAAATGTCTACTTTCCTGCTCTTCTGATGCTGCCTGGCCTGCTGTGTTCCTCCATCTCCACACTGTTATCTCACACTCCGGCATAGGCAGTTCTTACTATCTCTAATGCGAGTTAGGACATGGGCAATAGGATTACAGATGACCTCAAATTTACAGAAGGTAAGGTATGGTAGGCCAGGAAGGAGAGCAATCCAGTCTAGAGGCAAATGGTGTGGATGAGGGTTTCATAAACATATGTTGCAGCAGAGGGGTAGCATTAGACAATGGGAAGTAATACAGTCAGAAAGCTGTATGGCCCACTCTAACAGCTGCCAGATAGGGTTGAAGCTGATGGCTAGGGAGGTGGCTTTGGGAAGGGGGTATTCCCCACCCAAATAGATTCTTTAGGGATACTAGTGGTATCAGCATATTGCAGGTATTTCTCTGGTTAAGATTAACCAGATCAGAATGGAACCAAGAGTGTAGTTTTACCCAGCTGAGCAACACAAAGGGATAATTTGATTTTTACAGTCAAGTTGCATTTCAGTTGTTCAGTTCGTGTCCAGAAACTCATTCTCCCATTTCTATATCTGCGTTGCAAAGAGGAACTCAGATTTGCTGCATGGTTACATAAGCAGCACATGGTAACTATTTAATTAAAAGAAGGTTATTCTTAATTTAAATGCATACTGAATTTTCAGTAAAATACAAATTTTGTTAGTAAACCAACTTCCACAACGTGGTTCATAGATGATCCGGTTACAAATGTCAAGTCCTTCCAAAAGTCGTGGTCTAGCAAGTACATCAAGTTTGCTTTATAATAGAGCCAGCATCTCTGAAAGGCTGCTTAGATGATAATGATATTCCTATAGGAACTGAAAGAACTGTGGGTGCAGTAAATCAGAAACAAACAAATTGCTGGAAAAGCACAGCAGGTCTGACAGCAATTCTGAAGAAAAATCAGAACAGTTCTGAGGAAAGGTCACTGGATCTGAAACGTTAACTGATTTCTCTTCACAGATGCTACCAGACTTGCTAAGCTTTTCCAGTAACATCTGTGTTTCATTTTCTGATATTCCTGTGGGGTCATAACTCCAATCAACATGGGTATTCATAGAATCCCATACAGTATGGAAACAGACATTCGGCCCTACAAGTCCACACTGACCCTCTGAAGAGCATCCCACCTGGACCCATTCCCCTACCCTTTCCCTGTAACCCTCCATTTCCCATGGCTAATGCACTTAACCTACACATCCCTGATCACTACAGGCAATTTAGCATGGCCAATCCACCTAACTTGCACATCTTTGGCCTCTGGGAGGAAGCTGCAGCACCTGGCGGAAACCCATGCAGACACAAATGTGCAAACTCCACTCGGACAGTTGCGTGGGGGTGGAATTGAACCCGGATCCCTGCTGCTGAGAGGCCACAGTGCTAACCACTGAGCCACCATGCCGCTCATGACTAGTGTATGGTTATGATCTCACCTAAAATCATTAGGTAATGATCCCAAAATAGATTGTGCACTTTTCATCTTAATCTAATTTGGAATGAGTTATCTTTTATTTTTAAAGTAGACAAAATGTGAGTTCCAGAGATCTTACTAACTGAAAAATTCATTCATTCATAGAATCCCTCCACTGTGGACACAGGCCCGTCAGCCAACAAGTCCACACCAATCCTCGAGCATCCCACCCAAACTCACCCCCTAATCTACACATCCCTGAACACTACGGGCAATTTAGCATGGCCAATCCACCTAACCTGCGTATCTCTGGACTGTGGGAGGAAACCGGAGCACCCGGAGGAAAGCCACGCAGGCATGGGGAGAACGTGCAAACTCCACACACAGTCGCCGAAGGGTGGAATTGAACCTGGGTCCCTGGTGCTGTAAAGCAGTAGTGCTAACCACTGAGCCACTGTGCCGCCCAATAAAACAACAAAATTCTAATTCCAAACAAACGACAATACTAAACAAGTTTAAAGCACTAATATAGTCTACATTACGTGTACAACTTATTTCTAACACTGAGTATTAACATATGGAGTACATGGAAATTATTCTGTAATCAGAAACCCCACAGTGCACACCTAATGACAAATGCTATCAGGCGTATCCAACTGATTTTTCTCAGTAACTTCTCCCACCCATTCAATGCTGTTAACTCAATGGTTCATCAAATTCCATTAAATTTAATTGCAATTCTTCTCTTTTCCCAAACTGGTCTTGAAACTCCCTCTTAGAGATGCTCCATTGTAGACTGCCTCAATGGCTTCTCCTGTTCTGGTGATCACCCTCCTGTCCTGAGTCAAGAGTCCTGGACTCTGAAAATTGCACTCCAGTACTTCCTCTCAGGTGCAGCTAGTTTTTTTTTGTTGCTGATAGCTGACTTCATGAAGCTAAACTTTTCACAGCTGTCACTGCTTGTAAATTTTCATACTTCATTCTCTCAGGTATACTGAAATATTAATCCTCTCTGGGTTCTTCCGAGCCCCTCACTGCTACTAAAACACAGAACTAGCAACTTTCCTGTTTTCTCAGGTCTCCAGCACTACTGAAACCTGACTCCTAATTCCTAGAATTTCTGAGTTTTGTCTTGCAACACAGATCCGTCTAACTGCTCTTAACCCCTCACTAATTCTGCCTACACATAATCACCTGCCTTCCCAACAATACAGTTCACCATCACTTTTTTCCTTTTCATGCTTGCCTTCAGTTCCTTTCTGTCTCCTGAGTTCTTATTCAGTGGCCCCCAAAAAATTCCTGGGCAACATAAAATCTTACAGTCACAGGAATTGACACTAGCAACTCTGGAAATGAATGTGCCATAAATGTTACATTTAGTAGAGAATGTGGTTCCCCAAGTATGATTGAGCATACCGGAAAAGGATAATTGACAGTACTTTCAAATGGTCAATAAACATTAAAGCTAGCTCAGTAATTTTTTACCCTTTCTGGTTGTAAACTTTCTGAAGCATATAGAGGCCAATCTGGACAGGAGGTTTTGGTTTTAATAGGGTATGTCCACACAAGAGCCTTGCCATTTTTTTTTTGAATGCAAAGCAGATTTCATAAATAGACCCAACAACAGCATTTTAATTTTTCATTAAATCATTGTGAATACCATTGTGGAGACTTCTGGATTTTCAGCTGGTAACAAAAGTTCATTTTATTATTGTACTTCTGTTTTGTGACAGTACGTTTTTTTTTCCACAGCATGACTGAGTTTCTTTTGCCTTCGCAGCTCGATGTATTACGATGAAGATGGTGACCTGGCTCATGAATTCTATGAAGAAACATTTGTCACAAAGAATGGAAGGAAAAAAGCTAAACTGAAAAGAATTCATAAAAATTTAATACCTCAGGTGAGAGACAAATATACCAGCTTTGTAATTTACGGATCCTTTTGTTGTCTCTGGATAGAGTCCTAGTAAAGATTATGCATTTTATGTAGTCTGTTGAAATGCATCAAAACCCTTCAAACAGTTGAGTAGTGATCCATTACTAGAGCCAAGTATGGCAGCCATTCTCTGCAAGTAACATTGCATGGTGGTTCGGTTGCAGCATTCTTTATTATGATGGGTGAGTGTCCACCTTGATTGAAGATTTTTCCAACCTGTTCTCATTTGAGAGATGAGGGACCCACTTGTCTAATTTCCAGACATTATCCTTCAGGTTCTTTACTGTTGCCAATCATTGCACACAATATCATGCTGGTTACTTCTACACCAAGCCACTGCACCACTTTTTGTGACTATGCTGTATTGCTGACTAGAGGATGATGACCTTCGAGGTCCCTAAAATTTTCCAAGGTGACTGGATACAAGTTCACTTTGTCTATTTGCATTCAAAGCCTCTGTCCTCTTGCTGGGATCACCTACCTCATCTGTTGTTCCAGACTTCATACACTTAAAGTGGTGATGTCTCCTGTCTGTACCAGGTAAAGCTGCTGATACTCATTTATTTCAGCTTACTGGATGTGGTGAGGTACCAGAGTATGCTGGCTGGTGCACATTACCAGGTGCTTGCTGGTGTAAGTGAGAGCTGAGGATGCTGGGGCAATAGAACCTTGCCCACATTAAAAACCAGAGAATGCCACTAGTAATGGCTCATTGGGGAATTTCTATGACCGGACGAGTACCAATTTAAAAGCAAAATACTGCAGATGGTATAAATCCATAAGAAAACAATGCTGAAAATGTTCAGGAGATCGGAGATCTGACGTCTGTCAGTTTGTCTGTGGAGGATGAAACTGTTAATATTATGAGTTGAATATAACCTGTTAGAACTGAAGGGGCATAGAAATGTGATGGGTTATATGCTGTTGAAAGAGATGGGGGAGAAACGAAAAAGAAATGCTTTGAACAGGGTAGAGTGGTGCAGTGGGCTCCTGGGTTGGTGGGCAGGTGATCAGTGGCATGATGGAGTTGCAATAGATTTTAATTCTCCGATCTTTCCTCAGTAACTATTAATCAAAATCAGCTGAAACCATCCAAAGTTTCCAACTAGCTCATTCGTGGACTTTCCCACAGGGTTCCTGATGTCAGGTAGTTGCCCATCAGCAATTTCAACATTTTAGACACATCCCGTGATGTTAGTTGTGTAGGAACATCTGCATGATTCTGTCATGCCCTTCCTATTTAAGCTACTGCAACAATGGTTTTTCTGTTGCAAGATCTGGGCCATTAGGAATTCAGTGGCCTTTGTGGTACTGAACCAACAACTCTTTAGATCCGTAGAAGTTATACTTATCTATAGAGTTCAGACAAACATGTGAAGGCCATGCAGGAAAAATTAGGTAAATTTGTAGTAGGGATGAGATTGAGAGACTAATCTGGAACTCTTAAACTAAACAGAGTGGCAGGCAAATTCCACTGTCGGTCTTCCATACGTCTGTCCAATTTCTGGTAATCTTAAAGCAGCAGTCACAGGCTACTATTCAGAAGTCAAAACAAAGACTAAAACTTGATACAATTATATCCAAACTACTTTGATTAAAAACCAGTAGTTGGACTGCAGTCAGATTTAAAATACTAAAAATCCACCAGTTTCTGAAAGATTAGAGACTAGTTTTAATGGATATTTTGAATCATCCAAAAAATCAAAGTTGCTGGAAAAGATCAGGTCTGGCAGCATCTGTGAAGTTAAAAACAGTTAACGTTGCTGGTCTGGTGATACTTCCTCAGAACTGAGAACTGACATTGTTTTAGTGGAAGTTTTCATTTTCAAGTAGCTTATCATTTTCCAAGCTAGTTTGGACAACATCGTAAAGGGAAACAATCCTTAACATCAGAAGTTTGTTTCTCTTCCTTAATGTGTCTGCAGTAGCAATCAAAGTATGCAAGGTCAGCGTCAGAAACTACTTTGTTTTTTCTTGATCTGCCAGTGGTTCCAATATACAGTTGTCTTGTATCTCTATCACCAGGCAGTAGTATTGCCATCAGGGATACCTTTTAGAGTTTTGTGCTTGTGTGCTGAAATCACTGAGCACTACGTTAAGATGAGAGTCACTCGAAAGGCCAGCCTTTATTATCCATCCTAACATTTTGAGATAAATCATACAGCACAGCTAAAGGACCCTTAGACAATTGTAATGGCATTTTGAGCCATTCAGTCACAACCAGTTAACATTGTGATAGGTGGTAGCAGTTTATAACTTTTGCTATACATAGCTACTTAGTACAACATTCACAATAGAATTGGTAGCAATATGTTAAATAGCCCATAAACACAAGCTGATCACTTTTCTTAAACCTCCTGAATTACCTGATCTTTCTTTCTTTTTTTTTTTCCAGGGGATGGTTAAACTGGACCATCCACGAATCCATGTTGATTTCCCAGTGGTTTTATGTGAGGTGTGACTGAAATACAAGTTTTCATCAGATTGAGACTTATGCACTATAGATGACTGCCAGATGCTAAATCCTCCTTGGACCTTCATTTCAGTGGTGGAGACTGGCCCAGTGAGAACATGGCATCTGTTTCATTTGCGTGTAGTTTTCCTGCTACAAGCCAAACTTTCAAACGTTTCCTTTCTGTGAATATCAATAGAGTAATCTGAAAATTCATCCTAATTCAGTTAAATCCAGTCACAGTACAGATATACACTAAGAACTCTTGTGCTGTATCAAGTAATTGTGTTAGATCACTATGACCAATGTTCAAGAACAGTGTAAATAGCTTTAACTTAATGCAGTCATCAGGGATATTTAAACATTGAGTTCTGTATATATGCATCTGCACAGTGTTCAGCAGTAAATATAATGGCATATCCATGAAAGTTGATTAGTTCCAAAGTTTGTTATTTATCAATGACATTTTTGTTTAAGAATGTTTTAATTTTCTCATTGTGTAATAAAAACAATTCCCAGCCAGTCTCTTGAAATTTGTTACTGACTCTTGAATGTCGAGGACAAATATTCTTGAAACTAGAGTTTCAACTGTTTTCTGTACCAAAATGGTGAACCTGTATTTAAGGAAGCAGCCCCATAAATGAGCTGAAATGATGGAAATGTGGAGAAAATTAGATAGCAAAGACCCTGAAGGTATCTAGTCATTGCAGCCAAGCTGCATAGTGTCATAACACACCCAACACCTGTGACCACAGAATACCAGTCGGGGGAAGGGCTTTCTTCCCCCTCCATTCCTAGTGCCTTTTGTAGCATCTAACCTGCCCTGGCTGAATTACATTGGTTTGAACCAATTTAGCTTGTGTATTTTCAATGTTCACTTTGAATAGATCATCAAACATCAGTAAAGATTTACTGGGCAGCAAGAAAGTCCTGTGCTGACTGATTATCAGCTGAAATCTGGCATGATTTCAGCATGCTTATCAGATGGTATTTTTGCATTTGACTTGAAGGACCATTTCTGACTCTAACCAACCTAATCTGAATAGAACTGGAGCCCTTGTCACTAAGCTATTTGCTGAAACTGGTAACAACTTTGTTCAGCTAATGAAATAGTTGTACATTTATCCAAACCAGATATTGCAGTTGCAAAACCTGACATTGGCTACAAGATTTAACTCCTGTTCACAACTAAATGCTATTTTTCTACCCGAAAAGCATTGAATTCCTAGCCAAATATGTAATTGTCGTTTGCTGTCTGCTGTTTTAGATGAGGAAATAAGGATAAACAGGTGATCTATTGGATAACTGTTAACTAACTTGGCCTAGTCAAGGAACTGTCTGTCAGCCTCTTCACTTCAGGCAAAAAATGCTTCACAGTTAAACTTCTTGATCAGTGTTCAAGTCTGGCTGCTGTTAAACTGTTCAATGCATGTGTGTAAGCATGATCGCTGAAATATTTGTACACAAGGGAATGATCATTTGAAGCAAGTGATATGCATTTTTCCTAAGAATTATACTTTGGATTAATGTCATGATTTTAGTTATTGCTAATTGAAGAATCCGCTGTTGTAATGAAAAATAGGACCGAGCGAGAGGTAAAATTAAATCCACACTGAGGTTTTTTTGGTTTCAGGGTGTGGTTGGCAGAGAGGGTAAGGAAGCAAGAGCTGAGCATAGTTCACACAAAGGAAAAGAATGTGGAAACTGTATGATTGACATGAGATTAAAAGCGCATGGTCATAATTTACACACATGGATTTAGCTAGCCTGTGGTTCATTATTACGTGACCTTACATCTGCCATATGTTATGTTTCAAAATTAAACTTCTGTGCCTGTAACAGCACAACAATCAAATATATAGAATTAAAACTTCACAGGTCATGTGGGCTCATCTGTTGATTGTGCTTCATGTGAATGTTAAGGCAACAAAAGATTGAGAAATTTGTGGCAATATTTGCTGAGGTGCTACAAAGGTCTATGATATCGTCAGATGTAATAAATACTTGCTTGAGATTTGAATTTCAGCCCCCTGAGATTATCCAGGAATGAATTAAAATGGTCCTTGTATGCTGTGCTTCATATACTTTTTAGGATATATTAACTGTGACTGGACCAAATCATCTCTAACACTTTTTTTAAAATAGTATTTTTATTGAAAATGTGTGCTGTATCTTTTTTAAAACCAAAGGAACCTTAAACAGCCTGGCGTAGATGATTTGAACAGACGTCAACTTTCTTTTGTCACATTACTTATCAGGAATCTCTCCTGCTCTTAACTGCCTGCCATTGACCTTCATCACAAGGATTTGCAGATTGATAATTGACCTGTTTTCTTATGATATGAGCAGTTCTTCATTGGCCACCAAATCCTGGATTAAGAATCAAACCCAGAGGCTCTGCCTCAGAGGCAGGGACACAACCAACAGCTCCCAAGATGAATGGTCCCCAGTCAATTTGTGCCTCACCTGGAAAAAAAGCCTCTGTCCCTTTTAGAGATAGACTTTGTCAGTTCAAGAAGCTAGGGTGAAACTGAAAGTTTAGAAAAAAGATTTTTTTTGTTTTTTTTTTTTTTTAGAAGCATAGCAAAGTTTGTGAAGAAAATTGGTGATAAAGAAATTGTACTGGATCCTGCACAGTGGACCCATTGTGATAAGTAAACAAGTACTTGGAATTAAGATCAATCAGAAATAGGACAAATTTGTTTGCTCATATAGCCCATTTTGACTTAAGAACTGGGGAGTTTACTTGATCTAAGATCTCAAAAAAACAAACAAATGTCAATTTTTGTCATCCATCCATAATGTTAATGGATTCTTTAAAAAAAATTTTTGGACCCAATCCGTTTTTTCTTGGGTAATACCCTATCTGTGTGTCGGATTTCATTGAATCCCATCCATTAGCTTTTGAGACATATTGTTTACAGATAGACTAACAAAGGGGCAGAAGAGTTATGCTGCCTACTTTCAGTGGCAGAGATGAATACGTGTTTACGTAAGGGTGGCTGTTCAGTTCATTGTGGCAACTCTTTCTAGAACATGAATCTCTTCCCAATGTGGTTCATGTTTTATTTATAGCAAAATATTAACAAGTGTTTTAACTGCAAAATCTTAAAAACAAGAATTATAAAAGCATAAGTCAAAAAGTCAGGCAATTAATTGCATAGCCTTACTTCAACGGTGATACTAACTTTTCTATATTATTGCGCGCACGTTTCGAGGGGCTTCTCATACTGTCAGTTCTCCTACCCATTAACGTGTGATTCTTCTGTGCCTAGCCTCATTGTTCTTGTATAAGTCATGATTCTGAAAAGATTAATGTTGGGGATTGCATTAAGTTCCACCCAATCTGATAATGTCATCAGAATTTGAGTGGGGAAATGCAGAACAGCTTAGGAACTTGTAGAATGAGGACCTATAAACTGGATTTCCTCTTGTACTTGTCTATCTTACTAAAGTGTCTGTTATCTCAAAATAAACTAAATCATGTTTAAGACAAGAGCCTACTCTTATTGAAACTCATTTGGTGGTAGAAAAGTATGCCAAGCACAGCTGGCTGTGGTTGGCATCATAAGGTATACAACATGGTAACATCATTGGGTGTTGTTGCTTAAAGCCATCAGGCAGGAATTCCACTGAACCCAGGAGCAGTACTAGACATTTACAGTCTTGGAAATACTCATGCAGTTGGTAGCTGCAGTGGCAAACAGTCTGTAGATAGGCTCAGGGAGAGACCAGCAAGAGAGAAACCATACTGAAGCTTTTTACGTTGGGCATGTCTGACAAAGCAACATTTCCTCAGTACTGCACTAAAGTGACAAACAAGACTGATGTGGTTATGGATGGCACTGAGATGGTCTGTTGCAGGAGCACTGGTGTGTAAGCTTCAAGGGTAGGGAGATACAAAGTATAAAAGCTGTGAGAGTTTGGTTTTTATCAGCAAGATAAAACAAATACTTGCATTTCTATAGAAACTTTCATGATCTCAGGATGTCCTGAAACACTTTGCAGACAATAAAATACACATTGAAGTGTAGCCATTCTTGTAGTATAGTAAACATGACAGATAATTTGTGCACAAATAGTAATATGATGCAGTGTTGATTGAGGAATGAATAGTGATCAGGGCACCAGGGAGAATTTCCTCATTCCTCTTCAAAAGAAGTCGAGGAAGGCAAATGGCAAGAACATGCAAACTCCATACAGACAGTTGCCCAAGGCTGGAATGGAATCCGGTGCTGTGGGGCAACAATGCTAAACACTGAGCCACCACATCTCCCTCTGACAGTGCAACTCTCGTTTGGAGTGTCAGCCTCGATTTTTTTTTTCTGCTCAAAGGGGCCTGGGATTCCAATCTGTGGTTTTTTTTGACTCAGACACAGAGTGAACTGTGCAAAGGAGAAGAGTTGGGTTGGATGGGAGCTGGGTAAATGATATGCCTCATGACATCTAAGTTCTATTAAAAACTTTGGTCAGGGATTTTATAAGCTGTGATCCAAGGTACGTGACAAATGAACAAAATGTCAATGACTCGGTTTAGCGTTCAGATCTAAGTCTCTAGTTCTCTGAGAAAACAACCAAAACAACTTGGATTATTGATCCCGTAAATAACGTATTGAGCGGAGGTCACTAAAGTCGCTTCGAGATCCCTCGGTTGTACCTGCAGAATTACATCGAGGGTACAGAATGTTTAATAAAGTCACACTGATGTTATGACTGACTGAGGTGGTGCATCGTAAATTGAATCCCACTATTCCCACAGTCATAGCAAACATGAGCTTTTTTTCAGGTGTGCAGTTCCCCAATTTACCTGACTTTCAGAACAAGGTTGATAGAAATCACGGACTGGGTTTCTGTACTATTCAAGAATTACAATTTTGAGTCATAGTCATGCAGCATGGAAACCGACACATCAGTTCAACCAGTCCATGCTGACCATAGTCCCAAACTAAAGTAGTCCCACCTGCCTGTGTTTGGCCAATATCCCTGCAGACATTTTTTACTTATGAACTAATCTAAATGTCTTTTAAACATTGTAACTGTACCCTCATCCACCACTTCCTCTGGATGTTTATTCCTCACACAAACTACTCTGTGAAAAAAAATTGCCCCTCATGTCTTCTTTAAATCTTTCTCTTCTCACCCTAAAAATATGCCCTGTAGTTTTGAAATCCCTCACCCTAGGATTCACCTTAGCTATACCCCTCAACTTTCTATGCTCCAGCAAAAAAATGTTACAGCCTAACCAGCCTCTCCTTATAACTCAAGCCCTCCATTCCCTGTGATATCCTGGTAAATGTCTCCTGAACCCTCTCTAGCTTAATAATGTCCTTCCAAAACAGGGTAACCAGAACTGGGTGCAGTACTCCAGAAAAGGCCTCATCAACATCTTGTACAGACTCAACATAACGTCCCAACTCATATTCAAAGCTCTGAGCAATGAAGGCAAACGTGCAAAACACCTTCTTAACCATCCTATCTATGTGTGACACAAACTTCAAAGAACTTGTTATAAGTAATTCAATCACAGCTGCAAGTAAGCAGATATAAACCATGCCATAAACAGTACTAAAAGTCTAATCCCCAAGAAAACTCCCCCTTACATATACAGACAAACAAATAGAGAAAAAGATTATAGGCAGAAGCAGAAAAACATTGGAAAGTCGGTTCTGTGGTCATTGTTTCCAAATTCTGTTATTGAGATGATCTTGCTTTAGATAGCCTTGTTGTTCAGTCATCTTTCTCTGGAAGCTTCCACTGGTTTGTAAAAAGTACAGAATAACTGATTCACTTGAAAAATGTCTATGATTTATCAATTCAAAAGTCACAGCTCATAACAACTGCTGCAGGAAACACATCTGGTTTTCTTCAAGTTTAAAGTATTTTTTTTCCTCCAGTCAGCTACTGCTGGGATGAACAACAGTACCACTTCTCTCTTTCTCTCTCTCTCTATCTGTGTCTCTGTAACTTGTTTCCAGTTCCAAACTGCTCAGTTAGCTGAGAACCAATCAGTCTCACTTGTAACCAACTCCTTGGTTCCTGATCATCTACACACTGCAGGAACACATAGCCATAAAAAAAAAGCTCACAATAGGTATCAAATTCCTTTCTGTGAAATTATGCAGCCATCCTAGTAAATTCCTGTTTCACAAAAAGTTCCCTATTGTTGCATATAAATACCATGGCTACAAGAAAGTGGGTCCGAAGCTGGGAATCGTGCAGTGAGTAATTCATCCCCAATGCTTCCACATCTATGTGGCACCAGTCAGGAGTGAGATGGAATGCAGTTCGCTTGCTTGGATTAGTGTAGGTCCAACAGCATTCAATAAGCTTGACGCAATCTCATATAAAGCAGCCTGCTTCAACGGCACCAGCCCACCCCTTACACATGGAGGCAAGAGTGTCTACCATCTACAAGATGCAACTCACCAACGTTCCTTAGACAGCATCTCCCAAACCCATGACTTCTACCATCTAGGTAGAAGGGCAGCTGATACATGTGAATAACAACACCTGCAAGTTCCCCTCTAAGCCACTCATCATCCTGACTTGAAAACATATCAACTTTTCTTCTATGTTCCTGGATCAAAATCCTAGAACTCCCTCCCTAACTGTATTGTGGGCCTATGTACAGCACGTGGACTGTAGTGGTTCAAGAAGGCAGCTCACCACCTTCTGAAAAGCAACTAAGAAAATTAAATGTTAACAATTTGTGAACAATTTCAGCAGTGAAATTGAGTGGGTGGCTCGTGAATTTTCAATTACAGGAAAGAATTGCATTTTGTTGAAGTGAAACGTATCAAAATTTGTTCTGCAAAAGTGAATCACTATAATAGTTATTCTTCATTGAATGGTTTCAACGCAGAAGGAAGCCATTCAGCCCATTGTGACTGTGCTAACCTCCTGAAAGAGTCATTGACTAGTGCCACTCACCAGTCTTCTCTGCAACCTTGAAATGTTTTCCTTTTCAGATACAGATCCAATCACTTTTGAAGGTCTCAACTGAACCTGCCTGAACCACAGTGTCAGGCAGCACATTTCAGTTCCTAACCACTCATTATGTGAAAAGGGTTTTCCCCATGACTCCATTGCTTCCTTAGAAAGTCTTTAAAACTGTGCCCTCCAGTTCTTGATCCTGCCATCAACAGGAGCAGATTTTCCTTTGCTCTTCTGCCTGGGTCTCACATGATGTTGAACACCTCTATCAAATTTCGTCTCGACATTCTCCATATAGACCAGTCTCAACTTCTCCAATCTTTCCATGTAACTGATATTCCTTATCCCTGCAATCATCCTGTTAATTTTTTTTAACTCTATCTAATGGCTTTATAAAGTGCGGTGCCCAGAACCACTGAGCCACTGTGCCACCCTTAGTAGGCCTAAGTTAAAGGGAGAGGTTGGCCAGGATAGGACTTTTATCCTTGGAACACAGAAGAATGAGGGGTGACATTGTTGACATGTATAAAATCATGAGGGGCACAGATAGGATGAATGCGTATAGTCTTTTTCCCAGGGATGAGGAATTGAAAACTGGAGGCTTAAGATGAGAGTGGAAAAATTGAAAAAGGACCTGAGTGGGACCTTCTTCATGCAGAGAGTGATGCAGACGTGGAATGAGCTGCCAGAGAAACTGGTTGATGCAGGTAGAATAGCAACATTTAAAAACCATTTGGAGAGTTTCATGGGTGGGAAGGGTTGAGAGGGATATGTACCAAATGTGAGCAATTGGAACTAGCTGAGTGGGCACCATGGTCAGCATGGACCAGTTTGGGCCGAAGGGCCCGTTTCCATCCTGTATTACTCTTTGACTCTTTGACTTTGAACCGAACACAATTCTCCACTTGAAATCAATTCAGTGTTTTATACAGGTTTAACATAAATTCCTTGCTTTTTTCAAACTTATCGTCAATTGATAAAGTCTAGGATACTGCATAGTCTAGTCACTGCTGTGGGTGGAGGGAGTATTTTTGGGAGAACACAGTTTGGTATCAGCAGTACACGGGATTCGATTTAATGTTCCTTTTACTTCCCATAGAGTCATAGAGCTGTACAGCACGGAAATAGGCCCTTCGGTCCAACTTGTCCATGCCAACCAGGTATCCTAAATTAATCTAGTCCCATTCGCCAGCATTTGTACCCATCCAGATGCCTTGTAAATGCTGTAATTGTACCAGCCTCCACCACTTCCTCTGGCAGCTCATTCCATACACAGACCACCCTCTGCATGAAAAAGTTGCCCCTCAAGTCCCTTTTAAATCTTTACCCTCTCACCTAAAATCCATGCCCTCTAGTTTTGGACACCCCCTACCCTGGAAATAAGACCTTAACTATTCACCCTATCCATACTCCTCATGATTTTATAACCCCGTACAAGGTCATCCCTCAGCCTCCAACACTCCAGGGAAAATAGCCCCAGTCTATTCAGCCTCTCCCTATAGTTCAAACCCTCGAATCCTGGTAACATCTTTGTAAATCTTTTCTGAACTTTTTCAAGTTTCACAACATCTTTCCTATTGCAGGGAGACCAGAATTGAACAGATTAGTCCAAAAGGCCTAACCAATGTCCTGTACAGTTAGGGATAACATTAAGACCTTCTGTTCCATGATCTCCTTTCCCAAGGTTCTTTCACTTTTTCATAGACGACAATTAGTACACTAATTACAACGTCTCTTAGTTACTGGTCAAAGCCAATAGCTTACAGTAACAGGTGGGAGGAAATAACTGGTTTTCTTCAGGCTTCAGGCTTCAGGTGCTTTTACTGCAGAGAGCTAAAGACACAGAACCTGCTTTTCCAGCAGTCTGGAAGTTTCTCCCACTCTATGTTCACACGCACAAGCTGTTCAGCTACCGAGGAACCGATAGGAGAGTTGTCATCAGGCTGATGACCTTTGTCATCCACAACTTGTCGCAATTTTAAAAACCAATCAGCCACCTGTTGCTAGGCAAATGTCACGCTGCCACATGCACAACCTGGTGCCATGCCATCTTATCTCTCCACCCTTACTGTTTGCAAAGCAACAGAGCAAACACAACTCACAATGCGTTCCTGTAACTTGTTTTTAAAAGTGCAGTAACTCCTCCCACAGCCCTTCATGTTAAAACAGATCGTTTCCCACTTCACAACAGGAAAGTAAAAAGACATGCTCTGTGCACCAGATAATCAGCGTTTTGCAATGTTGAAGGAGTAATGTTTTTTGTAAGCTGCATGGTCACGTGACAAGCTGAATGTCCCTGCGCAGGGCGTGCAAAAGATGTCTCTTTAAGTTACAGGGTATGTGAAAGGGTTAACATTCATTTGGAAAAATCAATTTTCCTGTGCTAATCTTCATTGATCCCTTTCCTCTGAAATGCCCACACACTATGTGGAGGTTCTGGCACAGTCCCCAACACTTGTCTTCTTTCCTGTTCCCTCTGCCTTTGGACTTCAATGCCCAAGTGAACAGGGGACACTGGGAATGCACCCACACTTCGTGCTGGGCCTGAGATCATTCTGATCCAGAGCATCCTCGTGTCTAGCAGCAGAGAGAGGGAAGCTAGTCTAACTGATCTCCCATCCCCTCCCTGCTTCATGGCAACTGGGAACCAAGTATTCCCTTGGGCTCCATAATGTGAAAATTCTCCTATATCTTTTGTGGCAGAGATGGACTGCACTGGAGCAAATGACAGCTTTCTACAAAAAGTGGCAATGATGTCACTGTTGGGATTTGCAAGATACTCATGGACAGAGTGTTCAATAATCACTGGACCACAGGGATACTGATATGAAACCCTCAGAGATGTGAATCAAAGGAGATAGATAACAGAACTGTCTGGACCAATGGGTTTGCGTTTCCTCCTCAAAGTTTCCACATTTCCATTGCTCTCCTCCTTTAAGACACTGGTTAATACCCACCTTTGATTTAGGCTTTAGATGTAGAATTTTAGATTTAGATTTTATTGTCACATGTACTAAGTATAGGAGTACATGAGAACAGTGCAAAGTGCACGTAGTTACCATTTCCTGGCGCCATCTTGGTTACAATACCAGAATTAAATATTTAGCAAAGTCAAAAGGTAAAGGAAAAAAGAAAGTCCACATCTCAAAAGCCAAAGTCTCATCTCCATAAATGTGCCTGGAATGCTCAGTCACTGTGCAGGCACTTGGGCCCAGCTACAGCCTGGAGTCTAGGCCGGCCCATGAGACCAACCCAGAGGGGCCGTGCCATCACCGACGCCAACACTCCCAATGCCAGGGCATCCAGGAGGGGAGGAAAGCCCTGTCTCGCCGCCAAATCAATCATTAATTGCCGGGAACTGGGGCCGGATATCGGGTCTAATTCAATGTGTTTGTTGATGGAGTCCATGGATGAATGCCAATCCTCCAAGAATTCCCCGGCTGTCTTCTGTTTGGCTTGTCCTATGATAGTAGTGTTGTCCCAGTTGAAAGTGTGGTTTTTTTCCCATCTGTGAGTATTGAAACCAAGGACATCTGGTCGTGTTGTTTAGTTGCTAGCTGGTGTTCGTGGATGCGGGTTGCTAGCTGTCTGCCTGTTTGTCCCACGTAGTGTTTTGTGCAGTCTCTGCATCTTGTAGATGTACCGACCATTACAACGCACAGCCAGAACTGGCACCTACCGGAAGCAGCAAAAACCAGGCCATATAAATTCAAACCAGCACAAGACAACAGCACTTCATAGGAGGTTCCACAGCACTGAGGATGTCACCTAGTAAGGGAACGAAACGTCTGCCATCAAACCTCCCAGCTCAGCGAACACACCAACATCTGCAACCCGCACCCGAGTTACAAATCTTCACTCAAACCCTGAACAGGTGAAAAATCATCGGGCTGAATCTTTTGTTTTGTTGAGTTTCATGTTGGGTTTCTTTCCACAAGGCCTAGTGAGTTTTCTCACTGAATCTTAACAAACTCGCTTCATTAAATACATACCCTGCCCCAGTGGTGATGCTCTTATCCAATACTAGCCCTATTTTACCACTTGCTGTAGCCAGAACAACTCACCATTTGTCAGAATGGACTGGCACCTCTGGCAAGACAGCGCAGGGCCTGAATAAGCAACCTCTGGGCATCCAGGCCCAATGGGACTTTGAGGACAGGTCAAGTACAAAGCATCCACACAAGACAAAGGCAGTTAAGGACAAGCCTGGACTTGTCCTGGAAAACGAGGCTGGTTTGTGTATTGGAGAACAGTGAGCAGATTTGCTGGCATCCTGGGTTCCCACCATGGAGAGGGGGAACATGATACTGATACATGAGAGGATGGCTGCACAATGTAGCCCTAATGTCTTCCATATATGACATTGAGGATCCCATTGGATACTGTGACCTTGACGTGAAAGATCTATTGGCAAGACAACATTCTGGAAAGATGCAGCAGCAAAGACTCAACCTGGCCCAGCAGTGGAGCTCCGTCCAGCTTGAGAGAGACAGAGAGAAAGAGAGAAAGAATATGACCACATGCGACACCATTCTTCGCCAAGTTCATAAAGACAACTACACAGCCTGGCCAAGTTTAACTGTACAGGTTGTACCTGGTCCTAGTCTGGTACCTAGTAGGGGTCTAGACAAGAATTGCAACACAGACTTAACATTATGATGTTAGAGTAATTAATGTAAGAATCTGGAGTTTATAATGAAAGAACTTTGTGTCTTTTGTGTATTTTATAAATAAAATTGCACTGAATTGCAAGTCGATTCTGACCCTTTTGTTCGTCTCACAAACTATAGTACCTGAGTAAAACGAGTTTATGTAGAAACTGATCAAATTGTCCAAAGCGCAGACAGCAGCCTGTTGTGTACCTGGTCAAGCACAATCAGTCCAGAGCTGCTCTGCACTGTTGCTGACATTCCTTCTTCCAGGGCCAGCAGATGAAGCCTTGGCACCAGGTTGGGATCTGGTCCAAGGTTACCACCTGGGTTACAGCAGACTCAGATGTCTAGGAGAATGTGCAGCATCGTAAGAAGATCAATGACCTTCCCCACTCTGCCAGCAAAAGTCCCACCATCTGCTCTCCCATACCTCACTCACTCTATATCTGCTACTGTACCCACTTCCCAGCAGGCCTCATGTTCGACCAGTCTCACCACTACCCTCAGCATCTTCCCTCACTCACTCAAACCCAATCCAGAGCTGGACACCACTAACCCTGGATGTCCTTTGCCTAACCACTCGCTTGGGACATCTTGCCATCTCCAATGACAGCAATAGCTGTCCCACCCACTTTCATCTCCTTTAATAACTCTTCTCTCTCATACCAGGGGGAAAGCAGTCCACAATAGGCCATTCAGCCCATTGAGCCTGCTCTGCCATTCAGTGAGATCATAGCTGATCTGATAATCCTTAACTCCACTTTCCTGCCTTTTCCCCCCAACGCTTGATTCCCTTCCTGTTTAAAAATCTGCCCATGTGAGCCTTGAATCTCTTTAATGACACAACCGCGACAACCCTCTGTGGTAAAGAATAGAGTCACTGCCTTCTGAGAGAAGAAATTCCTGCTTCTTAGATGTGTGACCCCTTATGCTGAGATTATGTCCTAGACTCCCACAAGGAGAAACTACCTTGCAACTACCCTGTCAAGTCCTGAAGAAGCTAGTATGTTTCAAGAAGGTTGCTTTTCATTCATCTATATTCCAACAAGTGCAGTCCTAATTACTTTTAAGACAGTATCTCCATACCTGGTGTCAATTGGCCTAGTGAATATTCTCTGGACTGCCTCCAATGCCAGTGTATCTTCCCTTAGGTAAGGGGCCCAAAACTGTTCTCAAAATTCCAGTTGTGGTCTGATGACTGCTTTATATAGTAAGCAAAACCATTAGCAAAACCTCCCTACTTTTATACTCCCATCCCTTTGAAATAAGGGCCAACATTCCATTTGTCTTCACTACTACCCGCTGAATTTGAAATGCTAACTTCTTTTGATGCATTGATGTGGGCCCCTAAATGTATCTATTCTGTAGTTTTCCACAGTTTTTCTCCATTTAAATAATATTCAGTTTCTCTTCCTACCAAGGTGCATAACCTTACATTTCACCACATTACGTTCTATCTGCCAAGATTTTGCCCATTTGCTAAACCTGTCTATATTCCACTGCAACTCTTGGTGTCATCCTAAACATGTGTCTCCCCATCTATTTTTGTGTCAACTGCTTAACCAGGTTAATGCTTTCAAAACTGTACTGTGCAAATGCTACACTGTCACTGCCAGTTCTGCTGTCTCTCAGATCAACTGCCCTCCCAGGTAGACATAGAAGATCCCATGGTAATATTGCAATATGGAGTAGGGGAATCTGTGACAATATTTGTCCCTGTTCAACCATTATGGAAATAGATTATTATCAGCAAACAGGTCTCTGTTTCATGGACATTTCCACCCTCACAAATTAGCTGCTACATTTCCTCTATTTTAACAGTATTTATGCTGCAAAACAAACACTATGTAGACGTCCTTTTATGTTCACAGGATTTTTCTTGAATTTGATGTTGTTATAAAATGGAGGTGGACACAGGTGGAGGACAGCTAAAACTGAAACATCCAAAGAGGAGCACCTCGCCTCATAGTCTGCAAAAAAAGTGTGAAAAGTGGTGTAACTTGCCTTTCAACAACTTGTGGTGGTTAAATAAAATAACTCCTGACACTCACTTTACAATCAATAAGTAACAATTTATTCATCTAACTGTAACAGTGAACAGATTAACTAAACTGTTAACAACCTGAATAAATCCCTTTTTAACTGCTAACTATTCCCAAATATAACAAGTTTCTAATGGTGTGCTGTTCCAATAAATACCAGTCCCACTTATACAAAACAAAAGGAATAGAATTTAGTCTCTCGAAATTACAGATAGGTTACATGTCTTCTGGAATACTCTGTGCCTTCTCCGTCGAATGTTCTGTCAGGAATGCCTTCTCCGTCAATTCTTCTGTCAGGAATATTAACTAGTTGTGCCGTTGGTACCTTTGATGTAGATCGTGCTTTCTCTAAGATCTAGAGAAGACTGTGAGAGCCAGCAACTCTCTCTTGCAAGCTTAGAGCTGTTAACTCTAGCAATGGCAGTTGGTTCTCCCGTCTTTATCCAACTGCCCTCTCCTTTTATACCCTTGATGACATATCAATTTCTTACAATAGGCTTGGTCCTCTATTGTCAAAACCATCAGATTTAAATTTAACTGGTTTTTGGTATCTAAGTGCCTGATTCAAATTGATTGGCCAAATTCAAAACTTGTTGTCTTGGTCACAAAACAAAACTGCTGCTTGGCCTGCTAACTGTATGGCCTTTTGATACAAATGTTTCAATTTGAGTACTCTCTGTGTACCTGTAAACCCACAAGCTGCTACCCATAGACATCCTTCCTGAATCTCTAAGCATAGGGAAAGCACATCATCTTTCAAAGGGACCACACACTGCTTTCCCCCTTAACATTTTACAAACACCAATTTCTAACTTCCTGCCTCCCAATCCACAAATACTCTACTCAATTTCGCAACAATGCCACTAAACTGAAGTTCTTGAAATGTGCTATATATTAGGTGTCAAGAGTACATCAGTGCTCAGCTTCACTGAGGCTGTATTGTACAGCCAGCTAAGCACAACACAGAATGTCCCAGACTCAGATATGAAGACTTTCTGAAATCTAGTCTCCGTGCCTTAAGTTCGACCCCATTACATGTAGAGAAACAACCCTGGACAGACTCAAATGGAGGAATCTCTTGTCCTCAGAGCAATCTCAACATTCGTTGGGAAGAGAGTCAGATCCCAACAGGGCAAATAAGCCCATCACAAAGCCAGCATTGCCACTCAGCTCTTCAACAATATTTGATACTTGCAACTGGATCTGGAAATCAAGATTTGTCCTAACATCAAATGCAGCTAGTTTTAAATCAACCTGTTTGGACATGTCTGGAGCAGGTGGGACTTGAACTCAGGTCTCCTGTCTCAGAGGCAGGGACACTACCACTGCACCACAAGAGCCCTCACAATTTTTATGATCATCATCAAGACTAGCTTCCTAGATTTTTTAAATCAACCTCTTCAGAGATGTTACTACATACCTCAGGAGTAGGTGGAACTTAGAGTCATACAGCATGGAAACAGACCCTTCAGTCCCCAGGTCTCTTGGCTCAGAGGTAGGGACACTACCACCGTACCACAAGAGCCCAACATAACATCACCAACAAGAGAACAGCCTTAAGTGACCAGCAGTCGCCTTTCCTTGCAGAACACACAAAGTGTCAGGCGTGTGTCCATCAACATTTCAAAAGCACCTTATTTGCTGTAAAGTACTTTGAGTTTTCCTGAGTTTGTGAATGCCTCAATATAAAACAAAAGTCTTTAAAAAAAACCTGTCTTTCTTTTGCAATAGCCATTAAGTGCAGGTAATGATTGAGTTAAAGTGTTAAATCTCATCTTTTCCAGGAGATGGCGCCTTGGCTGCATTTAATTCATAGTGGAACTCCTGTAAATTCTGACAAAAGACCTGCATTTGTACCGCACTTTTCACAAGCACCAGGCATCTCAAAGGAGTACTTATGAAGTGTGGTCACTCTTTGCAATGTGGGAAATAACCAATTTGTGCCAGGGAACCTTTTGCAAACAGAAGCATGAGAATGACTGGACAAGTCTTTTCTAGAAAGACAGGTAATGTCCCTACCCTTCTTCAAAATAGTGCTGTGGGATCTTCTACATGCGTCTGGGTGACAGGCTGGAGCCCAGGTTAATTTCTCATCCAGAAGACAGTAGCCCTAACTGTATAACCCTCCCAACTTCACCTGACAAAGGAGCAGTGCTCCAAAAGCTTGTGATTTCAAATAAACCTGTTGGACTATAAGAGACAACAAGGTGCAGGGCTGGATGAACACAGCAGGCCAAACAGCATCATAGGAGCAG